>NC_061514.1:289453687-289560887 GCF_022539505.1 Lolium rigidum
CAAACAAAGACATAACAAAATTCCCTTAAACCCTCCAAACTTCTCCCCCATTGGCACAAATTGCCGAAATGGGTGAAACTTTTTGAAGGCCAATATAGCGAGAGTTCCTCCATACCATGTGCATTTCACATAATTTGAGTGGAATCGAATGCACGTATCCAATGACGAATATTCGGAAGGAATCACACTATAGAGAGGATCAAAGATTGCAAAAAGATAACAAAATCAAGAAGATTCAACAAATAAAGCAAGCAACCAAATGAACCACAAAGAAGATACCAAAAGAAAGATAGAATTATGATAAGATCAAGAAGATTGCTCTAAATAATATGAGGAAGCTCCACAAGGTTTGTGCACAAAACTAGACACTTTGCATTGGAGTATAAAGTGCACAAACATGGAATCATCACTCTCATAATATCATTCAAAACAAAAGATGCCAAGTAAATTAAACTCTAATGATCAGCACAAAATAGTGCTTTAAATAAAATAAGAAAGCTCTCCAAGGTATATGCATAAATTAACATGTTGCATTTGAATACAATATGCATAACATGGAATCCTCACTCCCTCATTACTATTAAAAACACAAACATTTACAATAGATCATAGATAGAAAATTAGGCTTAACGCTTGCAACAAACAAATGGTTGAGAAATAAGTAAGAGGCACCATAATAAAAGGCTCAACCAAGAGGATATGTGAAAGGCATGACAAATCATATTATGAGACTATTACAAGGATGAGAAAATAGCATCATCATAGTATTCAATGAATTATATTACTTAGAATGACCAATCAACACACAATAAATAAATAAGATATCAAATGGAGATGTATCATTTCTTATGTGTATAAATTTCTCTAAGTGGACAAAATCACGAAGATGTTTATCCACAAAGAAACATGTACACACAAAATAGGGGATGAAGCCCGGTGATCACATGTATACGTGAGCACGCGGTTCCTACTCGACATGTGTCTCATGTGTATTTTGCAAAATTCATCAAAATTCATGTCTGATAATTTTTCTAACAACTAGATTACATAACAAAACTATATCTCAAAATATTTTAAAATTTAAGTTTTCTTAGAAACTAAAAAGGTGATCCACGGGGAAGGGGTGGCGATGCGCCACAGGTAAGTGGGGATCAAAATTGCCACCCCAACCCACATATACCCGTGGTGCACCACAAATATACCCGTGGCACGCTAATATGAGGTGTGTCATGGCTAGTAGTGGCCACCCTGCTAGCCCAACCTAGGAGTACTCGTGGCGCACCAGTTTTAATGGTGCGCCATGGGTAAATTATAGTCCATGACGCACCAGCCACCATTTCCGTGTGCCATAGGTAAGCAACATACATATAGCTCTTTTTCTATTAGTTTGATTGTGTGGATGTTATCACATAGTGTGTCTTTTGATTGACGTTTCGTGCTTGTAATGGCTTGAATTGTTTTACTACATTCGTCTAAAAATAGGTGTCTCAATTTTATTTAGATACGAATATATTTTAGTTAGGGATACATTTATATCTAGATAAAGTTAAAACACCTAGATTTAGACGGAGGGAGTATATGCTAGAATTTTGGTGGAAGTAGATCTTCGCCCCATAGCGTAGAGGAGATCCAGCACTTACTGGAAAGGGGTAGACCGGGTAGACAAACATTTTCTTATTGGTGTCACAATCTCTTTCTTTTTCATTTACCTCCGATGTTGTAGTGAACAATATATTTTCGCTATGCATTTAATGGAGATGGGTTAGCCCGGTTAGACAAACCTCTCTATCGAAATATCTCGTGACGAGCTAGTCGTTGCTGCTTCCGACAATCCAACAAAATGTATGGTATGTTTGTTAAGTGGAAGACAACAATATTTTATAAATTACACATGAAGAAACTGACCAAATCATCTTCAAAAAAATGTGCATTTAAGCAAGGATTGCCTATCATTGGCCAGAAAAAGGTTTAGGAATGAATTTACCAAACCGGCCGCAACTTCAGGAACTGGGGAGTGGTGCTGGACGTGTGAAGGAGTTGGAGGACATACTACGTAGATGTGGAATTTCCATTTGAAACATAAAAGATGCAACTAGGGGATGAGGTAGGAGAAAGCGCAACAAGATCGAGGCGTCGGCCCCATATGCTCATCATCATTTTGATGCACCTTTTGGTCATGAAGTAATGGCAAATATACTCCGCATAGACAAGCCCAATGCTTATTAGCATACAGAAAAGGGCACATGTACAATTTAGGAATTTTGCATGGCTTACTACACTGATCACTTCATAATGATGATTCTCTTACAATGTTCATCCAAATGATCCTCTCGCCACCTAGATCCTAGAAGATCTATGCCACCTAGATCCCAGTAGATCCTCTCGTGCTGACTCGACTTCTGCCGGCCTCGTGGTCGTTCGTGTTTGGCTCGAACTCGTGCTTCGAGGCCATGGCGGCGGAAGCTCGAGCATGCATGGGGAGTGGGAGTGGGGGCTGGACTGAATAGGGACAGTCCGGCTCCTAGTCCACATTTATTGAGACTCGCGGGAGCCGACAAGTGGGAAATCACAACAACATACGTGGGAAATGGCAAGCTCATAGACAAATGAGTGGCAAATGTATAGAGAGGCTCAGTGCTTATATACAGAAAGGGGCACATGTTCAATTTGGGAAATGTTCATGGCTTACTACTACACAGATCACTTCATAATGATAATTCTCTCACAATGCTCACCTAAATGAACTCTCAGAATAGTTAGTAGCCCACTCTAAGGTTCTTCCAAGTTAACCTATAATTCTCCCTTTGTTGTCTAACTAGTTGATCTTCATGAATTTTCTGTGCAACAGCTGCACCATGTCACCTGCGTTCTTGGGGTCGAACTGGCACCGGTAGAAGCTGCACGCAAAAGCAAAACCATTCCCAACGACAAAAGATCAGAGCATGCATTGTCAACGTTTCACTTGTGAAAAAAACAGGGGAAGCTTTGAGATGCACCTTCCGTTGGTGCCGATGATGAGAATGGTGTTGTTATTTTTCGGATCGAACGCCACCGAGTACTTGACGCCTTCGGGGAGCCGGAACTGAGCCAGCGACCATTCTGAACTGAAGTAGCTCGGCAAGTAGCCTGCACAACAAAATGTCGCATGTAGTAGAAAACATCTAAAATTAGTAGCTTTTCAGAAACAAGATTGTCATCGATTCTTGCGGGAGCATCTGTCAGTCGTGTACCTTTCAAGAATGACAACGATGAGCCCTTGTTGGCTTTTGCCGGCGCAGACGGAGATTCTGCCGGCGGTGCTGCCGCCGCTGGAGCAGCTTGGCTGCCTTCCTCCGGTGCATTCTGTTTTTGTTCAACTTCAGATTCTGGCGTAGAGCTCGTGAGGTCTGAGTCGGCGACTCTGAAGACGTGCACCGTTGCCTTGTCGCTGGAGACGGCGAGCCATTTGGAGTCCGGGGAGAAGACGATGCAGTGGATGTCTGCTCTGTCAGTACCCCTCCTTAGCTGCAACAAGTCAAAAATAAAAAAAAGGGATCGAACATGAGTATTTGACATAGTGCAACAAGAGGCAAAACTATGACCTTAAATTCGGTTTCAGCATGTGCAATCCAAAACCGATTAACCGCATTACCGTTCACAAAAAGAAAATCAAATTGAGGAGCTCACCCCGTGTAAAGATTATTTACAGAATCGGAGATATTAGTTCGTTAGTATACGATTTTAATAACTGCATTATCTGTTCAACTGCTTGCCGGTGATCTAGCTAAACGCGGCACCTACGTACCTCTCCGATCAGCCTACCGTCAGTGGCGCGAAACACGCGCACGATGGTTCCCCTGACGCTAGCCGTGGCGACGAGCCCCCCGTCCGGCGACATGGCCACGGCATTGATGCGTGAGGCATGGGCGGCGCGTATGAGGAGGTGCACGAACTCCCCCGCCACCCACCTCTCCACGCGCAGCTCACCGAGCTCAGCACCAGGGCACGCGAACGCGAACGGCGCGCCGCCGTCGGGCTCTGTCGGCCCCGACGACGTCACGGCGCAGATGCCGTGCGGATTGTCCACCGTATCGACGGCGCGCATCATCCCGTGATTCTTGTCCCGGGCCGGAGACGCGCCAATCTGCCCAGGACCGAACACGCACAGCCGCCTGTGGTAGACCACGGCGGTCCAGTCGCGGTGGACGCGCACCGCGCGCACGTCGCCGCCGGTCTGCATCTGCTTCTCGTCGTACTGCCAGTGGTAGTTGAGGAAGCCCGGCTTCCAGCGCCTCACGAAGGAGCTGGTGTTGGTGGTAGAGTAGCAAAGGATGGCGCAGGTCGACTCGTTGTGGGCGAGCATGTCGCCGGCGGCGGAGACGATGGTCCTCGTGGGGGTTTTCTCCTGGTAGAGGCCCCGTAGCTGGAAGGTGTCGCAGCAGATCCACTGGGCAGCCGAGGGGCCGGCGATGACGATGCAGGAGCCGTCGGAGCTGAAGGAGAGGTGGGTGAGAGGAGATGGCGGAGGAGGGGTAGGTCTGATCCTTTCCCCGGCATCGCCAGAGGCCATGGAGCCAGGGTTTCTAGGGAGGTTTTCCATAGTGGACGTCATACATGGCAACTAACCTAGGAGCTAGATTAGGTTTTATACTACTGCGGTTTAACCCGCAAATATTGTTATCCCAAAAATTTCAAAAGTACATATATTCCTGTAACGGAAAACAGCAACAAGAAATACTTTAAACGTAACGAACCTCTTGTAGCTTGGAACCGTCATCGGCGCTGAAGATGCGCACGAGCGTGCCCTTGCTGCCGGCCGTGGCGAGCAGTCGGCCGTCGGGGGACAGGGCGATGCACGCCAAGCTGGAATCGTGCGCGTGCACGTCGACGGTGTCGGGACAGCCGCTCCGGCACACCTGCACGGCGCCCTTCTCCTCCCGCGGCAGCGCGTAGACGAGCGTCGCCTGGTCGGTCGCCAGCGCGCACAGCCCCAGCGGGTTAGGCCCCGTCTTCCTCTCCTCCTTATCCTGGGGATCTCCGTTGGCGTTGACAACCAGCACCGCCTTCTTCTCGCCGGCGACGAGCATGTGGTCGCCGAGAAGGCGGAGCCCGCCCACGGCGCCGAGGCCGGGCGTCTTCGTGGCGACCGAAGTGTGTCTCTGTTTCTGTCCGCGACGCCGTTGACAACCAGCGACGTCGCCTTCTTCGCGCCGCCACTCCATAAAGCGGACCCCGTAGACGTCGGCGGCGCCGTCGGTGGCGCTCGGGCTCCGGATCACGGCGGCCAGGTTGGACTCCGTGAGCAGCTCGGCGCAGGTCACCTCGTCGCCGGTGCCGTTGCGTCTGTAGTAGACGAGCTCGAGCAACTTGTCGCAGCAGAAGACGCGCAGGCCGCTGCCCGTGCACGCGACGAGGTGGGAGGCGTCGCTGCTGAAGGCGACGTGGGCAAGCTGACCTTTGGTGGCCACCGCCGCCATGGTCGTCGATCCAAGTGTGGAAAGCTGTACTCGATCGACGCGCGCGTCCCGGCCGTGTGATATAAATCGCACGGGCAAGTTGGTAACCGTGTCCAACCTGGACATGCATGCTCGCTTGCATGTTTGGGACCGGGGTCGGTGACGAACCAGACTCCGCCTCGGCGCCGCCCAACAGCTACTATGGCTACCGGCGGGCCCAACATCTAAATAATGGGTGTACATATACAGCCCATCAAAAATCACAATTTCCAAGTTTTTCCATATTTTTGGATGGATGCATACTGTGGGAAACCCTAAATGTAGTCCGAGCTAATATGGCTTCTTAAAAAAAATCAATTTCGTGATTTTAAAGTTTCAGAATATTCCGGAAAAATACTATATGTGATAGAATACAATGATGTACTCTATCAATGTGCAAAATCGTAGGATGAAATTGTTGCGGTCAGAAACCCACCGGCGGGCAGCGACGGGCAACACAGTAGAGCCGGGAGGCTCCCAAGACTGCGGCTGGCCCTGGTCCCTCGAGCGACGGCCCGCAAAGATTCGGCACGCACGTCCGATGCTGGTGCAAGGGCGTGCCACCTGGCCTATACCTAGCCAGGAAGGTGATGGATTTGCCTCGCTTAGTTTCCTGCATGGCATACACGTAAACATTAAATACGAGCCTCGATCGGCTCTCAGGTTGTCCCGTGAATCGGCTCAAGGAGCCGATCCACCCACGATTCGTACGAGGTGTACGATCACATGGTGGTCCTGCTTGATCGAAATAAAGCTAAAACGACCTACTACGATTTAGGGTTTTCACCACATAATCGGAACATCCTGCGCGTGATTGAGCCTGGCGGCCACGCACGGTGATCGTAAACCGACCCTAGACAAGGCCTAAAAACCAACATGGAGTTGATCCCCGGAACATCCTGTCTAGGGCTAGCAAACTACACCCTACGCGCCACTGGATCCTTCAACCCGTTTGTAAGGTCTAACTATGCAGATATTAAACTAATCCTTGAAGAACAAGGAGCAATCATAACGGATCGGATCTACTAAATAACGATCAAGCGGGGTGCCGCCCTTACACCCAAGATAGGTGTAAGGGCGGCTAAACATCTAAGGGTTGCACGACGACAGCATATGATACGATGAACAATGCTAACCCTAAAACATCTATGATAACTACGTTGCTCGCCATCAACAAGGCTTCAGCACGAGCAACGCATGAACAGCGAATAAACGTGTACTGCCTAGATCGCAAGATGCGATCTAGGCAGCATGATGCTTACCCGGAAGAAACCCTCGAGACAAGGGAGTTGGCGATGCGCCTAGATTGGTTTGTGGTGAACGTGATTGTTGTTTATTCCAGAAACCCTAGATACATATTTATAGTCCGTAGACTTTCTAACGTGGGAATAATCCCAACCGGGCACGAGCCAAACTCTATCTAACCGACACGTATCCTACTACATTTACAGATACACGGGCAAACTAGCCCAAACTTTGTATACAATGCCGATTCATGTATTTCTTCCATATGTATTCTTCAAGCCCATCTTTAATCGCGGCCCACTTCCGATCCGGTCAAATTCTGGTGATAACACATGCCCCCCTGGTTTTGGAAATGACAATTCCAAAATCAATCTGCTTTCTCATCGTCGGGTCATGTCGTGGCAGAGCAGAACCGTCGCAGTATCCTTAATCATGATGCATTGCCCTCACAACTTCTTTGCAAGATTTGATAGCTTTAACATCACTTCCTCGGAAACCGTAATGGCATTAAATCTCCACTACACCCCCTTTATTTAACTGTGCCGAACGGTTCGCCACTTCATCCCCTTGCTCTGCTCTGGCCATCGGCACCTAAAAAACCCTCTTTCCATGTAGCAATGTCTTCCTCTTCCTCCATATCCTCAGGCCTCTCTTTCCAATCTTCTTCCTCGAGCGAGCAGGAGTGGAACTTTGACCACGTGCCAGATGGCCCACCCGAAGCACTCGTCGGGTCAGATGGTGACTTACCTCTGACCGATGGGGAGGACGACCTCCAGTTCCTCATCGAAGGGGAGCTGAAGAGCGAGAGCGAAGACGACCTCCACTCCTGGGCGAACTCCACCTCCTCCGACGAGGAGGAGGAAGAAGAAGAAGCGGAGGAAGAGGAGGAAGAGGAGGAGGATGATTCCTCCTCCTCCGCTGGGTATGTGTTATCACCAGAATTTGACCGGATCAGAGGTGGGCCGCGATTGAAGATGGGCTTGAAGAATATACATAGAAGAAATACATGAATCGGCCTTGCATACAAAGTTTGGGCTAGTTTGCCCTTGTATCTGTAACATAGTGGGATACGTGTCGTTTAGATAGAGTTTGGCTCGTGCCCGATTGGGATTATTCCCACGTTAGAAAGTCTACGGACTATAAATATGTATCTAGGGTTTATGAAATAAACAACAATCACGTTCACCACAAACCAATCTAGGCGCATCGCCAACTCCCTTGTCTCGAGGGTTTCTTCCGGGTAAGCATCATGCTGCCTAGATCGCATCTTGCGATCTAGGCAGTACACGTTTATTCGCTGTTCATGTGTTGCTCGTGCTGAAGCCTTGTTGATGGCGAGCAACGTAGTTATCATAGATGTTTTAGGGTTAGCATTGTTCATCGTATCATATGCTGTCGTCGTGCAACCCTTAGATGTCTAGCCGCCCTTACACCTATCTTGGGTGTAAGCTTTATTTTGATCAAGCAGGACCACCATCTGATCATACATCTCGTACGGATCATGGGTGGATCGGCTCCTTGAGCCGATTCACAGGACAACCTGAGAGCCGATCGAGGCTCGTATTTAATGTTTACGTGTATGCCATGCAGGAAACTAAGCGAGGCACATCCAACACCTTCCTGACCAGGTATAGGTCAGGTGGCACGCCCTTGCATCAGCATCGGACGTGCGTGCCTGAGTCTTTGCGGGCCGTCGCTCGGAGGGGCCAGGGCCAGCCGCAGCCCTGGAAGCCTCTCGGCTCTACCGTGTTGCCCGTCGCTGCTCGCCGGTGGGTTTCTGACCGCAACACATTCTGGCACGCCCGGTGGGACAATCTTCGACATCAACCGCATCGCCATCTACATCCGAGATGGCGGAAGGCACTCCAGTCACGTACGAGGATCTGACCGACGAGCTCAAGAAGAAGTATGACGAAGTCAAAGCGATCCTCGAAGCCGACCTCATCGGCTCTTTTCACAGAACCCGCTCACATGGCATCAGGTGGAAAGGGTTCTCACCTGAAGGCGCGCTCGATGGAGTGGACCTGTCCGCCCCGTCAGAAGAACGCACCAGGTCTCTGCGTCAGGAGATTAACTTCATGGTAGCTCATTCGCTGCACCGCCATTCTGAGAGCCTGGTGAACACTTTGGAGCGTGTCGCTCTTCGCGTGATCCAGGAAATCATGAAGCATCGGTACTCTCCGTCAGGACCAGCTCTAGGGACTCACCAAGGAGAGATGCCACTCCAGTCCCGTCCACCGCTGCCATTCGCGTTGGCAGCACCAGAAGTGCCGAATGCACCGACATACGTCGTCTACAAGAGCGGTGGTAACCCTAGTGATTACCAGTTCAACATCAACATGGTAGGACTCGGGCACTACTGATGGCGTGTATTTCACACGTTCGTTGGGCAACCCCAAGAGGAAGGTATGATGCGCACAGCAGCAAGTTTTCCCTCAGAAAGAAACCAAGGTTTATCGAACCAGGAGGAGCCAAGAAGCACGTTGAAGGTTGATGGCGGCGGGATGTAGTGCGGCGCAACACCGGGGATTCCGGCGCCAACGTGGAACCTGCACAACACAACCAAAGTACTTTGCCCCAACGAAACGAGTGAGGTTGTCAATCTCACCGGCTTGCTGTAACAAAGGATTAACCGTATTGTGTGGAAGATGATTGTTTGCGGAGAAAATAGTAAAACAAGTATTGCAGCAGATTTGTATTTCAGTATTAAAGAATGGACCGGGGTCCACGGTTCACTAGAGGTGTCTCTCCCATAAGATAAAAGCATGTTGGGTGAACAAATTACAGTCGGGCAATTGACAAATAGAGAGGGCATAACAATGCACATACATGTCATGATAAGTACAGTGAGATTTAATTGGGCATTACGACAAAGTACATAGACCGCCATCCAACTGCATCTATGCCTAAAAAGTCCACCTTCAGGTTATCGTCCGAACCCCTTCCGAGTATTAAGTTGCAAAGCAACGAGACAATTGCATTAAGTATGGTGCGTAATGTAATCAATAACTACATCCTCGGACATAGCATCAATGTTTTATCCCTAGTGGCAACAGCATCAGCACAACCTTAGAACTTTACGTGATCTGTCCCAGGTGTCAATGCGGGCATGAACCCACTATCGAGCATAAATACTCCCTCTTGGAGTTACTAGCATCAACTTGGCCAGAGCCTCTACTAATAACGGAGAGCATGTAAGATCATAAACAACACATACGGAGGGACAGCGGGATGCTATGGCTACTGGATGCACACGGCTCCAGATGGTCGCTCAGGATATCTTGTGCCAGGCTGGCTGGCGACACAATAGACGGATACAATGATGTGTAGCCTGTCTTTGCTAGTTTTATTTCGCTGGTTGGTTTTTGTATCAACTTTGGGCGATGCCTGAGATGTTTTTAATCTTGTACTCATAAACGTTTAATAAAAGGCCGTGTGCATCATCATGATGCAGAAGCCGGGGTGTCATTCCCCATTTCGAAAAAAAACATATGCAATAACTTGATAATTAACATAACATGGTATTCTCTATCCATCGGATCCCGACAAACACAACATAGAGTATTACAGATAGATGATCTTGATCATGTTAGGCAGCTCACAAGATCCAACAATGAAGCACAATGAGGAGAAGACAACCATCTAGCTACTGCTATGGACCCATAGTCCAGGGGTGAACTACTCACTCATCACTCCGGAGGCGACCATGGCGGTGTAGAGTCCTCCGGGAGATGAATCCCCTCTCCGGCAGGGTGCCGGAGGAGATCTCCAGAATCCCCCGAGATGGGATCGGCGGCGGCGGCGTCTCAGTAAGGTTTTCCGTATCGTGGTTTTTCGCATTAGGGGTTTCGCGACGAAGGCGTTAAGTAGGCGGAAGGGCGGAGTCGGAGGGCTGACGAGGGGCCCACACCACAGGGCGGCGCGGGCCCCTCTTTGGCCGCGCCGCCTTGTGGTCTGGCCACCTCGTGGCCCCACTTCGTATGCTCTTCGGTCTTCTGGAAGGTTCGTGGCGAAATAGGCCCCTGGGTCTTTGTTTCGTCCAATTCCGATAATATTTCGTTACTAGGATTTCGAAACCAAAAACAGCGAGAACAACGAAGCGGCACTTCGGCATCTTGTTAATAGGTTAGTTCCAGAAAATGCACGAATATGACATAAAGTGTGCATAAAACATGTAGGTATCATCAATAATATGGCATGGATCATAAGAAATTATCGATACGTCGGAGACGTATCAAGCATCCCCAAGCTTAGTTATGCTCGTCCCGAGCAGGTAAAACGATAACAAAGATAATTTCTGAAGTGACATGCCATCATAACCTTGATCATACTATTTGTAAACATATGTAGTGGATGCAGCGATCGAAACAATGGTAATGACATGAGTAAACAAGTGAATCATAAAGCAAAGACTTTTCATGAATAGTACTTCAAGACAAGTATCAATAAGTCTTGCATAAGAGTTAACTCATAAAGCAATAAATCAAAGTAAAGGTATTGAAGCAACAAAAGGAAGATTAAGTTTCAGCGGTTGCTTTCAACTTGTAACATGTATATCTCATGGATAATTGTCAATATAGAGTAATATAACAAGTGCAATATGCAAGTATGTAGGAATCAATGCATAGTTCACACAAGTGTTTGCTTCTTGAGGTGGAGAGAGATAGGTGAACTGACTCAACATAAAAGTAAAAAGAATGGTCCTTCAAAGAGGAAAGCATCGATTGCTATATTTGTGCTAGAGCTTTTATTTTGAAAACATGAAACAATTTTGTCAACGGTAGTAATAAAGCATATGAGTTATGTAAATTATATCTTACAAGTTGCAAGTCTCATGCATAGTATACTAATAGTGCCCGCACCTTGTCCTAATTAGCTTGGACTACCGGATCTTTGCAATGCACATGTTTTAACCAAGTGTCACAATGGGGTACCTCCATGCCGCATGTACAAAGGTCTAAGGAGAAAGCTCGCATTTTGGATTTCTCGCTTTTGATTATTCTCAACTTAGACATCCATACCGGGACAACATGGACAACAGATAATGGACTCCTCTTTAATGCATAAGCATGTGACAACAATTATTATTCTCATATGAGATTGAGGATATATGTCCAAAACTGAAACTTCCACCATGATTCATGGCTTTAGTTAGCGGCCCAATGTTCTTCTCTAACAATATGCATGCTCCAACCATAAAGGTGGTAGATCTCTCTTACTTCAGACAAGACGGATATGCATAGCAACTCACATGATATTCAACAAAGAATAGTTGATGGCGTCCCCAGAAGCATGGTTATCGCACAACAAGCAACTTAATAAGAGATAAAGTGCATAAGTACATATTCAATACCACAATAGTTTTTAAGCTATTTGTCCCATGAGCTATATATTGCAAAGGTGAATGATGGAATTTTAAAGGTAGCACTCAAGCAATTTACTTTGGAATGGCGGAGAAATACCATGTAGTAGGTAGGTATGGTGGACACAAATAGCATAGTGGTTGGCTCAAGTATTTTGGATGCATGAGAAGTATTCCCTCTCGATACAAGGTTTAGGCTAGCAAGGTTATTTGAAACAAACACAAGGATGAACGGTGCAGCAAAACTCACATAAAAGACATATTGTAAACATTATAAGACTCTACACCGTCTTCCTTGTTGTTCAAAACTCAATACTAGATATTATCTAGACTCTAGAGAAACCAAATATGCAAACCAAATTAGCAAGCTCTAAGTGTTTCTTCATTAATAGGTGCAAAGTATATGATGCAAGAGCTTAAACATGAGCACAACAATTGCCAAGTATCAAATTATCCAAGACATTTTAGAATTACTACATGTAGCATTTTCCAATTCCAACCATATAACAATTTAACGAAGAAGAAACTTCGCCATGAATACTATGAGTAGAGCCTAAGGACATACTTGTCCATATGCTACAGCGGAGCGTGTCTCTCTCCCACAAGGTGAATGCTAGGATCCATTTTATTCAAACAAAACAAAAACAAAAACAAACCGACGCTCCAAGCAAAGTGCATAAGATGTGACGGAATAAAAATATAGTTTCGGGGAGGAACCCGATAATGTTGTCGATGAAGAAGGGGATGCCTTGGGCATCCCCAAGCTTAGATGCTTGAGTCTTCTTAAAATATGCAGGGGTGAACCACCGGGGCATCCCCAAGCTTAGAGCTTTCACTCTCCTTGATCATATTGCATCATACTCCTCTCTTGATCCTTGAAAACTTCCTCCACACCAAACTCGAAACAACTCATTAGAGGGTTAGTGCATAATAAAAATTCACATGTTCAGAGGTGACACAATCATTCTTAACACTTCTGGACATTGCATAAAGCTACTGGACATTAATGGATCAAAGAAATTCATCCAACATAGCAAAAGAGGCAATGCGAAATAAAAAGCAGAATCTGTCAAAACAGAACAGTCCGTAAAGATGGATTTTATTAGGCCACCAGACTTGCTCAAATGAAAATGCTCAAATTGAATGAAAGTTGCGTACATATCTGAGGATCATGCACGTAAATTGGCTTAATTTTCTGAGCTACCTACAGGGAGGTAGACCCAGATTCGTGACAGCAAAGAAATCTGGAACTGCGCAGTAATCCAAATCTAGTACTTACTTTATTATCAAAGACTTTACTTGGCACAACAAAACATAAAACTAAGATAAGGAGAGGTTGCTACAGTAGTAAAAAACTTCCAAGACACAAATATAAAACAAAAATGCTGTAGTAAAAACATGGGTTGTCTCCCAAGAAGTTCTTTCTTTATAGCCATTAAGATGGGCTCAACAGTTTTAATGATGCACTCGCAAGAAATAGTATTTGAAGCAAAAGAGAGCATCAAGAGGCAAATTCAAAACACATTTAAGTCTAAAATGCTTCCTATGCATAGGAATCTTGTAAATAAACAAGTTCATGAAGAGCAAAGTAACAAGCATAGGAAGATAAAACAAGTGTGGCTTCAAAAAATTTAGCACATAGAGAGGTGTTTTAGTAACATGAAAATTTCTACAACCATATTTTCCTCTCTCATAATAATTTTCAGTGGCATCATGAGCAAACTCAACAATGTAACTATCACATAAAGCATTCTTATCATGAGTCTCATGCATAAAATTATTACTCTCCACGTAAGCATAATCAATTTTATTAGTTGTAGTGGGAGAAAATTCAACAAAGTGGCTATCATCATATATAGGAGGCATATTGTAATCATAAAAGAAAATTTTCTCCTCAATGCTTGGGGTACTAAAAAGATCCTGCTCATCAGAGCCAGCTTCCCCAAGCTTAGAATTTTCCATAGCATTAGCAACAATGGTGTTCAAAGCATCCATAGTAATAACATTCCCATTAGCATGCATATAAAGTTCCATGGGTTTTTTAATTCTCTCTTCAAACACATCATGTCCTAATTCAAGATAAAGTTCATAAAGATCTCTCATATTTTTGTTGTTTTCCATTATGCTTAACTAGTGAAATAAAAACATGCATGATATTAAGTAAAGTAAAACAAGTAACTAATTTTTTTGTGTTTTTGATATAGAGTGCAAGACAAGTAAATAAAGTAAAGCTAGCAACTAATTTTTTTGTGTTTTGATATAATGCAGCAAACAAAGTAGTAAATAAAATAAAGCAAGACAAAAACAAAGTAAAGAGATTGGGAAGTGGAGACTCCCCTTGCAGCGTGTCTTGATCTCCCCGGCAACGGCGCCGGAAAAGAGCTTGATGGCGTGTATTTCACACGTTCGTTGGGCAACCCCAAGAGGAAGGTATGATGCGCACAGCGGCAAGTTTTCCCTCAGAAAGAAACCAAGGTTTATCGAACCAGGAGGAGCCAAGAAGCACGTTGAAGGTTGATGGCGGCGGGATGTAGTGCGGCGCAACACCAGGGATTCCGGCGCCAACGTGGAACCTGCACAACACAACCAAAGTACTTTGCCCCAACGAAACAGTGAGGTTGTCAATCTCACCGGCTTGCTGTAACAAAGGATTAACCGTATTGTGTGCAAGATGATTGTTTGCAGAGAAAATAGTAAAACAAATATTGTAGCAGATTTGTATTTCAGTATTAAAGAATGGACCGGGGTCCACAGTTCACTAGAGGTGTCTCTCCCATAAGATAAAAGCATGTTGGGTGAACAAATTACAGTCGGGCAATTGACAAATAGAGAGGGCATAACAATGCACATACATGTCATGATAAGTACAGTGAGATTTAATTTGGCATTACGACAAAGTACATAGACCGCCATCCAAGCTGCATCTATGCCTAAAAAGTCCACCTTCGGGTTATCGTCCGAACCCCTTCCGAGTATTAAGTTGCAAAGCAACGGACAATTGCATTAAGTATGGTGCGTAATGTAATCAATAACTACATCCTCGGACATAGCATCAATGTTTTATCCCTAGTGGCAACAGCACAACACAACCTTAGAACTTTACATCCTTGTCCCGAGTGTCAATGCGAGCATGAACCCACTATCGAGCATAAATACTCCCTCTTGGAGTTACTAGCATCAACTTGGCCAGAGCCTCTACTAATAACGGAGAGCATGCAGGATCATAAACAACACATATGCAATAACATGATAATTAACATAACATGGTATTCTCTATCCATCGGATCCCGACAAACACAACATAGAGTATTACAGATAGATGATCTTGATCATGTTAGGCAGCTCACAAGATCCAACAATGAAGCACAATGAGGAGAAGACAACCATCTAGCTACTGCTATGGACCCATAGTCCAGGGGTGAACTACTCACTCATCACTCCGGAGGCGACCATGGCGGTGTAGAGTCCTCCGGGAGATGAATCCCCTCTCCGGCGGGGTGCCGGAGGAGATCTCCGAAATCCCCCGAGATGGGATCGGCGGCGGCGGCGTCTCGGTGAGGTTTTCCGTATCGTGGTTTTTCGCATCGGGGGTTTCGCGACGAAGGCTTTAAGTAGGCGGAAGGGCGGAGTCGGAGGGCTGACGAGGGGCCCACACCACGAGGCAGCGCGGGCCCCTCTTTGGCCGCGCCGCCTGTGGTCCGGCCACCTCGTGGCCCCACTTCGTATGCTCTTCGGTCTTCCGGAAGGTTCGTGGCGAAATAGGCCCCTGGGTCTTTGTTTCGTCCAATTCCGAGAATATTTCGTTACTAGGATTTCGAAACCAAAAACAGCGAGAAAACGAAGCGGCACTTCGGCATCTTGTTAATAGGTTAGTTCCAGAAAATGCACGAATATGACATAAAGTGTGCATAAAACATGTAGGTATCATCAATAATATGGCATGGATCATAAGAAATTATCGATACGTCGGAGACGTATCAACTACCCTGGTAAGGACAGACACGAGGGCAGCTGCTCTCACAACAAAGACAAGGAGGAAGCCGTTCCACGCGATCAGCCCCGACACTTCCGAAAAATCCTGGTTACAATCAAGATGAAGACCGATTCCAGCAATCGGCCCGTATTATCCGTACCACACGCTCTCCCTGTATTTGGTGTCGACCTCACAGGTGACGGAAAGCTAGGGTATGGGTTTACATCGGCTGATGAGCTAGAGGAAGTCGACATCGGTCCTGGGGATAAGCCGCGACCAACTTTTATCAGCAAGAAGTTAGATCCACATCTTAGGGGTCAGATGATAGCTCTGTTAAAAGAATACCCAGATTGCTTTGCATGGGATTACACGGAGATGCCTGGGTTAGACAGGAGCATCATTGAACATCGGCTCCCCCTTAAGAAAGGATTTCGGCCGTTCCAACAACGAGCACGCCAGATGAAGGCCGAAATTCTGGAAGAGGTCAAGAAAGAGATCGAGAAGATGTTGGCCGCCGGGTTCATCAGGCCATGCAGGTATGCTGAATGGATCTCCGAGCATCGTACCCGTAGAGAAGAAAGACGGCCGATGGCGTGTGGCCATAGACTTCCGAGATCTCAACAGAGCCACTCCAAAAGATGAATATCCGATGCCTGTGGCAGAAACGTTGATCAATGCAGCTGCTGGCCACAAGGTGTTGAGCTTCATGGATGGCAATGCCGGCTATAACCAAATTTTCATGGCTCCAGAAGATATACACAAGACCGCATTCAGAGTACCGGGGTCAGTAGGCTTGTTTTAATATGTAGTCATGACCTTTGGATTGAAGAATGCTGGTGCGACATACCAAAGAGACATGAATTATATATTTCACGATCTGATCGGCAAGTTGGTGGAAATCTACATCGATGACGTGGTGGTCAAATCTGTCTCCATGGAGGGACACTTGGATGATTTGCGACGCATCCTAGACCGAACTCGGAAGTTCGGACTGAGAATGAATCCAAAGAAGTGTGCCTTTGGTGTGACGGCCGGTCAGTTCCTAGGGTTTCGGTTCATGAACGGGGAATTGAAATCGGCTCGAAAAGTCAGGAGGCGGTGCGTACCATGCAGCCGCCTACCACGAAGAAGGAGCTCCAGCGTCTTATCGGCAAGATCAACTTCGTCCGACGATTCATCTCTAACTTATCAGGACGAATCGAGCCATTCATGGCGTTGGTGAAAATTAAATCTGATGACGAGTTTCACTGGGGGGCAGAACAGCAGCACGCGTTTGACGAGATTAAGCGGTATCTGACAACGCCGCCTGTGCTAGTTCCACCCCAACAAGACAGGCCGTTCTATATCTACTTATCAGTGGCCGATACGTCCATCGCCTCAGTGGTGGTGCAACTCTATGAGGGTGTTGAAAAGGTCGTGTTCTATCTCAGCAGAAGGATGTTGGACGCGGAGACACGGTATCCTGAGGTCGAGAAGCTATGTCTCTGCCTGTTCTTCACCTGCACCAAACTTCATCATATCCTTTTGACGGCAGAGATCATCGTCATATGCAAGTCAGACGTTGTCAAACACATGCTGTCGGCCCCTGTTTTGAAAGGCCGACTTGGTAAGTGGATGTTGGCATTGTCGGAGTTCGATCTTCGGTATCAGCCTGCGAAAGCAGTCAAGGGACAAGCGTTGGCCGATCTTATAGCTGAACGGATTAATACTAATATAGCAGCACTATCTGTACGTGCATGGGCTATGTTCTTCGATGGATCGGCTTGTGACGATGGTTGTGGCATCGGCATCCTGCTCGTGTCGCCTCGGGGGGCAACATATTCTTTCGCCATCAGGCTATCTACCCCTTGCACCAACAATGTTGCTGAGTATGAGGCAATGCGCAAGGGAATGGAGTTGCTTTTAGAAGCCGGGGCAGAGGCAGTGGAGCTTTTTGGAGACTCGAAGTTGGTGATCTCTCAACTCACGGACGAATACAAGTGCGAGAGTGAGTCGCTTTTTCCATATTGGATGGAGTGTCGTGAGCTGATGACACATTTTCGGTACATCAATTTCAATTGGGTCCCAAGGTCTCAGAATACCGACGCCAATGATCTCGCACAAATGGCGTCAGGGTACAAGGACATACCAGACGGGCCAGAAGTTCAGGTGCAGTTCCTGGAACAGGATGATTGGAGAGCCGATATCTTCAATTATTTGAAGGATTCGGCTCGGGGGGCACCTAAAAGGATAAGATACAAGGCTATGAAATATGTCCTTATAGGAGATGACATGTTCTACAGGACGTTGGAAGGGTTACTACTCAAATGCCTGGGACCAACTGAGTCTAATCGGATGTTACATGAGGTGCATGAAGGCGCCTGTGGAACTCACCAATCGGCTCATAAGATGAAGTGGTTAATTAGGCGATCAGGATTTTATTGGCCTACCATGCTTGAGGACTGCTTCAAGTACTACAAGGGATGCCAAGCGTGTCAGATGTTCGGAAAAATTCAGATGGTACCTGCATCAGCGATAAACCCCATCATCAAACCTTGGCCATTTCGAGGTTGGGGCATGGATATGATCGGCAAAATCCATCCTCCGTCGAGCAAGAACCACGAGTGGATTTTGGCCATTACAGATTATTTCACCAAATGGGTGCAGGCCGTTCCCATGAAGAAGGTAAAATCGGAAGATGTTATCCAATTTGTCAAAGAGCATGTCATTCATAGGTTCGGGATTCCCCAGACCATCACGACCGATGGAGGTTCGGTTTTTGTCTCTAAGGAATTCAGAAAGTTCTGCGATGACATGGGGATTAAGCTGATCCGATCATCTCCATACTATGCTCAAGCCAACGGGCAGGCCGAAGCATCCAATCAAAGCCTGATCAAGCTGATTAAAAGGAAGATTGACGAGAACCCCAGGGTGTGGAATGAGACGTTGTCAGAGGCTTTGTGGGCCTATCGCATGTCATGCCATGGAGCTATAAAGACTTCGCCGTACCAGCTTGTCTATGGGCAGGAGGCCGTATTACCTTGGGAAATTACGGCTGGATCGAGACGTGTCACGTTTCAGAATGACCTGACGCCTAAGGAGTATGCAACCCTGATGAGTGACACTATTGAGGATGCAACGGAACTTAGACTTTGGTCGTTGGAGAAGATTAAAGAGAACAAAGCCAGGGTAGCTCGGGCATACAATAAGAAGGTGAGACCAAAGGAGTTTCAAGTTGGTGATCTAGTATGGGAAGCCGTGTTGCCACTAGGAACCAGGGATAAAGCATATGGCAAATGGTCTCCTAATTGGCACGGTCCTTACAAAGTCATCCAGGTTCTGAAGGGCAATGCCTACATGCTTGAACAATTGGATGGTGTGAAGTTCCCAGTAGCCGTCAATGGCCAACATCTCAAGAAGTATTTCCCAAGCATGTGGGAGGATGGGCAGTGAGATATGGAGGCCGAGGAGGCCGATTTTAAATCGGCCAGAAAAAAATCACAGCCGATGCACAGACATCGACTTGAGAAAACATGTGGAGACAACGAGTATGCGTACAGCCGATGCACGGGCATCGACTTTAGAATAATAAAAGCCGATGCATTGCCATCGACTCTAGAAGAACAAGCTCAATTAAGCAGGTTAACAGATTGGGTTCAACCCAGAAATTATGATATTTGGGATGAATCTCCTAGTAGTTTGCTGAGGAGTTCAATCTGCACGTTTAAGATTGGAGGATGGTTTGGACGTGAGCTAGACCTGTTGGATCGTGTGGATAGGCAACGGCTTGGCCTCGAATCGCGTTTATAGTACAAACCGATGCCCTGCTATCGGCTCTCTGTACAGCGACTTCGTTCGACGATCGGCAAAGTTGACAAGAAAGCAAGATTAATTGGGGAATATTTTCTTCATTAATAGTGGGATTTCTTACAAAGAAAGAGCCGATTGCTCGGGGAAGAAAGAACAAAAGCCGACTACTACTACTAGCCCCTAATCTAAGGGCCGATACTGCCCTCGTCGTCGTCGTCGTCGCTGCCGCCAGCGCAGCTGCTGATAGGCTCCTCGTCGTTACTCCCGTAGCCTTCTACGGGAGCCTCGTCTTCCTCATCGTCGTCATCGTCCCACCAGGCGCGGAGGCGCTTCGCCGGTGGGTAACCTTCGAGGGAGTCGTCGTTGTCCTCCTCCGCCTCTTCCTCGGAGGAGGTGAAGTCGTCCCAGGAGAAGCGGCCGTCCTCGCTCTCCGCCTCCTCCTCCCCGTCGACGAGGAATTGAAGATCGTCCTCTCCGTCGGTCAAGGATTTGTCATCCTCGGACCAGATGGAGGAATCGTGTTCCTCCTTGTCCCACGTCGTTGGGGCGAGGATGTCGTGCGCCGCCAACGAGCCCCACTCTGGTGTCGGCTCACGGAAGGGAGATGATACGTAGGAGAGGTTTGAGGAGGCAGTGGAGGAGGAGGAGGAAGAAGACATGGCTATGGAGGAATGGGGGTTTTTTGCCGATGGCTAGTACGGAGCAGGAGGGTGAAGGGGCGAACTGCTCGACGCGGTTAAATAATGGGATATTGGGGAGAGTTAATGTTACAGCAGTTTCCGAGGAAGTGGTGCCAAAGAATTGTCGAATCGCGCATAGAAGTCAAGAAGGCAAGGCATCATGATGAAGGATACTGCAGCGGTTCTGCTCTGCCACGACATGACCCAACGAAGAAAAAGCGAAGTGATTTTGGAATTGTCATTTCCAAAACCAGGGGGGCATGTGTTATCACCAGAATTTGACCGGATCAGAGGTGGGCCGCGATTGAAGATGGGCTTGAAGAATATACATAGAAGAAATACATGAATCGGCCTTGCATACAAAGTTTGGGCTAGTTTGCCCTTGTATCTGTAACATAGTAGGATACGTGTCGTTTAGATAGAGTTTGGCTCGTGCCCGGTTGGGATTATTCCCACGTTAGAAAGTCTACGGACTATAAATATGTATCTAGGGTTTATGAAATAAACAACAATCACGTTCACCACAAACCAATCTAGGCGCATCGCCAACTCCCTTGTCTCGAGGGTTTCTTCCGGGTAAGCATCATGCTGCCTAGATCGCATCTTGCGATCTAGGCAAGTACACGTTTATTCGCTGTTCATGCGTTGCTCGTGCTCGAAGCCTTGTTGATGGCGAGCAACGTAGTTATCATAGATGTTTTAGGGTTAGCATTGTTCATCGTATCATATGCTGTCGTCGTGCAACCCTTAGATGTTTAGCCGCCCTTACACCTATCTTGGGTGTAAGGGCGGCACCCCGCTTGATCATTATTTAGTAGATCCGATCCGTTATGATTGCTCCTTGTTCTTCAAGGATTAGTTTAATATCTGCATAGTTAGGCCTTACAAACGGGTTGAAGGATCCAGTGGCGCGTAGGGTGTAGTTTGCTAGCCCTAGATAGGATGTTCCGGGGATCAACTTCGTGTTGGTTTTTAGGCCTTGTCTAGGGTCGGTTTACGATCACCGTGCGTGGCCGCCAGGCTCAATCACGAGTAGGATGTTCCGATTATGTGGTGAAAACCCTAAATCGTAGTAGGTTGTTTTAGCTTTATTTTGATCAAGCAGGACCACCATCTGATCGTACATCTCGTACGGATCATGGGTGGATCGGCTCCTTGAGCCGATTCACAGGACAACCTGAGAGCCGATCGAGGCTCGTATTTAATGTTTACGTGTATGCCATGCAGGAAACTAAGCGAGGCACATCCAACACCTTCCTGACCAGGTATAGGTCAGGTGGCACGCCCTTGCATCAGCATCGGACGTGCGTGCCGGAGTCTTTGCGGGCCGTCGCTCGGAGGGGCCAGGGCCAGCCGCAGCCCTGGGAGCCTCCCGGCTCTACCGTGTTGCCCGTCGCTGCTCGCCAGTGGGTTTCTGACCGCAACAAGTTCTCGAGATCTTCCACCCGAGAGGACTCAGCGTGCCTGTTCCGAGGCGGGAGAGGCCCTAGACGTTTGAACACGGACACGTTAGCTGCATCCTTCTTCTTCTGTCTACATTACGGCGGTTGCCGATTGTAGGCAATCGGCTCATTCCTGAATCCCAGCAGTGTCTGAAGAAGGAACAGTCCCAGTGCCTATCCACGTCGTCTTGCTCTCTTGACTTTTCCTTGACGTGGCGCTCATATCTCTCCTCGTCGCGATCATGCCGACGATGTCTCCTGGCGTCCCTAGCCAGACGATCTCTTTCGTCATCGTTGTCGTATCGTCGGCGCTGGTCGTATTGACTCACGTATTTGTTGAGGAGGTAATCAGAGAGAGGTCGCTGATATCTCACATTCTTCACTTCTCCCTCCGTGACGTAGCGCTTGCCATCGTGCCGGAGCCGATCGCGTGGAACGGCTTCCTCCTTGTCCTCGTTATGAGAGCAGCTGCCCTCATCTCTGTCCTTACCAGAGTGGTGCCCAGGTCCTACCATGTTGATGTTGAACGAGGAACTTGGCTGGCACCTCCCAGGGTAAGTGTGCTCCACCATGTTAACGGCGGGGAAGGGGTGTGTGTCGACTTTCATGGCGTACTGGCTGAAAATTAGACGCCCTTGTTCTATCGCCATTTGGATCTGCTGGCGCCACACCCTGCAGTCGTTGGTGGCATGGGTGAACGTGTTATGCCACTTGCGGTACGGCTTTCGGTTCAGCTCTGCGCCGTGGGGATCTTGTGGCCTTCGGGTACCTTTAGCTGCTTCTCCTTAAGTAAGAGGTCGAAAATTTGCTCGGCCTTGGTCACGTCGAAGTCAAACCCTCTTGGAGGACCTTGTGGCTTAACCCACTTGCGGGACACGGGGCTTGCCCCCGAGTCCATTCAGCCCTTGCTACCTCTTGATCTCCCGCGAGCCTTCATCTTCATCCGCCTCAACCGGGACCACCGCACGCTTGAATTTATCCTGGTATACCTCCGGGTGGCGCTGTTCATATACTGGCGGCTTCTGCACCATGTGCGCCAGTGAAGGGTAGTCTACTTGGGAGGCCACGTCCTTGATCGGTGATGCGAGACCCACCACCGCCAACTCGACTGCTTCTTTTTCAGTCACACGAGCCGAATAGCATCGGTTCCTAACGGTCCTAAAGTGCTGGATGTATTCGACACCGTTTCTCCGCGCTTCGTCGTACTTGTGCTAGATCGGCAATGCCGGCCTCGGAAGCCTCGAGTGATGCTGCATGTGGAACTGCTCTTCCAGCTGCTTCCAAGTCCGGATTGAGTGCGGTGGCAGCGATGTGTACCACCCGAAAGCCGATCCTGTGAGGGACTGTGCGAAGAACCTCACACGCAGCTCGTCTGATGCTGAGATCGTGCCCAGCTGTGCCAAATATCGGCTTACATGCTCGATTGAGCTGGAACCATCAGATCCATTAAACTTGGAGAAATCGGGGAGCCGATATTTGGGTGGTAGCGGGATCAACTCGTACTCGTTGGGGTACGGCTTGGAATAGCCGATTGTCCTCCTTTTCGGCACCATGCCGAGCTGGTCTTTTAAGATGGTACTAATCTGATCCGCGGTGCTTGGCTGCAGGAGTCGAACTCTGAAGATTTGCTGGAGTGGCATACTTAGCCAGCCATGCTTGCTTTTCCAGCTCTGAGCCAACTGCAGGAGCTGAGCTCTGGAGGTTTGTCGGAGTGGCATACTTAGCTAGCCACGTGTGCTTCTCAAGATCCGTTCCCGAAGTTCCTCCTGCTGTTCCCGAAGTCCCTGTTGTTGCAGTCTGGTTCGTGAGCGCCCAGTTACTGCAGTCTGGCACGTATGTGCAGGTGTATCCGTGAGGGATCTCCTTAGGCGCCTCATGCAAGAACTGGTAATCACTAGGGTCACCACCGATCTTGTAGACGACGTATGCAGGTGAACTCGGCACTTCTGGTGCTGCCAACGCGAATGGCAGCGGTGGTCGGGGCCGGAGTGGCATCTCTCCTTGGTGAGTCCCTAGAGCTGGTCTGACGGAGAGTACGATGCCTCATGATTTCTGGATCACCCGAAGAGCGACACGCTCCAAAGTGTTCACCGAGGCTCTCGAGAATGGCGGTGCAGCGAATGAGCTACCATGAAATTAATCTCCGACGCGAGAGCACTGGTGCGTTCTTCCGACGGGGCGGACAGGTCCACTCCATCGAGCGCGCCTTCAGGTGAGAACCCTTTCCACCGATGCCGTGTGAGCGGGTTCTCTGGAAAGAGCCGATGAGGTCGGCTTCGAGGATCGCTTTGACCTCGTCATACTTCTTCTTGAGCTCCTCGGTCGAGATCCTCGTACGTGACCGGAGTGCCTTCCGCCATCTCAGATGTAGATGGCGATGCGGTTGATGTCGAAGACGGTCCCACCGGGCGTGCCAGAATGTGTTGCAGTCGGAAACCCACCGGCGGGCAGCGACGGGCAACACAGTAGAGCCGGGAGGCTCCCAGGACTGCGGCTGGCCCTGGTCCCTCGAGCGACGGCCCGCAAAGACTCGGCGCGCACGTCCGATGCTGGTGCAAGGGCGTGCCACCTGGCCTATACCGGCCGGGGAAGGTGATGGATTTGCCTCGCTTAGTTTCCTGCATGGCATACACATAAACATTAAATACGAGCCTCGATCGGCTCTAAGGGTTGTCCTGTGAATCGGCTCAAGGAGCCGATCCACCCACGATTCGTACGAGGTGTACGATCACATGGTGGTCCTGCTTGATCGAAATAAAGCTAAAACGACCTACTACGATTTAGGGTTTTCACCACATAATCGGAACATCCTACGCGTGATTGAGCCTGGCGGCCACGCACGGTGATCGTAAACCGACCCTAGACAAGGCCTAAAAACCAACATGGAGTTGATCCCCGGAACATCCTGTCTAGGGCTAGCAAACTACACCCTATGCGCCACTGGATCCTTCAACCCGTTTGTAAGGCCTAACTATGCAGATATTAAACTAATCCTTGAAGAACAAGGAGCAATCATAACGGATCGGATCTACTAAATAATGATCAAGCGGGGTGCCGCCCTTACACCTAAGATAGGTGTAAGGGCGGCTAGACATCTAAGGGTTGCACGGACGAAAGCATATGATACGATGAAACAATGCTAACCCTAACACGTCTATGATAACTACGTTGCTCGCCATCAACAAGGCTTCAGCACGAGCAACGCATGGACAACGAATAAACGTGTACTGCCTAGATCGCAAGATGCGATCTAGGCAGCATGATGCTTACCCGGAAGAAACCCTCGAGACAAGGGAGTTGGCGATGCGCCTAGATTGGTTTGTGGTGAACGTGATTGTTGTTTATTCCAGAAACCCTAGATACATATTTATAGTCCGTAGACTTTCTAACGTGGGAATAATCCCAACCGGGCACGAGCCAAACTCTATCTAACCGACACGTATCCTACTACATTTACAGATACACGGGCAAACTAGCCCAAACTTTGTATACAAGGCCGATTCATGTATTTCTTCCATATGTATTCTTCAAGCCCATCTTTAATCGCGGCCCACCTCCGATCCGGTCAAATTCTGGTGATAACAGAAATACATTGTATTCTAGGCTTTGCAAAAAAAAAAAAAACTCTAACAAATGTTGGAGATTTTAAAATCTGTATTATTGACTACTTCGAATATATCTACAATAGTCTGAATTTTGCACAACCAAAAAATACCGAGTCCTTAATTTTTTTTTTTGCATAGTGGTAGAGTACATGTACATCATTGTCTACTTCTAGAATGTTTTTCACATTTTTTTGAAAATATGAAATGCCACTTTCGATTTTTTTGAGAAAATGGGTTCCATGTAGCCTGAGCTCCAAAACGACACACTCTGAAATATTGTTCTATTTGTGAATTATAAATTTATACCTAGGTGTGTAAGCTTATGCCGAAAAGAATGGGTACACATTTGTACACCAATCTCCTTAGTTGATTGGGCCCATGATTGTGGCTAAACCCTAAACCTCAATCAACGTTGCTCACACAAAAGCAGAAACTTATGTATATCACTACATAGGCAATAAAGGGTCCTCCTATTTTATTTTACCTAATTGCATGCGTTATGGATCTCTTGATAACTAACCTTATAGAGGCTCGCAGGAAAAAAAAAAACTAACATCCGAGTGGGCCGAACTATATAGGGGTAGAATTGGCTAGCTCAGTTCGAACTTCATTAGGTGAAGTGAACATGCAGGTTTGCCAAAAAAAATCTATATGAATACTTGTCCCGTGAATATTCTACACATGGTTGATTCACTAAAATACTTCTTGCGTTAACTTTCAAGACATTGTTGTATGACG
The DNA here is from genome assembly GCF_022539505.1 of Lolium rigidum. Lineage (NCBI taxonomy): Eukaryota > Viridiplantae > Streptophyta > Magnoliopsida > Poales > Poaceae > Lolium > Lolium rigidum. The sequence continues at coordinate 289,479,996 of NC_061514.1, forward strand.
CAACACAACAATTGGAGGAGAAATGGATGAATGCCTTGTCAGTCACATAAGCAAATAGGGGGGCGTGGCGGATCTAACTTTAGGTAGCAGGGTGCACAGGACCCCGGTAGAAATCAAAATCCTTTGTTAAACATCATTTTTTCACCACTAATGCACCCCCTAAATTTCCTTTTTATGTGTCGAGGCACCCCTTATGCACCCGGGTTTCAAATGCTCTGTCTCCGCCACTGGGGGCTGGGGGAGAATTAATATGAAGGGAAGAAGGCTAAGTGGTAGAGAGTGAGAGAGGATTGATCAGCAAGGTGGGAAGGTCAATGGAAACAACAGTGAGTGAAAATGGCGATTTATGTGGTCACAAAAGGTGCCCCACAACAGGTAATGTGTGTCTTGGCAGACAAGGCTTTGTTGGGGGTGCAATTTTCCGTCTTGGCAGTGTAACTAAATCGTGGAAGACAATAGTAGGTTGGGGAGAGGCATGATAAATTCTAAGAGTGGGAAAAAACGACAGAGGCATCAACGACATGAGAGAGGGAAGCATGTGACATACACTGGCACTCGATGCGGCTCTCACGGCTAATATTCTACATTGCGTGTCATGGTGCAATACAACCCTAGATCCATTTAAGAAAATGTTCCTCCATGGTTCTGAATCTTTTTATATTTTGTTCCTAGTTCTTGAAATCCTAACAATTGAAATGTCACAACACACAACCTATCTCATTTGCGAACAATGCTATGGGCGTAATGCAGGGAGATACTAGATAATATCCTCTCAGCAAAACACAAGTAGATGAAGATGGGCAACACAGGTATTCTAATCCACGGAGAGATTAAATAAAATCAATGGTAAAGAAAGGAGGCACTATTTCCCCCGAGAAGTGATGCACAGTCTTTGCATCAATCGATGCATTTGTTTCGTTAAAATTCCACTTGTTGAGCAGAGAAAATTTCTTGTCGCCGTCGCATCCATCATTACTCGGTAGCAGCATGCATGAAGTTCCTGTAGTATTTCAGCTCGCGCATGGCGCCTCCTTTCACGGGGTCGAACTCGCACCGGTAGAAGCTGAAGGCATAGGGTCGTTGTGAGCATGTAACGGTAGGCTACTTCAATTCTAAACAAAATGCATGAAAGACTGGCATATATATCTACACACGCTCGTGTGAGTGTGTGTGTTAAGATGTCCAGCGAGATTCTACTCGCTTTTAGTTTTTTTTTTTATTTCTAGGTATGGAGTAAGTTTTTCACGCACCTTGTGTCGACGCCTACGATGGTAATGGTGTTGGGGCTCTGCTGGTCAAAGGCGATGGAGTACTTGGTGGCTTTACGAACTCTGAAATGGGCGAACGACCACTCTGAACTGAAATAGGTCGGTAGGTAGCCTGCAGAAGGTCGATAGATTCAGTGAGATTCAGAGATAAAAAAAAGTGTAGATAGATTGTTTGGCAGATTCAGAGGTTTCTGTAGGAGTACCTTTCAGGAAAGACAGGGATGAGCCCTGTTTTGCAGAAGGAGATGTCATCGGTGATGCGGGCAGGAGCACGAAATCGCCGCCGTCCTCCGGTGACGAGCTTGGTAGGTCCAAGTCGGCGAGCCTGAAAACGTGCACCGTCGTCTTGTCGCTGGTGACGGCCAGCCATTTAGAGTCCGGGGAGAAGGCGATGCAGTGGATGGTCGCTCTGTCAGTGCCTCTCCTTAGCTACAAGGTAGTCAATGTCACCGGAACGTGAATAAAACGAAGTTCTGGTGTAGCACGACAAAGTAGAAAGTACTTTCACACTGCATACATACCTCTTGCAGCTTCGAACCATCGGCGGTGCTGAAGACGCGCACAAGCGTGCCCCGGGTGCCGGCGGTGGCGAGCAGCCGGCCGTCACGGGACAGCGCGATGCACGCCACGGCCGAGTCGTGCGCGCGCACGTCGACGCTACCGGGTGTGCGTCGCCGCCGGACCTGCACCTCGCCCAGCAGCTTCCGCGGCAGGGCGTAGGACACGAGCGACGACCCCGTGCCTTGCCCCTCCGTGGTCCCCGCCGCCATTGCGCACAGCCCCAGCGGGTTCGGCCCCGTCGTCACGTCCTTCTCCCTGCTGCCGCCGAAGTACAGCCTCGCCTTCTCCTCGCCGGCGACGAGCATGTACTCCCCCTGCAGGCGGATCCCGCCCACCGTTCTATGGTGCGAGCTCGTGACCGAGGCGACCTTCCCCTCCTTGCACATGCCGTTCCAGAAGTCGATCGCGTCGTCTTCGTTCGGCCGACTCGTCACGACGGCCAGCTGCGACCGCGTGAGCAGCTCGGCGGAGGACACCATGCCGCCGGGCGAGGTTACCGTGGGGCCGGACCGGTGCATGACGCGCTCGAGCGGCTCGCAGGAGAAGACGTGGAACCCGGTTTCCGTGGCCGCCACGAAGTGCGTGCCTTGCTGGTTGAAGGCGACGTGGACCAGCGGATCCGAGGCTACGACTACTCCGGCCGCGGGCGCGGACGAAGACGTAGACGCCATGACCGATGGGTTGCTCGATCGAAGCTTTGATTCAGGATTATATTCCGATCGATTTCCTAATTAATCAGCAGCCCGCCGTCGACGACGTCCGCTGTCGTTACCTATCGACGATCCGTGGTAGGGCATAAATCTTCCCCTTGGAGATTCATTAACCTGGTAACCATGTCGAACTAGGACATGCATGTCCGGAGCGGACTACAATGTGAAGAATTTAGACTCGGTACGGGACTATCGGCGTACCGCAAACTTACTTTTACTGACTCGTATATGGCCCATGGATCTTTGTGGTTTGTGGCCACTAGTAAGCATGCACGTGCCCGCACGTCTCGTAATATATAATATAAATATGTCCATTGAATACTATTTTTATTTATTAAGATTTTATTATCGATGCCACTTAAAATGGTCTCTATGTCTAACAGTGTGCGTGCGTGCAACAAAGAGATATTATTGTCTTTACAGAAAAAACTTTGAAGAAAAAAATAGTAATATTATCCACTATTTAGTTTTTAATGATATCAATAATGTTTCATGCGATCAATAATGTTTTGTACCACGATCATGACTTTTATAACTTCATTCCATACCAAGTAGTAATCAGAGTTAATTTTAAAATAATGATACAACGTTAAATAAGTATCATGATACAAAGCGAAATATACATGTTCAGTTGCGTCGGTCATAAAATTTTCCCTAAGGTACTCCATAAAATTTAAACACATGATAATCTGTAAGATTTTAAAATTTTATTGGCATCAATGTAAAAATCAAATAACTGAATACACTTTTACAAAAACCGTGAATGATTATGACATTCTTTTTTTAAACACTTGTGAGTCTGATCGGTCACATCCACTCTAAAAAAAACTCCCACACTCACTCTCAGTCTCTATCGTCACCTACCTCCCACCGCCCCCCGTGAGTTCTTGTGCGCTCCTCCCCTGTCTCAGTGTCTCACCGGCGCTCCACATCCGTCTAATCCCAAGCTCCTTTTGTCGATCTCGTCAGGCCGGCACTCCCCTTCCTCCCCACCATCGACGCGAGGAGCCCTCCTCTACCCGGCCCTCCTCGTTGAATCGGGTCGCCAAAGAGCCCGAGGAGGCGCTCAAGCTCAGCATGCTCACGGGCGACCCAGCCCGAGGAGGCGCGGGCCTCGCCTATGCTGGATCGGTGACCCCGACCATCGCTTGTTGGAGGGCTCCACAGCACCTGCCCCTCCTCACTTAGTACAATCGGATAAATGTTAATAATCTCCGAGGGCAACAGCGAGGACGCTCTGCTCCGGGAGGATGGATGTGCCGCAAGCTTTCTGGGCATCAAAATCGTGCTGAACTAAACCATTAACAAATTGTCGCATCTGCATCTGGCCCGGCTTGCTAGGTTCTCGGCCTCACCTGCGCCATGGACGATGGTGGGAGGTGACAGGCGAGGCTGCATCGGAAGAAGAACAATACGTACAGGCCCCCGACGGCGGGCGGCTCCACCTTCCGCGACAGGGTAGCCGGGGCGCCAGGGGCAGCGACAGGTTCCAATCTGGCGGGACTATCATGGTGAGCGAACGAACTGCTACTACCTCTCTCTTATGGGTGTTGCCGCTATTTGATCATCTTTAGTATGTGATTGATTCATGCTGTACATGTAACGCGGTTGGAGGATTGGTGAATTCGGGATTGAGGCTTGTACTGTATACTGCTCATGTTGGTAACATTGTAGTGTCAGTAGCCGAGTCATGATCTTTCTTTCAGTTTCTGAGTTCTAGGTTTGGCTTTTACACAAATGTTATTGATTGCAGGATTATAAACTGTTGGTCAATTTTGTATACTTTCAAAGCTACTCTATTCTCAAGGGTGTTGTACCTAACTACGAATATCCACGTGATGCTCCTTGTACTAAACTTGGACCTCTGATTTCATATTTTATTGTGTCTTACACAGTTGTTGCCTCTATCTCTGCTAACATCTACAAGGAAAAGAACAAGGAGCACAAGCGAACATCAATGCACAATGAAAATTAGTACTGGTGAGTTTCCATAGTTTAGAAATCTTTTTTAAAATGTTGATTGCCTTTATTAACTTTGAGTTTTGTCATCAGCATCGACCATTGAAACCTGATTTGGTAGTTCAGTTTGTCCATAGGGATCCAAGTGTAGACCCGGATGTTTGGTACCTTACTGAATTTTGCTGCTGAGATATAAGCTTAGAGATTTAGCATAAACATCGAATCTGAAAGTAGTTGGCGGCAAACCAAATGGAGCTGATAGCAGACAGTACCAGCTTATGAAGATTGCAGGAGTCCCTCATAATATTTTTAGCTCAGTTCCGGCTCCCCGAAGGCGTCAAGTACTCGGTTGCGTTCGAGCCGAAAAATAATCATGCGGTCTATATATGCTTCTCTCATTTGCTGAACATGGCATTTGTATGACGCATTTTGTTTGCACCCTGTGGTTCTGATTTACCGTATTCCTGCTTGCAGGTGTGGTGTGGCTGTGATACTGAAAAACGTGTTTCCTCTGTGGTTACTAAAAGGCGTGTTTCATCTGTCCCCTACTTGCATTAGTGTGGAATTCATCCACCGTTCGGTATTATGCAAAAAAAAAATCCTTGGGCAAGGATAAAAGGATACAAAGAATGGGTGTCTGGTCTATTAGCTGTCTGGTCTATTAGCTGTCATAGAATACTAGTAGTACTCTTATTAGACACTCCCTCCGTTCATTTGAACAGACAGATAGATCCGGTGACTATAAACTGTGTCACGCTGTACTTCATTTGAACTCCCAAAAACATCATATATTTAGGAACAAACAGATAGATCCGGTGAGTACAAATTCTGTCACGCTATAACTTATCTGTGGTTTACTAATAGAGCCTGATGGCTACTGCATTGTATGATGTGAACTAAGATTATGATCAAAATGTTACTTTCTGTGCATTGTATCTGTGAATTGTGAACAAAGATTACAATCAAAAAGAGGCATTCTCTTCTATCGTGGAGGCCTCAATGTATGGATATTCATTATTTTTAGTTGACAAATTACATCGATGAGCACTTCTGAATATTGTTAGAGAAGTCTTACCAATTAGCTAACCTGATTGCGTTATGATATCATTTGAACCTGTGGAAGTCAACCGTCCTTATGTACTTTCCTTCAGGATTTGGTGCAATGTTAGCAGATTTGATGTTTACTTAGCTAACCTTATTGCATTATTGTCAAACATCTGTCAGTCATATCATCTGTCAGCCAATTTGATTCAATGTTTGGTGATTAAACATACAAGAGATTAATTTAGTTCTTGAATAAGGAAGCATATGCAGAAAAATAGTTATTAAAAGAAGGGAAAAATGATGTTCGGTGATGAAACATACAAGTAGTTAATTTAGTTCTTGAATAAGGAAGCATAAGCAAAATTATACTCTAATAATTAAGCCAAAGGCAACCAACTCACCGATCATCAATCGATCAAAGAGCTGGACCGCCACCAACTGTCCAGCATATCCGCTCACCGCGCCGCTGCCGAAACTCCACGATCCACTGTGCATCCCTTTTGCCGGCGAGCACGAGGCTCCTCTTCAACTTTCAATCGATCTAAAAAAAATATGATAGCATCAGGATCAGATGGCACATGAAGACGAAATTCAATCATCAAAGGAGGAGCACTCACGAGATTGATCGATGGATCCTCTTCACGGCAAGCCAGACAGCCATCCCATCTCTCACGACCTGCGTGAATGGAATCATGTCCACCGACAAGGACAGACCTTTCCCTCCCCTCCCCTCCCCTCGCCGAGCAAGAGTCAAAGTCTAAGTCGTCACACACGACGCACGCGTTAGCTTGACCCCTCCTCTCATATTTATAGATGGAACATCATCAAGTTGGAGGTTTGAATTTCCAAGAATTCGGGTCACTGCTATGGCGGCAAGAAGAGGAGGTTTCACAAAATTTCAGTTATCTCCCTCTTAGTCGGCTGTTGTTAGAGGCATCGATTACATGGATGGACCGCTCAGATCGATCAATACGCAGCCCTGTGCCACGGATCGGTGACGTGGAGGTGTCTAACGTGACTGAAAACAGCGGGGCATGCAAAGCGGAGAATTGATTCTCTCGCATGTAGTAATTGCTCACAGATTCTTTTTGCCTAACTGTTCCGGCATGCATGCTAATCACATCCCCGTGTTAATTATCTCATGGTAATTGCCATTGATTTGTTTCCAAATAACTGCTCCGGCCTGCATGCTAATCACATACCCGTGATGAACGGGATTCTCAAATCGGTCAGTTGCAATGTTAGCGGAAGCACCGATGCTTGGACACATTCAGCGTCCGTGCACACGTACTTGCCGTGAAACCTGGCCGTGAAATCCACATGTAGCTACCAAAATTTTACATACGAGCTCATATATAGGTCACTCATTTTATTTAGCTATGTTCTTTGCTAGATTAATCAATTTGTTGGCTACCATCTGATGGATCAGCTGTTGGCTATTGCTTCTACTCTCTCCGTTTATAAATAAGTGTACATGCTGATTTTTAAGATATTATCAAATGGAGAGACAATTACATTGAAAAGATGGAAACTAACATCTCTCTTTAATTCTTCCACCTCCAATAAGATAAGCGCATGTAGAAAATGAAGATAATATGTGCTGAATATTATTGGATTTAATTTTCTTGCAGTGAGAGAAATAACTTTTGCTACTTTAAAGTGCATTGAAAATCTAGAAGTATTATAGACAAATTTTAAGACTAAGCGTCCGCTTATTTGAAGACGGGCGGAGTAGTTAACAACCAAATCGGCCATGAAAAGGCAGATGTAATTATTTTTGCTTTAGCTAGCAACATCACTTGAAGTCAATAATCATCACTACAACAAGAATCCCATTCAGCATAACTTTATTTCTGAAGATTATACACAAGTTGATCTTCAATTCCTATACTCGTGCATGTATAAATACAAGGAAAAATACATATAGTGGGATTAATCGACAGCCACCAGATTTTTCAAGCACACTGGCCAGAAAACACAGTGATTTTATACAATCAAGTCAGGTGGATGACAGAGTAAGCCCTCTCTCCTCTCCTCTCCGAGCAAGAGTCAAAGTCTAAGTCACACGCGACGCACGCGTAGATCCCCCACTACTCGTATATGTAGAGCCAATAGGTTAGAGGGGAGATAGGTTCGAAATTTCAGGGAAAAAAGCTGGACGCCAATTATCTATGGATTATCTATCTCTTGACACTAAGGAATGGAGGGCTGAGATGACTACTACCACGGATCGATGAGTGGACACTGGTATTTTAGAAGTTGGAACCAATCTGGGTGGACGCATTTTTTTGGCGCCCCAATAATTATGCCATGGTATAGTTATGGATTGACTAAAAAACAACCCTTAGTCTCTGGAGATTTCCTTACCTTGTAGTAGACCGGAAACAATTAGCCTCTTATGATACGCAAGATCGATCCGGATTTCCACTCTCTAGGGAAATAACTTAATTGCAGATAATGCTCAACCAGAGCCGTGCATGCATGCCGGGTAAAATGGATGGTATTTGCTTTTATTATTCATGTTGCCAAAACACTAATGCCTCACATTTTGGTTTTAAAATCGCTTCCATGATTTCAGGATGAAAACCTCTTGGTCGTCTTACCAGACCCCACCGGAGTTGGAGACGAGGTCCAACTATGTTACCCACCAGTTTAACACATGTATTTCAATTCAAACAAAAAAGTGGTACATACGTACATACAAGTATTCACACACTAAAATGAAGTACATGATCGGCAGATACTAGTGTGTCGTCGCCGGCGTCCGGAAGGAAATGGCACGATTGGCAAGAGTATGAGCAATCATGCTTTCTGGGTGGCGACCGTCAAGAACACCGCCTGCACCCAAGCCAGGCGAGTGAGAGCTGAGCACAACGTGAGGCAGATCTCTTGTTGATGTTCCTGCCTGCTACTATGAGGAAACTACAAGGCGGTTACGACTTTGAAGAAGATGAGCTAGCTTCTGCACGTTGTAATTGAGTTCTCACTCATGTGGTAATATGGCTGAACAAAACAATGCACTTATCTATTAGAAGCAGCTAAGCACATTCCATGCATCACTAAACACATTCCATCCATCACTGAATCTTCTCCAAGAGCAAATAGCAGGTACGAACCAAGATGCTGGCTCAAACGTGCATGATCGATCAACTCACATCGGCTACTCCTACCTCATTATCCTGACCGATTCCTGCTTTGCTTACATTTTCATGGTCGAACACACTTCAGTTTGAGAAAATTTCGGCATGCACTCTGCTACTTTCTAGACCACAGATCACACAACAAAAATAGCAAGACCAAATCTGACATTTCAAACATATGATCCAGCTCAGATCACACAACAAAAATGCAGTTTCAATAGTTACAACACTGTGCGTTTATTTGGAGCCCTACAGTAATTCCTAGTGTGTCATTGCAACGGTGCCTATCATCAATCCTCGAAGCATTTTTTTTATGGAACCTTGTCAGAGGGCGGGGAGCTCCCGCATTGCATTATAAGAAGAGGGAAAACGGTTCAGTTAATATAGGAAACCGGACCTAAAGACCATACAAGCCGCAGTTAATTAAGGAAAACCGGGAAAACCGAGCAGCACACGCCCTAAAGAAATGAAGGCACATCGTTCGAGCCAGAAACAAGAGTCCCTAAGCCTAGGACCTTCAAAGCCACATGGTACCCAGCCAAGCGAACAACCACAATCTCGAGAGCACTCACATAACAAGATGGGTGCTCGCGAACCTCAAGGACATGGCCAAGCATTGGCCTCTACCAACTCACGAACAGCCTGGGTCGTTGTCGGCGTGATATGCTTCTTGTACATCCGCAGATAAGTCTTCATTTTCTCTTGCACCTCTTCCACTGATCGTAGATCCCCGAAAGATTCTGCCAATCTATATTCAGCTTGCTTGGTAGTTGGGATGTTGCAAACTTTGTTCTTCTTGTCGAGAGGATCACTACGCCTCTCGGCACAAGAGGAATCCCCTTCAATCTGCACAAGAATCGGAGCATCGAGTAGCGAAAGCGGCGCAGTGCAACTGAAACTGCTAAAGAACTCATCCAACAAAGAGGACGAGACATGACCCATCGGTACGCCACTACCACCAAACTGAGAGACTCAGTCAGTTTCATGCCATTGCACAAAGGCACGATTTTAGCAACCATAGCTTGCTCCTCCACGCCATGGATCTCCATCTGGGGCCGAGCACCATCCAAACTCGGGGGAACATCTAAGGTCAGCGCCCTCACCTCCACCTCAAACGAACAACCAGCCACATTTGTCTCTTCACCACCGGCCATGACGGGAGACCCAGGTTCCTCATATCCGCCCGGCACCAGGGAGTTGGTGAGAGCAAGACTGCCAGCCAGAGCTTCCATCAGATCCCAAATTCTTAAGACCTGATCGGTCCAACCATGCACTGCAGCAACCAACTCACGAAGAGGCTGGAACACCTCCTCCAACCGAGCAGCAAAAAAGGCATGCAGTTCAGCTCCTAGCGCCTCCGCCTGAGCTGCGAGGAAAGGCTGGAACTGCTCCAAAGTAGCATCAGGCATGCTCGGAGTGGACGCGCCAGGATCAGGCAACAACCTCTGCCCATGAGCATTGATGAGGCGGGGTAGGAGGCAAGTCGCTGCATGGGATCGATGCTTGGCCAACAGACGTGACACATGCACGACCAGAAGGGGCAGGCGGCGGGCGCGAGTGGAGACGTGGAGCTCGATCGGCGGTAAGGTGCGCCTTGCAGTCTCGCTCGTGATGGCCGGAGTGCCCACATCTTAAACATCGGACAGAACCTCGGCAACCAGCGACGAAGTGGTCCGGCGTCAAGCATCGGAAGCATAGGCCGAAGGCCCTCCGTTTGAAGGAGGTGGCCAGCGCGGCCTCCTTCCTGGGAGGTGAAACCGACCCCTTCTCCTTCTCCAATCTTGAGCGACGCCGCCCTCCAACCTCCTCCCACACCTGCCCCACATCCACCAAATCCCCCGGATCAGCAGCCGGTGGCTCCATCACCTACGGCCTGAAGTTGGGCGGGAGCCTATCCGGTGGAGGTGGCAGCTAGGATAGGGTTGGCGGCGTATCCGGGGAGAGGATCTGATCGCCGGCGGACGGGGGCTCCTGGCACTGCGACCCTCACCCTCAATGCATTTTTGAAACAACACAAAAATACAGGACATAAACTTTTCAAGCCATGCGTTCCATGACGAAAATGTTCTTGCTGCCTACTCGCTTTGGCTTAGCTCTGATACAAATCAAATAACAAATACTTATACCTAAGATTCAACAACTAAAAAACATTCCTAGGATCTTTAGCTCCACTACTTGGTGGCCACCTGATAGCAAACTACTAATTAGAGCTACGGAACGCTCAACAAACACATAAGCCATAACATTTAATAATTAGTAAACAAATAGCATCGGGTATCTCAAAACAACTTCAGGCTCCAGGTGCCTTCTCCGTCATCGGGCAAAACATCAAACTGATCGACCATTGTTCAGTCCATCAGGGCACAATGGTTGTGGGCTTCCCCCTGTGTGTATCTCTCCACATCCGCTTGCCAGCTCATCATGCCCGTGCCACGCACCGGGAAATCGGGCTCATTCCATCGCTCCTTGAATGATATCTTAGTTAGTGGACTTTATTGGTCCGCTATTTAAGATGTCACCAAAGACGGACGTACTGCTTGGGTGGGAAAGGCAGTGGATGGCAGGTGATGGACGACACTGCAATCACATTGAGTTAGTATCCTGAATGGTGACATTCAACAGTGGTGACATTCAACAAGACATTACCTTCAGCAAATTCAAGAGCAGCTGCAACACCTGGACCTCCGCATTCAATGATGAGCATCTTCAGCCCTTGCTTATTCATTTCGAGCAATCAAGGGTTGCAAGTCCTTCTCAGCCTCCATACACGACTCCACAAATGTGATAGTGGCAATGTTTTAGCTCAGCTAATGTAGTGGTTTAATTTACAACTAATTATTCTTAACAAGTAGGTGTCATGATCATAATAACATAGGCTGGAACATGCATGCCCAAGAAAAAGGAAACTGCTTTACAGTCTTCAACTGAAAGGAAAACGAGTACTCAAAATGAAAATTGACAAGATGCAGGACGGCTGCATACCTGTCTTTTGTATGATGATAGTTACCAACCCAGTGGCACGTACCTCAACTCATTTGGCATGTCAGAGTGGAGGAAGCAACCATTGGGGCAACTGCAAATGTTTTGAGAAACATGCCTTGATTTGATCATCATTTGTAATGCAAGAGCCAATTGAAAATAGTATGAAGACTGTTAAATTTGATTTAGAAACAGACGGGGAGATAAAAAAAGCTCAGACATACAAGGAAGAAAGTAGGCAGTGTAGCACCATTAGCTCTCAATCCTAGCAAGACAAAAGCTCTTAGGCGGCAATTGAGAAAAAAAGTCTTAAGTTTATCATCATCACCATCATTTTCAAGTAGCAAACAAACTTCAACTAAATTAGATATGCATTAATTTAGTCACGATAATGAGGTCCGATTCTGCCATAGATGTCCTCGACACTTCTAGACGAGGGACCTTGTTTGTATTCGTCGCAACAACCAGCGATAGCTTTATAGTTAAATACATATAAGTTGTTTGTTTGTAATTTAAAAATGTAAACCTACAATCGAGTGACGAATGAACATAGCGATATAGAAGCAACAATACTACTTACCAAGCAAAAAAAAAGTGGGTCAGTCAGAAATAAGTGAATTACTCTTGTATGAATGGCAAATCACAAAAAACTGCCATGCATTAGGTGCACTTTATACAATCCTATTTTGCAATAGACCATTCGAATGTATAATTTGAATCAATTAATTAATGACCAGAAAGCAGGCGAAAAATCATATAATGCCGGGGAAGAGTTGATTCATAAAAGGAATGGTACACTTATCAATTTATGCCTAGAAAGTGCCAAATTTTCTTGCCAAAACGTTTTATATTTAGGAAGACGAATACTTTGCAGGACACACATGAAGAAAATATACAGGAAATCTATCAGCCAAGATTCACTTCGAATTTGGGCTGGGATGCTTCAGTCTTCACACATAACAGAAAACAACGGGTTTCAGAATCAAAATGTCAATAAGAAAATATTCTAGCACAGAGAAAAGCACTACTCATTAGACCCTTATAGTGTAGCTCGTTGAACCCTTATAGTGTAGATCGACGAGTCAATGACTTACATTAGCTAAGGCTCGTTGAAGCCGGTTTGGTGCTTGTGTGTTTCAGTCCAGAATGGACCCTTCTTTGGCATGCACCAAGATGCAGAGGCTCCCACCAGCACCAGCAAAAGCGAGACCGGCATGTACTACATCAGCACCATCACGAGGAAGAAATATAATAGCTGCATTCACAATTAACAGAGACAAGTTCAGCACAAAGCAAACTCTATTTGATGTGCAGCAAAACAGAGAGGTGGGGATCGATTAGGTTCAGTTCCATATTCTTGACCTCCTTGTCATCAGCCTCCCAGCCATAACCCAACACAGGTCAAGATGCCAAGCGTACCATGGGGGGAGGCGAAGCCACACCATTGTCGTCATCCTCCATAGCCCACTAGAGCCATTCACTAGCACTTACAGCCGCGATGCATTTGCTAGAGCACCTAGCGTGTATAGTCAAGAGAGACCCGTCTAGATAAGCATGGTCACACAACAGGCGTCGGTGTATCACTGGAACACAAGACCTGGCAATTTCTTCTCCTTGTTTTTTTTAAGGAACCTGGCCATTTCTTTTTTACCTGAAAGTCAAAACATACAGGTTAAGAAATTCAGTTAGTGTAAAAATTAAGTAGAACTAGATGTAGCTAGTATGTTTCTAAATTGCAACTACTCATGTTTCCATGTAAAAACTCTTCTCTGCAAAAACTATTCTCTACAACTGTGAGTGATGCCACTAAGCAGACACACGCACAAAAGGGTTCAAGCTAGATAACTAGGAACATCTAATGTTCAGAAACTTTCCTTTCCAAAAAAAAAGATATGACTCTACAATACATGTTCGAAAATCGAAGATTGATCATGTACTACTAGAGAAGAGCAGAAGTATGAAATGACTAAGATCCGTAGAAATGCACTTAACTAATTTAACACATTGCACAAATTGTAATGAAACTAAAGTATTTATTGGAAATAAAACTCATGATACGATAGGGGTGACCTCAGGATGTAAATGGGAATCCGTATGTACACATAAATTATTGTGAACATGTAAGAACAACTTGGTTCACACATGACTGTGCAGGAAATGTATAACTCAAAGGATTACTACCTGCATCCACGATGCAGGCAGCACCTCGTAGAGAGCACAGCGGCGAGTGACATGCTGGAGACAAAGTTAGTGAACTCCATATATGCAGCCATCGTTCAAAACTCTCATAAACGAAAGAAAATTGAACAAATGGTGGGCCATGAGAAACTGATACAAAAGTGAAGCCTCTCAAAGTGACTACAAAATAACCAACTAATGTAAAACAATGAAACACATCCAAGTGAGTAAGTTGTCAGCTTGCCTATCTCCGATGGAATAAAACTTGGAAATTCAGGCTATGATTCAAGTTGCCATAGCAGCCCATTTGTTGGGTCCATGTTTATAGAAAACAGAACCACGATTGAACCTGCAGGAAGAACACAAAACGAAGACCAGCGCTAGTGAGAGTAACACGAGAGAAGGAGCAGGGCTCACCTTGGTCCAGTATGTTCGAGGAGGAGACAGCCGCCAGGCAGCTCCTACTTGCAGCTCGTGGAGGACGAACAACCCTCCATGGCTCGCGTTGGCGACGACGAGTCCTGGTGGCTGACACCCCCTCGTCGACGTGAATCATGCTACCGCACAACCTCGGCCATGCGCGCGACACAGGTGGAGGGCACCAAACACCACCGTCCCCTCCTCCGAAGATAGTGCTTTCAGTAGTGGTCACCATGAGACCCATATGTTCCATGATCTACGCAGTCATGGGATTCCTTGAACTAAATGTCAAGCCTATTCTGTGGTACATCAAGTGCTCAATTTTTTTCTGGGACATTTCCTTGTACTCTGCATGAAATAAAATGAAGATGCAATCGGTAAATACTTCAGCTCATGATCACATCTAAATAGTGAAAATGATACATTTTTCATCCAATTCATCCAGGCGTTTAAATAAAAAAAATCAAGATCCCTTGATTGGAAAGCATGCGTTGAATTAACTAACTACAAGTCTCAAATGGTGGACAAGATAGCAACATTCTTGTGCCAACTATCTAATAACTACAACATTTTCGCATCAAAGTAGTTTTACTTAATCTAATAACTGAAGTTGATTAGCTGAAAAGATTTACATACATGAAACTTAGGAAGGCAAATACACCGCATAAAAGGAAGTGAAGTAAAGGACTGAAAAATGCATCCATATCCTATCATGAATGGGGAATTGTATCAGTTACAATATTAGCACAATCTCAGTTGATAGACAATAAAGGAGTCAGCGTCAGATGATTTGTAAAAGGTTCCACACATACTACATTTGAGATGTATACATCTACTAGCTTAAATCATAAAACACCAGAATCGATCACAAAGGTTAGCCTACAAAATTAAGATCTCTGAAACTTTACATCGAGCAGGATCAATTCTAACACTTTCAGTTATAAGCATAATAGCATGACAGACAGCGGTGCTTACATACAACAACCGGTGCATTGTACTGGTTCAGAACAATGAGATGATGACCTGTATCCATGAACGCACAAAAACTCATGTAGAATTTTCATTTTCACACACATATTTCAATGAATATCAGGCTAATTTTAATTAAAACACCAAACATCCTTCCGTCAGTCTAATTAAGGTGCAGCTGCTAGACAGATTTGTTCATCCAAAATTAAAAGAAAGTAGGTGTACTGAGTACACCTGACGCTGACGAACAAAGCAGCATATTCATCGGCCATCAAACCATTCGAGCTTGCCTAGCTACAACCAGTATCTTGGGATGCAGATTTCGACGATCTCCTGAACCGCAAAGACATCGACCGTCGAACAGAATCGGCCGGTGAGCTGCGGCTGCCGGACTGGGCGGCTCAGGTTGAGACAACAAAACACCACCGTACCCTCCTCCGAGGAGATGCTCGTCGCAGAGTACGGACGACGGGCCTCCGCTGCTCGCGGCGTCGCCCCGGCACGTCCTGGCACCTAACCGCCTAGGCGATGTGCAAAACGCGGCCAGGCGAGTTCGGCAGCGCCGCCCGTATCGCTGCACGCGCGCCGGCGAACAAGCTGGCAGCGACGCCATGGCTCCTGGGCGGGTGTCGGTCGATTGATTTGATGCGGGGGTGAGAGTGGGGGAGAAATTGGGGGCGGAGGGGAGGAAGTGCAGGCGCTGGGCGAGACTAGGCGGCCGGCGGCGAGGTGGGAATTGGAGTTGTCGGCAAGAAGGGAGCGAGCGGTGGAGGAACCAGGTTCAGCTCACAATCCTCCACAAACACTTGCGCCGGCACAAACCAGGTTCAGTTAAAAGTTCAGTTAGTTTTTAAATTGATGGAGACACAAACTGAAGTGGTGTACAGATAAAAGCTGCATCATAAACCCACATGTGCACCATTTGTACCGGAGCACCATGCCACAAAGAGATCAAAATTTGTACTAGTAGTACTTTCAATGGAGATCAATTTTTTTACTACTGTACCAACTTGAATTTATTCTGAAATATATGATGCAATTTTCATCTTATTCCTATCTGTTTATTGATTCATGCCTCATGGGGCTCCCTTTAGGATAGCCCTGGCATCTCATCCCCAACGTACCTGAACATCAAAACCCAATCTAATCAACTGAAAATATTAAGAGACACAAACCCGACTGTGACATGAAAATAATATCTCTATCTAAAAACATAATTACTGATAAGAAAAAACATTTTACAAGAGTGTTGGGATTGGAAAGAATAAGAGTGCAATGACTAGTACACAGACCTGTAAGTGGCCGGCGGCGAGGACGAATCGCCAGCAGCACTATGTATGCCACCGCTGCAAACTTCAGAGACTAGTACACCAACATCCAGCACTATATCTCCATCGGCTGCAACACCAGACGTTAGTTACCCAAAAAGATCATATCTAAGTGGCTAGAACCACTACTAATTGTAATAGAGTTAGATCAAGAAGAAACAAGTTTGAGATGTGAGCACCCACCATTGCCGCCGCCTATGGTATCACTTCGCAGATCATGTGTTTTGGAAAGGTAGCCTCCAGATATATCTACATCGGTTGCAGAACCAGGCGTTAGTTACCCAAGGCAATTGTACTGGAGTTATATCAAGAAGAAATTAGAAAATCATATACTTTCAACTTCCAAGCAGATCCTCGCCAATAATGTGCATGGAAGATACTCCATGGGATTCATACAGTGATGATGACGGTGCCTTGTGATGGAGGCTGAGATGTTTGTGGAGGAAGGATGGGGCGTTATTGGAGGATGGAGAGCAGAGCAAACGTGAGGAATTTATAGGAAGCCATGGCCGGCAGCTGCGAGAAGGGAGAAGTAACGGGAAATGAGGAGAAGCGACGGATTTGAGCATGATCCGCGTGATGAGTGCGAGGTGAGCCGGCAGCCATTGGATGAGAGAGGAAGGGATCGGGACTTGCACGCATGGCTGGTTTCTGGGAGGAGAAATTAGGGAGGTAATTGATTTGCATTGGTATAATTGATTGGCTTTAATTTATTTGCTCTAATCGCGGAAAGAATGGATCTCCTTTTCCTATCAGCTACTAGTAAGATGGATCACATTCCACAAAGCATGCATTTGCCAATCCTCCCTCTTGATTTGACACCAATCTATTAGAGCATCTCCAACAGAGATGCAACAATTTGGTGCTACAAAACCTACCTCGCGCGCACTGCAAACGTTTAGTGCGCGCTGTGCCGAATTCCCCTCCACCAGATGCGCTATTTCGCAGCGCGGGTGGCCCACTGAAAACAACGAAAGCGCTAATTTACAGCGCCACAAACACATTTTAATAGAAGATAGTATAAATAGAAGATCTAAAAAAACATTGAAAATACAATTAATATAGATAAACTACTAGTCTACTCGTCGTCTGAGGTGGTCTCAGTTCAGACGTTGTCCCGGCGAGCGTCATCGTCAACCCAAGTCGTGTCTGGGTTGACTAGCTCGCACTCGGCGATATCCCGACGGCGGCGCCGGTCTGCCCTGAGGTCGGCGAAGAAGGCCTCCATGTTGTCGACATGAGCTCCTCGTCGCGCTCGGCGATGGCGATCCGGCGCTGCGCCTGGCGATGTCGGCGACGTTCCTCGTCGTCGACGAGGCATGGTGCTTGCGCGAGGAACTCCACCTACTCCAGGGACTCGATGTATGAGAAGTTGAGGTCGCGCCACGGCCACCGAAGTCGCCACGTGGTCGCGTTGTAAGAGTGTGCCGCCAGCTTCGGCAAGTCGTAGGTGCCGAGGGTGAGGGGGACCCGCCAGTACGAAGCTCCACGTAGAACCTGCCGTTCGGACGCGTTCGGACACCGTGGAAACCAGACGACCCGCGGCTGCGCGGTGGCATCCCAGCGACGAAGGTTGAGCGGCAGCGGCGCGTGGGAGAGTGGCGGCGACGCATGGCGCGACGAAGCGGTGAGGCGTAGCGAGACGAAGTGGCAACTGGAAGTTTCCACGGCGGTTTGTTGTGCGAACACGCGGCGTTTTATAGCGCGCTCGAAGCGATGCGGCAAGTTTGGCGCCTGATATAGCGCGACAGCGTGCGCGAAAAAATTATTTTCCTGCGCCCGTTTGGCGCGTCCGCTCTAGAGGAGCGCGGGAGGATTCACGCGGTAAAAAGCGGTTGAAACGCGATAGCCCGCGCCGTTTCGCGTCCCTATTAGACATGCTCTTACACTATTGTTGTTAAACATACACATGCAGCTTTTTCTTTAGACATTAAACATAGCGATTTCATTAGTTTGTGATCAAGATTAGATCAAAGCCATCAACGTAAAACACAAACACTTTGTTGTATAATTTACTTAAGTTTCACACGACGGCCAACCCGTACGCCTTATGTAATTGCAGTGTTCTATGTATATACATTACGACTTTTCAATGTGAAGTCTCTATGTATAATAACCTTCTCCGCCACCCCACTATATATTTCGACCCCTTCTTGCACAATAAGGGAGGAAATCCACGGGTAAGAGACCCACGACGACGAGTATAATATTTATCACAAGCCTCCCTATCAATAGATTGGCATATTATGTATTTTCTATCTCGAAAGACTAGCTCACATATCCTCCTCGGTGACATCGGGACGTCTACAACCCAAAGTCGACCGCACTCTTCGTCGCCACCGCCAAGGACCTTCATCTTAATTTGTTGTGGTTGGTGTTGATTTTGTGCGTGAGGGCCACCTGAGTTGTTGCGGCTTCAGTCATGCTTGCTCAATATATATCATCTACGCCAACTGTCGCTGCTGGGCAATCCTAGTGCGTCGTGATCCGTTCCACCACGCGTCTTGTGCTCTAGATCTCATTTGCTTGTCGGGAGGAACTTGACCGGCAAGAGATGCATGGCAGTAATATAGCATTTGACTATAATTTATTATTCGTGATTTCAGTTTCTTTTGACTAAACTCTAGGTTCCCAGGAGGCTTTCTATGAAGATCCCATGTGTTCATCTATTTTGGAGGTCCTACAATGTCTACCCCCTTAGATATCCATCGTAAGTGGTAATTTTACGTGTCTTTCTTTTTTCTTCTATTATAATGGGCCATATGAACATGACAAATCGCAAAAGGAAGCCAAGTACATACATAATTTGTGTTAGTGGTTCCAAAGTGGGGGATTTTCGCAATGTAAGTCTACAATCTTGGTGCGAGATAGTCCTGTTTGTGAAGCACGTACCACTTTAGAGTTTGCATTGTCATTTCATGTTTACACCACCCTTCAATAATAATATGAGGACCCATGAAAAATGGGAAGTGTTTTGACCATTCCTCACGCAATTTTAGCCCAAACCCTATTTTGTGGGCCCCATGGTGTCTACTTACTTGCTTGACGTTCAAACTAGGTCCAACCTCTTAGACTGCTCAAGAACGTGTCGCTAACTGGTGCAACACACCACCGCCGAGCCTATCCTCAATATATCATCTCCACGTCCCGCGCAGCCGCACTCCACACGTCTACTCTCTCGCGAAACCACCCGTTGACGAATCTGTAGCGGTTGTAGGAGGAGATAGTTCAGGCCCTAGCCGGAGGTGAGACGAAGGAAGACGATGATGGATCATTGTACCTAGTGACATGGGTATGCCATATCGGGTCCTGAACATTGCTATCCTTGGTACGAAGCCCAGGAAGAAGTAGAAGAAAGCTCACGAAGAAATCCAGGTGAAGTCGAACATATCATGTTAAGATATCGTATATTAGCCCATATCGGGTAAATCAACTTGTACTGTAACTCGGCCTCGAGGTGAACTCTGAGATCTAGCCCGCTATATAAGATCTAGGAGGATCCACCGTTAGGGGGTTCAATCAGACGGAACACCTTATAACCCTAGTTTGACATAATACAATATCGTCGATTTTACCTTGATCATAAATTTTCGTCGGCTGCCTAGTTTGGCTGACCGGTTCGTTGATTCGTTAGTGTTCTCCTTCCCAGAAACCCAAGTCCATCATCATGGGCATTGACAATGTTAAGCATTTGTCACCTAGGACGGAGGATTTGTATGTAATTCAGTATCCATTTCATCTCGATTGTTTTCTTCGGTTTGTTTTTGTTGGTATCCCATTTTTGTTCCTCGACACTAAGGAAGGGTGGTAGTCAACCTTACTACGCAAACAAACTCCTCCCCATCCCACTCACCTAGAACTCGTCGAAGCTAGGCAAATGCTTGGTCAAATATGTGTTGCGCACCTCGTGTCCCTACCCGTTGGTGTCAGGTCCTTGGTCGTACAACATCTTTTCTTCCGCCACGCCGCCCTCCTTCGATCGCTGGGCCATCATAATCTCCGTCACGCTGCCCTCCTTCGACCAGACACCCCCTTATGTATGGGCTTGTGGTGTTGATTTCCGTACATGCTACTTATAATTCGATGATCACCTAATGATAGCTCTCAAATATTTTTTGACCAACAATGTTGCACCACCGGTCTCTGTTTATTAGTTTGAACTTATAGAACGGGGTAGAAAGAACGAGAAAGAAGAACACACTGGCTTTTTGATCAATCGTCGACTCAGATCCGCCTTAGGCTAATCATAATTTGAACCACTTGTGCCAAGTTGTAATTTTAGATGACATCTAGAATGATAGGACGGATGGAGCGGGTAATTTTAGTTACCATGTCACATATGGTATCCTCATCAAGGCGCGCTTGATTCCGTGAGGGAAAAATCAAGTGCTCGAATGTTGTGGGACTCAGCATGAGTTCCTTTAGTTCTCCGTTCTTGCATTAGTAACAAGGAATTTGTCGTTGACCTTGTAGAGAATCCGGTCGTTATATTATCACTTTCATCATATGCATGCCAAATGAAAGCACAATGAAACATCATTAAGCTTGAACAACTATCATTAAATGTGTGCACCCAATCTCCAACACGGAGGTGACGTCCCCATCTACTTGCCTCCCCCGCAGGACACCAACATCACATTGTCGTATTAACTGTCCGACCTTCTAACCGTGACATCAAACAATGCATGTACCCCGTTGTGCATGTTGAATGTTATTCGTAAAGACATCGAAATCTCTGAACATGTACTAGTTTTTCAATGCATAAATTCATCCATGTTTATGAAATTTGAATTTACTTAAATGGTAACCTCACTTAACGATTTCTCCCCTAAAGTGCCTTTAGATTCTTGATTTCTCGATTATACGAGCTAAAAAGGAGATACTTGAAACCAACTCAATTAAAATTCATGTAAAGATTCCAATTTTGATCATAACTAAATCCTTGGTTTCGATATTAATTAACTTTTCATACATAATGCTGCTTAATTTTTCATACGCTTATTAATTTAAACTGGTAGAATTGAGTAGAAAGAAAGAAAGACAAGACAAAAAAGAAAGAATGAGCTAGATTTTTTATCAATCATGGAGTCAGATCCGGGGAAATCCAACTCGGCTCACGGGTGCATATCAACTCGTTGTGTGAAAATACATTTTAAAGTGTCCAAAATTTATTAACAAATTGTTGCACGTATATCTAGAAAAAAGAACATCAACAGATAAATTTCGATGCTCCAACACAACTACGTACAAGAAATTTTTTAATTTTTTTATACATGACATATAAAATGTTGTTTTCCCAGGAAAACTTGTGTACCAACATAAAATATCAGGATGTATATCTGAAATTTTATTTTTATTTTTTTGACATTTTTTTAAAATAATTTTTTTATTAGGTACACATGCACTTATGAGCCAAAACACCACCTCCTCAGATCTGCCTCTGGCTAGTAGGTAGATATATTAGCCTCACCAACTCACGCACGAAGCTATAGGCATTTAGATCGATCAGGTAAGTGGTGGAGACCCCTTTTGCTAGGCTTGTTTTTCTTATCTACGTGATTTCTAGGTGATCAGCTTGGGATTTTTGTCTGCTTTGGATGGAGTCAATTGTCTTTAGGCACGAGCTATCTTTCACGTACACATTCAAAATACGGCCCGTACAACGGTATCTAGCGCTTCGATCCATATAGCTTCAGAAAAAACAACTAGCTAGCCATCTCTTCTGCTCCTAGCTGAAGTATATCAATTACTTTCCAGCCGCTGAAGTGGATCCATTACTTACCGACAATTTGAACATAGCAGTTCAGACGCAACAATGCACAATATCATGAAGTCATGATAGATGGCATACTAACTTATGCTGGCCGGCGGCCACAGTGTAGTCTCAGCGAGTGATGACCGAATGACACCACATGCACTCGTCGGGTACGGTGTGGCGAGGACATTGGAGGCATAAGAGCGGAGCTCTTGCTTGTGGTTGGCGATAGACGAGGTGCCGTGGAAAATCATGCTGCCAGAGCCCCAGAGTGAGAGTCCACACACCACACCGGCGACAGCTAGAGGCGGACATGCATGGTTCATTGACCAACGGTGACAAGACGTAGTTCAGAAAGCTCTTCGCCGTCACTGGTGATGCCAGGTCAGCGAGCACCGCAAATGTCACACGCGGCCTTGGCGTCGGACATCGCCATGGCCCGATGGGCAGGCCCGCTTATTCGACATCTTGACATAGGAGCACGATATGCCTCGGCTTGGCGATGCTCTCAACCAGCTCTAATTCCTACTCTACATATATGTCCATCATCGCACCAGACACGAAGACTATGAAGCAGTTGTCGAAGCTCTATAAGACAGAACACCCTTACCGGTCGTGGAGGCCTTTGTCTCATGGGTAGGAGCAAAGCTCTATTGTTTCATCATATATAGTTCAACCCCTTAACCCTAGACACATGGCTGAAGTCACACTTACAACTCTTACTTAGACTTTATGCATGCAATAAGTAGGGCCATCCGAAATGATCATTAGATAGTATTCATGAAGGTGTGAGGTGGGGAAACGTGAGACATGACCGACGCTAAATGAGGTGCTCTAGTCCGAGATCCACTTCACGTCTTCGATTTCTGACTTTGGGTTACTTTCGATGATTTGAATTCATGCATGCTGATCAACCGACTTGGGTTCCCGCATTGGATTTTCGGCAGAAAAGAGTGAGGTAGAGAGCTGGTCTCCATGGATGAGGTCTGCTGAGGTGCAGAGCTCCGTGTGGTTAGAGTGAAAACCATGTACACGGGCCATGACATGGTAAATGGCTAGCGATTAATTTTCACATGGAAAAGCATGGCAAAAGATTGATAGCATGTCAACGGACGCGCTTTTCATGTAGTGTATAATATAATTTATAATGTTTGTTATTATTGTTTCAAGTTGTAGAGCTAAGCTAGGCCAGTCCCTCTTTCCTAGCTAGGCAGTCGATCTGATAGTGTCTGCATTCATGCATGGATCAGTTAACTCCATAGTATCAAAGCTCGCTATAGATCTTAGCCCACACACTCCACGTATTTGCTAGCCATGACTAGCAAATATATGTAGGTAGCTCAATTGATCCTTCCTAGCTGTAGTTCGTGTGCACATATTTACTAGCTAGACAATTACGGTGAAGCTATATGATTGAAGTGGCAGTGTTGTAGATGTCCCCATGGTCATATGAGTTAGCAGACCTGGTCAACATGGTTGATTTCGAGTCGTAATTTGCGAAGAGGTTTATATGTGTGGCCCAATGCCTTAGGAGTAGGGAGTAGTTTTGGTTCTCTACTTCCGTCTTTAATGTATCTCGTATTCAGACTCAGTCTTTTAATTTGTACGAAATGAGTATGTGGAGTCGAACCAGGTATATACGCATGCGTATATGAACTTGATGCTAGTAGCTAGCAACAACTTAGCCAGCAACACAACTTAGACATGTATATACACATGCAAATATGAACTTGTCAGTGCATCTAAATGATGAGCTTCTCCCATATTTTACCCCTTCTAGGGGTCTAAGGCAGGGAGGCCTAATGCCCCTTTATTTATTTATTCTTTGTGCCCAAGTTTTTACTGTCGTACTGAATTTTTTCAGTGGTAACTATATTGATAGAGGAATAAGGATGAGATGCCATTCTCCCTGAATTAGGTCCAGTCACTTGTTGTTCTCTGATGAAAGTCTAATTTTATGTGTGCAAGTATCTATGGAGAGTGTTATGGCCTGGACAAAGTGTTATGGCCTGGACCTAGTTCGCCAGAATGTAAAGCAAGTGTTGGGAATTCAAGTGAAACCTTTGAGCGAGCGCCACTTGGGTTTGACGATGGCAGTTGGTAGAATTAAAAGTGGATCATTTGATCATATTGCTGAATGTATTCGATATAAGATCCAAGTATGTGAAAGAGCTAGCTCTTTCGTGTGCGGGAAGAGAAGTTCCTTTTGAACACTGCGATTTTCACTTATAGCATGCGTTGCTTTAAACTGATGAAGAAAGTTCACAAGACCTTGATGTCCACCATTGGGAAATACCCGATTGCAGTAGTTCTTTGCATCGTAATTCTCTGCATTTGGTCTCTTTGAACATACTTACAACACCTATGGTAAAAGGGGGAATGTGGTTTAGGAAGCTTGAGCTATTCAATTTAGCACTGATGGGCAAACATGAATGGCGGATTATGTAGAACCCGAACACCCTCTATACGCGAGTTCTCAAGGGTACATATTACCCAGACAATGATTTCATGCATGGAACAGTTCCGAATAGAGCTTCTACTACTTGGCGCATAAAGAGATGCCCTCCAATTGTGGCTTATTAAGCGTGTATGTTATGGTTCCTCAATTTCCATTTGGTAAATGAATCCCTGGAATTCAGTGGATGCAATCATTGATTCGGCTCGGAGAGGAAGATGAAAAGGAGAATCTGAACAACATCGGACCTGTTTGGGTAGTACTAAAACAAATGCTCCATTTCATCCCTAATTTTCGTGCTGTAATTAATTTCCAGAATATATGGTGGCTCTCCCCTATAAAGTTGGAAGTTGATTGGGCGCGCGGGGAAAAATTACTCGCCCCTAAATTCCTCCACCTACACCGCCGGCTAAATTCCGGCCCCCTTGACAAGGATCCGCTGGAGAAAGGTTCGGGCTCCGGCGCGGCAGAGGATGGGAAGACTGGTCGTCACCGGCGGAGTATGAGGAGGTCCACGGCGACGGCAGTGCCCCTACAGCGGATGGTGGTGACCGGGCCGGCTTCGCGCGGGGCAGATGCATCCGGCCAGCGAACTCTCCGTTCACCGCCGCCGGCGACCACAGGGTCTGCAGCGCGCCGTCAACCTCATCCGGCCGCCAAGGACGGCTCCGGCGCCGGCCACCTCTCCCCCGCCGCCTTAGCCTCCGATGGAAGCAGCCACGGCGGGATGGTCGTGGTGGGGGACTGAGAGGTGGTTGCCCGGGATGATATGCCCCTCCTCGCAACCAGGACGATCAGGCCCAGGTCGAGGGAGACGTCCTCGACTCCCACATTGGCATCTGAAGGTCGATTTTTTTTCTGTCTGCCTAGGATTTGGGTGCTGCTTACTGCTATTAGTGAAGTGTTGTGCAAATTCTTGTGCAAATTTGGTCTGCTTAATGCATCTGTGGGGCCACATATTATATTTGTTGAAATACAAATAGAATGATTAAATAGTTTCGCTTGTCTGCTTACTGCATCTGTGTGGTCACATATTGTATTTGCTGAGATACAAATTACTAAATTTGTTTTTTACATGGTATTGCAGAAAGTAGTAGAGGCTAGAATCTCTTCTACATTTTTTTGTTTTGCTTGTGCTGATATGAACTAAGACTAGTAGAGGATGATTTGTTACTGGTACTTGGCTGAACATATCGCAAAGTGTGTAGTGTTAATATCCATGCTTAACTTGCTTATTTGCAATCCAAAAAATGCAAGAATAAAAGCTAAAAATAAGTCTGTAGCGAATTTGATCCATAATGGTTCCTATTATCTCAAGTTGGGCATCTGATGTGTTTGATTTATGTGCATGCTTTGTTAATTTTACTCCCATGTGTTCCTGGTGTAGATGATTCCATTGTTTCATGGTCTTTGATACTCTGTATTGACTGTTTCTCTACCATGAGTACATGCTATCTTTCAGAGTTTCCATTTTGAGCACATCGAATGCTTCATGAATTGGTTCTAGATGTAATGCATTGATTGATTCAGGTAGGTTTGAGTGAGTGGCTGCTACTTTTTTTGCTGAGGTTTGAGTGTATGCCTGATACTTCTGTTTGCTGTTTATTATGCAGCAGTTGTTCTGCTTTTATTTTCTGCTTATTATGCAGTAGTTGTGCTCCTTTTTGTTTTGACTGTTTGCTATGCATTGACAGTACTAAAAACTTGTTCATTTTCAGGTTCATAGCTCATCGGAGGAGGAGGAGCTCAAGGGAGCGAAGTGTTGGTACTGGAAGGCGGCTTCGGAGGGGAAGCATGAGGAGGTGGAACAATTGCAGCCTAATGATCATGATGACGGCGACAAGGAGAATGTGTCGTATGGTGATCAGCTGACTGAGCAGGCCTCAAATCGGCAAGATGAAAACATGAAGCAGTTGGAGAACAATGAGAATGCTCCTGAAAAGGTACCGAAGCTGAAGTTAGTAATGTGGTTTCCCATTGTCTTAGGTAGGATATCTGGAATCTGAAATGCTGCCCTGACTAAATACAGGTTGTTGAAAGGCAGAACAAGGTGAATGCAGAGCAAGGGGAAAGCTCAAGGGAACCATTCATAGGCCATTTAGAGTGAGGATCAATGTCAGTTTTATGACTGAATCCCACATTCCAAGTTTTTGTGAAAGATTGTACTGAGTTGCTGATTCACTCTATGTGCTGCATGTAGGAAAGACAAGTGTTGAAAGAAACAAAGCCAGAAAGAAAACAAGACTGGCCGAGAAGAACACCATGCAGTACTGAAGGATGAAAATAGACAAGTGATGGTAAGTTGAATGACTCAATAGTGCATGACAACAGCTTCCCGATTTGTTAATGTTTGACAATCCATGGTTGTTCATTGTTCTTTTGAATGCACTACTATGATGCAGCAAACTGGAAGATGTCCTGATGGAAAGGGACGAGATAAACTGGTGAGCATTTCCCTATGCAAATCAATTAGTGAAATAGTGTTTAGTAATTGTTAACTTTTCCGATTGGAGGTTAATCTGTGGTGGGTCTGTTACCAAATCAAAGCCTGTATATTTGTTGAATGTGGTGCGTTGCCAGAGTAGTAGGGGCTGAACGCAGTACATAATAGAAGTTACAAAATTTTAAGTAATAACCAAGCTTGCCTTTCTGGATTAGCGATGTCTGCTTCTTTCCTCGCAAAGCTACTAAGGCAATTAGCTGAGCGAATGCCAAAATACTACTTGGTTGAAGGGATATGTCTGCTTGGTTTGGCAATAACT
This sequence comes from Lolium rigidum, assembly GCF_022539505.1. Lineage (NCBI taxonomy): Eukaryota > Viridiplantae > Streptophyta > Magnoliopsida > Poales > Poaceae > Lolium > Lolium rigidum. The sequence goes on from NC_061514.1 coordinate 289,507,524, forward strand.
CCTGAGTACTGGCTCTTTGGTGTTAGATTGTTTTTTTTTTTTGTATTGGGCATACCTGCGACACCGATTGTGCCATTGCACGTAGGTAACACAGTTTTTGTACATGAATGTTACTTGTATGCTCCAAAGGAAGAACCTATCTATACATTTTCTTTGGTCTGTATTGGGAGTATATTCTGGAGCTTAATTTCTTGCTGCTTCTTTTGTCGTGTACATGGAAAGTTTATTCCTAAATGTACGCATCCATACTAAGTTGCTTCTCTGATGAAATGGTCTTGTGATCCCTACACTTGTGGGTTTTGGTGATCCCTTTACTCTAGTACTTATTTGACTTGTTGTTTGGTCGAGTTGATGAATGTAAAGCTTAAACCTGGCTTGCATTGAGTGTGGGCTGAACCAGGAGCTTTTTGGAGCTGATCTCTCTGGTAGTTGAGGAAAGTAGTTAGATATTTTGTCAGTTAAAGCCTCAATGCATACAATATTTTTGAGTGTTAATATCCATGTTTAATTCTGTAGCGAATTTGATCCATAAGGCTTTCTATTATCTCAAGTAGGGCATCTGCTGTGTTTGATTTATGTGCATGCTTTGCTCATTTTACTCCCATATTTTGTCAGGCACAATGTGTTCCTTGTGTAAATTATTCCATTGTTTTATGGTCTTTGATACTCTGTATTGAGCGTTTCTCTACCATGTGTGGTCCTGCTCTAGCCTCCTCGCTGGTCCGACCAAGACCCGAGAGGCGTATGAGCACCTCTGACCCGACAAAGCTGATGATCCAAGCATGCTGCTGCTCCTTGCCTTCACCGACAGACCTTTGCCAAAGAGAGGAGAGGTAGTAAATCCTTCATTCATATCTATGTTCGTTTTGTGTGTTGAGGTAGTAAGAGCTTGCACAATTTTTTTTACTTATCCAAGGCAGATTAATAATTTGAGCACATCGAATGCGTCATGAATTGGTTCTAGATGTAATGCATTGATTGATTCACGTAGGTTTGAGTGAATGCCTGCTATTTTTTGCTGAGGTTTGAGTGTATGCCTGATAATTCTGTTTGCTGCTTATTATGCAGTAGTTGTTCTGCTTAGTTGTGCTCCTTTTTGTTTTGACTGTTTGCTATGCATAGACAGTACTAAAAACTTGTTCATTTTCAGGTTGAAAGCTCATCGGAGGAGGAGGAGCTGAAGAGAGCGACGTGTGGGTACTGGGAGGCGGCCTCAGAGGGGAAGCATGAGGAGGTGGAACAATTGCAGCCTAACGATCATGACGACGACGACAAGGAGAATGTGCCGTATGCTGGTCAGCTGACTGAGTAGGCCCCAAATCGGCAAGATGAAAACATGAAGCAGTTGGAGAACAATGAGAATGCTGCTCAAAAGGTACCGAAGATGATGTTAGTAATATGGTTCCCATTATGGTGGTTGTAGTGCTTACTACTTGCCTGCTTCAGTACGTAGGTAGCTTTTGTATGCATCTGAACAAAACAGAGATGATATTAGCTAGAGTAAGCACCAATATATGCTTCACTCGTGTATGTGATCGCTGCTGGTATAGATAATTTTGTGACACAAAACAGATCTTTTCCATCTTTTGTTTGGTGGAATGCTTTGATGTATAAATAAACTTGTAGTATTTCATATGTATCCATCTCCGTTTTATTAGATTAATGATCTTTTCTTCATTTTCTCTACTAGGTATAGGTACTAATGTATGCTGTATTGAAACAGATAACCAGTGAGTGGATTATCACGTCCCAATAATTCTTCTATTCTGGTTAACGCAAAACTCAATGGACTTTGGCCTGCACGCTTCAACCAAGTCGTCTCGGAGCTGCCCTGGCGACCGCCTACATCTCCGAGGAAGACATGGACACGATGTGCAGATGGAGCAGATCATCTGCAAGTCCCACTAAAAGGTGACTCTTTTTGTATCTTTGTTTCTGATCCGGTTGCAGAAATTGGTCAGTTTGCAGGTAGCAGTTATAAGGCAAAGTCTCACACTGCACTTTCAAGTTATTTGTGAATAATTTTATCCTCAAACATATTTACTTCAGTTCAAACAATAAGCTGCACCGAAGTGCCAGCGATATCTTCATGCATTGATTCTTCTTGTCATTTCTTTGTATGCTACAGGGGAGAGAGGTGTAGCCACCCAGAAAGCATGGCGGCGTGACTGGCTTGCTCGCCGGAGTGCGCGTGCATCTATTGGATGGTGCGCTTTCGGTTCCGTCGAACTTGCCGGTCCGCGTCGCGCGCATGGACATCAGAGTGAAGTACGGCTGCCTGCACACTAGCGAGGGAGTGTCAGTCACGAGGACACGACGGCGGCGACGCGAGCCACAGGGGCCGTCATCCGCCACGCTCTAGCAAGGAGCGTCTCCTTTGAAGAGGGGTGGCGTTGTTCGTCGGTCTCCACCTGGGGCTTCATCGCGTCCTCATGAGCGCAATGGGGAGGGAGCCGCATCAATGAACAAATCCGAGTGCATCGCTGCCTCTCTGGTCTACTTCACCACTTCCTGTACATCTCACCAAGGTGTAGCTTCAGGTGCAGCAAGGTATACCTCCATTCCTGGAGTCGCCGGAACAAACTATCGACTTCATGCTAGAACTGCAGGTTACTCGGTTACATGCTCCATTTTTCTTTAGCGTCAATAAAAACTTGTAGTAGTCCATACTGTATGTTTCCAGGATGTTCTTACTTTAATTATGCAAAACTTCCTGTAGGCATTACTGGAGCGGAACCAGGATGTAAAGTCTGCAAGTGGTTTATAAAGTTCAAACACTGTGTACACGGTGAAGCTACTCAGTTTAGGCGAGTCAGTGACTCCCATGGCATCTATTTTTCTTTTAGATGGTTCTGAACATCTGGTTGTCATGTCGTTTTGCATTCTATGGTTTTATTTGGCGCTGCTATCTTGTGCAACTATGAGCTCCCTGTGCAGCTTTATTTTGTAGGCAAATTTCTTGTTTATGAGATGATGTCGACATATACTGTGGCCAAATGACTGTTAAATGGGCATTCCTTTTTTTTGTTGCTTTTGTGGATTATCTTAAACTCTCTTAATCATTTTTCTTGATGGTTAATGTGAATGATTGCATATTTGCGTAGAAGTTTAAAATGTCAGATTAGTTTCCTCGGATGAAAGTTTTTTCGTGTAAAAGCTTTTTCGTTCATAGTTTTACTATGCCTAGTTCAGGTTACTTAAATATTGACATAAGTCTTGAGTAATGGTACAGAATCAGTAATTCCGTTACCAGCAATAGAGCATTGTTATTTCCTGTAGAACAGTTGTCTTAAATGAAATATATGTTAAGTTTGGCCGTTGACATTGTGCTTGCTCTTTGGCTACTTCTCTTTTGATGACAAAGCTGGTACTGCATATATCATGAACACCATGTTAGTGCATTGATGAAATGTAACAACTCTTATGGAAAACTGCACCATCGGTTTATTCATCTTAAATTTCTTATATTGTGTGTTGTGACTTTCAGGTAAAGAAGAAAAGATTAGGAAGAAAAGGCTAGGTCCTCCGCTCTGGCAGCACACCACCACATCTTGTGCGGCCTGGATCACACATATACAATCTAGGTCTGAAACAAACAGAGTGACACCAAACAGGTACACACAGGTTATTGGGAGCCAATATATAAGGTTGTTGTATGTATATACTGATGGAGGGAAGATACTTTTGTCACAGAAAAACACAAGTCAAGAATTGTTCTATATACTAGTGTTCCAAATTGTGTGGTAGAAGTTTTTTATGTTTTGGGCGTCCTAATTTATTCTTCTAGATCTCGATCTGCTGACCAGCAGTTCTTGTTCAAGGATAATGAAGAGGAGGACGAGAAGACATGCAGGGTATCTGGACCTGTAGCTGGTTGCAGCCTGCATCACTTGGAAGCTGGAGGACAAGGAGGAGACAACATTATATGCCTAGCTTGGTCGAGCTATCTATGCGCAGCAACTTCCTACACTGTAATTAGCTCTGCGATATGGCTTACAATGCATTGAGTCAAGACTTCAGTTTCGAAACTGTTTGGTAAGGCAGCATGTTTCATACTGTACATCAAGTTTCATTTGTTGTTCATTGTTCTGAATTGCGGTACCTCTCTTTGATTAGACCCCTGATCGAGTTGAACTGTAGGAGGTTAACATTCATTGTTCTTTAGTGTTTTTCTTATCAACAACTGTTAATTGTTATTTTCTATGTGATGTGATTGTTGTAAATGTAGTGGAGATCTTGCCAAAATTTTGAGTAATCTGGCCAACTGAACTTTGATTGATCCAGCTAGCTAAGCTGTCTATTTTGGAGTGTGTATATAGTCTGAAGATAGGAACCAGCACCAAAAGCAAGTCTTGCGTATGAAACTGTATTTGGGATTGGTGATGCTTTGCATTTCCAGCACCAAAAGCTAGTAATTCCAGCTTATCAAAACCGATACGGCAGTATTTTGTTGAACAAAGAATGTGGTTTGCGACCCAAAAACAAACAAGCTTGCTGTTGACACCAGTTTCAAGTCCACACCGCGGATGGAAAACCAATGAACTTTGTTCCTGCCATTTTGCAATTTATTCTCTCCGGTGAAACTTTGCAAGGGTAAAATTAAGCTCGGGAGGTAAATTAGAAAGTTCAGATTTGTTGATCGGTAATTAATTAATTACCAGCCCGCAAACCATAATTGGATGACCATCACAAAATGTAATAGTATGTATAATTGGCATTCTCATTTGTCCCGTGAGTCAATGAGTATGATTATTCAGCCAAACATGGAAGTTATAACGCGAGGCTCGTCCCCTCCTTTTTCTTTGGTGACGATCAGTATCATCCACAATACATTATGGGTTTAATGTACTCCCTCCGGTTCATATTAATTGACTCTAATATGGATGTATCTAGACACATTTTAGTTCTAGATACATCTATATTGAAGTCAATTAATATGGATCGGAGGGAGTATTTAGTTTAAGGCGTGGGCGAACGCCGGCCGGTGGTGATGGCACCCCTTCTCTGGGATTCTACTAGGAATGATATGATCTTGCCATATTTCTTCCTCCTAGGTGAAGCAATTCTGTTTGCTGCATAGCCGTCATATGAGTGCATCTCACCGTCATATGTGGAGCACTGTATAGCGTGGTCCTCGTCGTTGGCTTTATCGGCAGCCGGCCGGTTGCGGCCTTGCGGGCACCTCTCCACATTGATCAAGAAGATAATCCATCTTCTGTTTTCGCCGGCGACTTGTCGTGAGGTAACCGAGGCTCCTTTCTATATATGAATCAATCATTCCGTTGGATTTTTTTTTTGTTTGCTAGAGAGAAAGGAACTTTATTAATCAAGCAAATGAAGCGCATCTTCGGGTCCATAGCTCAACCTCAAAACATCGTACAACGTTGCAATGTTGCCAAATCTGCAAGAAAACCACTAACCCTAACATGTTCTCGTTCCACCTTAGCAAAAGACATCTCGGTGTTTGTATGCATTATTTGGCACATCTTGAAAGAGCGTGGACGTCGTATACGAGTGGGTGGTTAAACTTACCAAAAAAAAAGTCAATTTCTCCATGTTGGGTCAGATCAACCGTAGATATCTCCTTGTCGCAGACAATAAGAGCATCTCCAACGGGCGCGGTAAAACCCGCGGGCGCAAAATAAACCGCTTGTTCGGCGCGCGCGGGCGCCCGCGCGAACCTCCAGCGGATGCGCGCTAAATTTTTTGCCGCGCCCACACGGGAAAGTTGGCGCTTCGGCTGGCGCGCGCGCTATAAAACGCGACGCGGGCGCGAAGCCAACCGCCTGAAAAGTTCAGTTTCTCCTCCGTGTGTCGCTTTCCCTCCGCCTTTCGCCGCTCTGCCTGCCACGCCGCGCCCGCGCCGACGCTCCGTCTCCGACGACAATGCCTCCGCGCCGCCGCTCCTCCTCTGGCTACCGCGGTGTTTGCGCGCAGCCGATCAGACGCTTCGACGCCGAGATCCGCTCCGGCGAGGAGCGCATCCGCCTCGGCACCTTCGACACGACGCACGAGGCGGCGCGCGCCTACGATGCCGTTGCGTGGCGCCTCGGCTGCCCCGCCGGCATATGAACTTCGATGATGTTTGGACGCGCAAGCAGGCGGAGATGCTCGCGACACCATCGCTGGCCATCACGACCGAGCAGCGGCGGCGCAACCGCGAGCTCGAGCAGCGCCTGCGCATCGCGGAGCAGGACGAGCGGCGGAGGACCAATTTGGTTGCTTTGAAGCGCAGCTGGCCACTGTCAGTGAGGATGGATGGCCGAATGGAAGCGATGGGCCAACAGGGGGAAACAGAAACTGGTGCATGTGTTTCTTTTCATTTCTTTTTTAAGAAAGAAAGAAGAAGGAGAAGAAACTGAACGGAACGGAACGGCGGAGGTCCCACGTGGCGATGGATCCGTTATCCGTAGCAAAGCGAGAGATGGAGGCTTTGTTTCAAGTTATCCGTACCAAAGCAGCGCGGCGCGAGCGAGCGCGCGCATGGATATATGGGAGAGAAATTAAAGAAAGGATATTGCAATTACGTTCTTGGCACCATTTTGGTGGACCATGCTATTGACTGTTGAAGACATTATTTTGAAATGGCTGACTTGCGCCAGGATGAAAATTTAAGATTTAATCTTAATTAGTTGTATGCATCCGTAATATCTTTAGGACATCTAGCTGTTACAGAGGTTGAGTGTAATCGATATTAATATATTTCATTTGTCAAAAAAATTTAATCATCTTTATCACATGGCCAACGCACCATTGAGCGGAGCAGGGTGGAGCTTGTGTTGGCGTCCTCCTGCTCAATGCCCAGCCTCGTGTTCTCGTTGCTTCCCCGCCAAAGGTAGGGACTTTTTCGACCGGAAAAGAATTTCTATTGACCCGAGCCGGACGTAGTACGTGTGAAACGGAGGGGCGAGTCTCACGATGGCAATTTTATCCACGGATCCGGGTATCCACGGATATTCGACCCACCGGGCACGGGTATGGAGGGTTGAGTGTGTCCACGGATTTCATGGGGCGGATATCCGATAATTCATGGAGCGGACACGGGCAGAGCTTTTGCTCCATGGATATTCGATGGATATCCAACTGACATGTGGAACCCACATGTCAGTGACACATGCGATTTTACCTATGATTGACTGTCCTTTTCAGGCCCAAATCACCAAACCCTTAATTTAAGCCTTAATGATTTTATACTCTAAATAATCACGGAACCGTATTGTGCTGGTAGGGCTTCCACCGGTCGCATTGACTGTGGATCTTCGTTGATTGCTCCGCCTCCTCGATAATGTGATATATTGTTGCTTTGATATTCCTATGAAGTTTCGACATAATTACGGCTGAAATGCTACTGAAATAATATCGAAATGCTGCCAAAATATTCATGTTAGCTTATTATTGATGAAATGCAAGTGAAATATTGCTGAAATGGTACTCAAATTTTATGGGTATGGATATCCATGGATATCCAGGTATCCATCGGATTTGGATTTGGAGCGACATCCATGCCCATGGATACTTTCGTGGGAGGGGTAGAGCGAGGCTGATGAATTTGGGCATGGATCTGGTTTTCCTATATCCGTCCAAACCCGCTCCATTGCCATCCTTAGGCGAGTCAACATTGCGACTTGGCGCATAGCGTCAGCGAATCTGGCGCCGCAGTAAAGGCCGCGGTCAGCGCGCGCATGGATGGGAACGAAGACGCCGTGGCGAGGAAACGAAGCAGACTCATCCAGCTAGCTAGCGAGGGGAGGAGGCGTGGACGCTGAATTGACCGCCCAGTTGACAGCCACGTGCGCGCGGATTCATCGGATCGGATCGGATCGCAGTTGACAGTTGACAGTTGACAGCGACGTCCCTGCGAGCGGCGAGGCGAGCACGCGTGAGGCCCAAAAACACTCACACACCCGCTAGCTAGCTGGCCAGCTGGGGCTGTACGGTGCCGAGGCGGGAGTCTGGTTCCCGACCGACCCGGCGCCGCCCATTCACTTCCGCAGTTTGCAGCCTACCAGATCCGCAAGCTGCACCGGGCCGACACCCGCGGCGTGCTGTACCTGTCGTACCGCCTCAGCGCCGTCTTCGTGCCGCACCGGTGGGCGACGAGAGCTTCCTCCGACGAGCCCTTCGTTGCGTACCCAGCGGCGCGGTCTTATGGTCATCAGCCGTACGATTACATGCTAGTCCCAGCGTTGATGCCGCCGCCGCCAACGCCACGAGCTCCGGGGCACATGTTAATGGCTCCATCGTCTCCGCGAGCTTCCAGTGGGCATATGGCCTTCCAGCCATCGTCTCCACAGGATCCTGGACACATGGCCCTACCGCCGCGCGCCGCTTCCAAAAGCTTATGGGCATCTATCGATGCCGCCGCCGCTGCCGCCGGTAAAAACTTCTGGGCACGCGACGCCTCAAAAAACGGCCGGGTACGCAGCCACCTCGCCGTCGACGACCGGAAAGAATAACGGCCACCCGGACTTTGGCATCGAGCTCAGCGCCGGGCTGGAAGGCGACACCAGTGGCGGGGTGATGGTCGGCGACACGATATCGGACGGCGCGGCATATAATGCCGGGTACAGGGCAGCCATGGCCCGCGAATGGAGAAGGGGCGTGTACTAGGCTGTAGTAATATTTTTACCTCCGTGCTGGATTTCATGCAGGGGTAATCAGTTATAATTAAGCTGAATAAATAAAGTTGGTTTGATTAACCTGAGAGGTAGTGTGTAATAATGTGGCCGTGATCAGATGAAGCTATGTGTTTGTATCACTGGGTGACCAAAATCATGTTGAAGGCATAAACCACGAACACCACCTAACTCGGGAGGCGACGAAATTCTAGTCGCCTAGTTCCTCCACCAATAAAGCTACACTTACGGGCAAACTTCCTACGCAAATTTGTTACGGGCTTAGGTGGAGAGCATGCGGAGCCATCACGGCCCTAAACTCACGGCGACAAACTGATTTTCAACAAATCCCCTGCAGCCATGTCAGCCTGTAAGGCAATTCCGTAAACATTATTCCGTAGGTGTAGCATTTCTCTTCCTCCACAACCCCGCATACCAGCCAGAAAACTGACGTGCAGCTGCCAAGGACGGCGGCGGCTAGGACCTAGCTGCTTCACCTCTTATGCCACCCCGTCGACCTCCACTGCCGATGTGAAGATGGCATCCTCAGCTCGAAATGTACCCACCCCACTGGCCTTGATCTTAGCGGCTCCTCATTGGATTTGGTGTCTAGTCGGGTGACTGGGTCCGGCCGTCGGGAGCTCTAGCCAGGAGAGATCTTTGGCTGACAGCGGCGGTCACGACGTCGGCGGCGTTTCAGGCGTCGTGTTCCTCCTTGGAGGGGACGTCGTGTTCCTCCTTGGAGGCGACGTTGAGGTACGTACATCCCCTTTGCCTCCTTCCCCTATGCCCAGGTGAAACCCCTGAAATCCTCAGATTTGGTGGTGATAGCATTCTAGAATCGTATTCTCTTTGGAGGTTTCGTCTTGGGAGTGTGGGAAGGTGGTCGTGCTACGTGTGGTTCATGATCTGCGTGTAGCGTTGTTTCCTGAGGCATTGTGTTATTGTGTTTGATCGGTGTTGTACTGCTTTTCGACGGGTCGGCACCCTCAGCCTGGGCGAGAGGGAATACAATTCCCCTCTTTGGCAGATGCTTCGAGCTTTAGGCTTTTCACGACGACATTGTTGCCTTGTTCTTGCAATGTATTTTCATGGTGATCTTCGTCCTAAACCTTGTGTCTTGCTGGGTGGTTGGGAATGTGGCCGATGGCAACACTCGTGGGTATCGCTTAAAGCGTTGTTCCTTGGCAAGTCACCCCATTTCTGTATGTGTGTGATGACCCACAAGTATAGGGGGTCGCAACAGTCTTCGAGTGAAGTAAAACCCAAATTTATTGATTCAACACAAGGGGAGCCAAAGAATATTTATAAGCTTTAACAAGTGAGTTGTCAATTCACCTGCACCTGAAAATAGACTTGCTCGCAACAATTTATCAGTAGTAACATTTATTTTTGTACCAGTGGTAGTAGTGAAGTAACAGCAGTAGCGAAATAAAAATAGAAGTACCGATGATTGTAGTAGACAACAGGATTAAAATATTGTAGGCACAGAAATGGATGAACGGGCGTTGCATGAATGAGAGAGTCCATGTAATATCAAGACATAGGCATTGCAAGTAATAATGATATAAGCATCCTAGCATAATATATCCATAGGCGTGTATTCCTATTTAGTCGTGCGTGCTTGCAATGAGAAACTTGCCCGACATCTTTTGTCCTACCAGCTGGTTGCAGCGGGGCCTCTAGGGAAAGTACTGGTAGTTAAGGTACTCCTTTTAATAGAGTACCGGAGCAAAGCATTAACACTCCGTGAACACACGTGATCCTCACATCATAGCCATCCCCTCCGGTTATCCCAATTAAACGTCACTTTGGACCTCGGGTTCCGGACAACAATATGTGTATACAACTTGCAGATATGATCAAAAACAATAATTATCCTCATGAATCAATAACATGTTCAGATCTGAGATCATGGCACTCGGGCCCAAAGTGACAAGCATTACGCATAGCAAGTTGCAACAATGTCAAAAATACTAACAACAGATACTAGGCACTATGCCCATAACAAACTTATAGCTATTACATGACCAATTTCATCCAATCCCTACCATCCCCTACAGCCTACCGCGGGGAATTACTCACCTATGGATGGGGAATCATGGATGGTTGATGGAGAGGCGTCGGTGATAGCAATGGCGATGATCTCCTCCAAATCCTCATCCCGGCAGGGTGCCAGAACGGAGTTTCTGGTCTCGGATTGGGGTTTCTGGTGGCGGTGGAGCAGCAGAACTCTTTCTGGAAAAACGTCAAACCCCCCTCGGTTTTCAGGTTAGGGTCTTCTTATAGTGCGAAGGAGAGGTCGAAGGGGTGGCCGAGGCGGCTAGACCACCCCTTGGCGCGGCCAAGGCCTGGCCCGCGCCAAGGGTGGGTGTGGGCCCCTCGTGCCCCCCTCTCGTCTTCTGACTCCGGGGAGTCTTCAGGTAAAATATTGGTTTTTCTATATTTTCCGGGAATTTTCGGAAAGTTGGATTTCTGCACAAAAACGAGACACAAGAGCAATTCTGTTGAAAACAGCGTTAGTCTGCGTTACTTGTATTCAAAACACACAAGATAGAGGGCAAACAACAGAAAAAGTGTCCGGGAAAGTAGATACGTTTTGACGTATCAACTCCCCCCAAGCTTAGCTTATTGCTTGTCCTCAAGCAATTCAGTGACAACTGAGTGCGATAAAAGAAACTTTCACGGACCTATTTGCTTCATATAATGTATATATTCTCACTACATGATCAAATGCTCATGCAATTCATAATAAGAAGCATGCAACTAAGAATACTCAATAGTTATGCAAGTCATGAAAGGATACCAACACAATAACAAGAAACATGAAATATAAGCATATGTAGGATTGCAATATTCATAATATGATATGATAAAGTGGTATCTCGCTTGCCCTATTTGTGGAGCAAAACATAAATGCCAGGGCACCTCTGAAGTTCAAGAGAAGGCTAGAAGTAAAAATATCGAAAGATTCAAGCATCACAGTTATACCACAATTAATCTTATTCTAGGACAAGCACATTAAACTAAGAATGACATCTATGCTTTCAAGAAAATGCTCGGAAAACTGATGGTGACTCAACATATAAGTATGAGATTGGCCCTGCTCAGAGGGAAGTAAGATTTCTCATGTGCTAGAGCTTTTCATTTTGAATGCAATAGGAGTGTTGAAAATATTTTTTTTTTGAGAAATGCAACTCATGTCAACGGTAGTAATAAATAATATGGCGCATGCATAACACTCCCTATAAGTTGCTTGCCTCATGCATAATATACTAATAGTGCTCACACCTTGTCCTAATTAGCTTGGATTTCCATGGATTTTCATCGCATACATATGTTTCAACCAAGTGTCACAAAGTGTAACATCCCAAAAATTTCAAAACAAACAAAATGAATTTCCCTAGTTCCAAATTTTGGAAACCAACAAAAACTTTTATTAAATTAAGTTTGATACTTAGAGATCTTGTTTAATTCTTGTTCTATTGCCATGATTTCTTGTTTAATTAGATTCTTAAATATTCTTAAACCCTAAAACCTCACACCCCTTTTTACCATCCAAGTTAAAATAAAATAAAAAGAATTTTAAAAAAGAAAGAGACATATGTGCTTATGGCTATTTTTATAAAACTTTACCCTAGGCATTTCCACTTTGTTTAGAGGTTTGGAAAACCTTCCTAAACCTTATCTAGTACTTATCAAACCCACTCCAAGTTGTTTCCAAAGAAAATAAAAAGAAACTAAAAATGCCATAGAGGCATATGAGAGTAAATTAGCAAATTTGTGAATTTGAGGATCTTGACCCTAGGACTTGTTGTGAATGGTTGGATCACTCCTATATACCATTTCAACACTCAACAACACCATTTGGGTCAAGCCAAGTCAAATTAAAATTCAAATGCAACATATGCATAGAGGCATATGTGACACATAGCCATTTCACAAAATTTTGCCCTATGACTTTAAACCTTGACCAAATGATGTGAAACCTTCTCCAAACCTAATATAACCTTAAATTAACCCTAACCCATGCCCAAGTAAAGCAAGGTGAACAATTTACAAAAATAATAAAATTTGACACATCATCTCTTATGTGTTATGGCCATTTTTGCAAATCTTTGAACAAGACCTTTTGAAATGGATTCAATGGTTTGGAAATGTTTCTAAACTAATAAGAATCACATTAGAGTCAACAAAAGTCAAATTAAATGGAGAGAAATTAAATAGGGAGAAAATCCCAATTTCACTCACATACACATAAGACCAATTTTGCAAATCTTCACCAAAGGCCACCATTGCTTGATCTATTGTTTGTAAAACTCTTATATATGATAAACAAACACAATTGCATCAAAGAAACCAAAATCAAACCAAAGCAAATCTCAAAACCTTCACACATATGATAATGGTCATATGTGCACTTTATAAAATGTTACCCACTTTACACCCCTGGTTTTGACTTTTCCTAAACCAACATTGACCAACTCTTGCCATGTCATCCAAGACCTCATCAAGATGAACAAGTTTGATGTTGACCATTAGGGTTGACTCTGCCTAGGTTGACCAGAATAGAAGAGACAAGAGGAGACCTTGAAATAAAGAGAAGATCAACCCCAAATTTGAAAACTTGCAAATCAACACCAAATTGACCACCACCACCACCATTCTATCTCTATGATTATATGAATGAGATCCACCAAAGGATTTTCCAAATTTTGAAAATAATTTTCTTTCGGCCATTAGATCAAACACCTTGTGGGCAGAGTTGAAAATTGTGCCCATGCTAGATTTTTGGCTTGGACCAAGTCCAACCCTGCCCTCTCTCGCAGCTCCGGAGATTCACCTCACCCCTCGAGACCGGTCCCCAGCACCTGCCAGCCCTCCACTTGCTCACCTTGACCAACACATGACCATGCCCGTGCTCACCATGTCCTCTCCATGCCATCACCTCCTCCCTTCACCTCAGCTGAGCCACCTCATGTCCCTGAGCTTTCCCTAACATGGCTGATACTGACCATGCACGCCCTTGACCGAGACGACGTCGACACCGCCCAGGCCACACGCGCCCAGACTCGCCCACGACGCCCAGAGCACGCCAGGACATGTCCCTGGACGCGACAGGACGCCGTCGTGCCCCGTCGACTCAGCTCTCCCCTCCCTCTCTCCTTGCACCTGCACGACCCCCTTGACCTCAAAAAGCCCCAGGACAACCCCATTGGCTCGCCGTCGCCCTGTCGCCGTCGTCACAGACGACGACCGTCCGCCACGGTCCGCCAGTACACGGTGACGTGCCGCCTGCTCTCGACCACCCCTGACCTCTCCTGGATGCGCGTCGTGCTCACCGTGACACCAGGAACACGCCGCGCCCATCACTTGCCCCTTCGCCGCCCTGGAACGCCGACGCCATCGACGACCTGCTCCGCACCCTCGGCCAACCCTCGCCCCTATAAATGCCGACGCTCCCTGGACGATTTCTCGCACACCAACAAGTTCTCCTCTCCCTCCCGAACCTCCTCGACCTCTTCCCCTCTCCGATTACACACCACCTCACCGGAATTTGGCCGGAGCCCGCCGCCGCAGTGGCTCGACGCCGCCGACGATCCCGAGCACTCCCGGAGCCGCAACGACCCTCATTCGACTCGTCGTCATCGACAACGTCGATCGCCCGCCTCGCCGACCCCGCCGGACGCCGGTAAGCCCCTCGCCGCGACCCCTCTGCCGCCGGCTAGGGTTAGAGCTCGTCGGAGCTCGTCCCCGACGAGGATGAACTCTGGACCGTCGATCCTCCCTCTAATCTAACGGCTCACCTCACTGCGTACCGCTTCGCGTTTTAGCACTCGCTGACGCATGGGCCCTACCTCGTCAGATGGCCCGCGGCGTCTAAAACGTTAGCTGGGCCGGCCCATTCGCTCCCTCGCTGTGCAGCCCACTTAGCCTTCCCGCCAGCCCACAGTTTGAATTTAAAAAAATTCCAGAATAGATAAATTTTGCAATCTGATGTCAAATTCAAAAATCAATAGGGACAATTCTACTGGGCCAAAATTTACAAACTTTATATCTTTGGAAACCTTAGGAATTTATCTACACCATGCCACTGGATTCAAACCCATATCTGTTGTAGAATTAAAGTGGGAAAATAAACAAGACAGAGACTTTTCTGCCTTAGATTAATTCTTAAAAATCAACCAAAAATGCTTTTGAGTTGATTCCAACTCCTATAATTCACATTTCACTTATACTAATTGTTTATGCAAAAATATGCCATGCTTACTTTGAATGATCATGGCCTAGTTTAATTAAAGGACTTTATGGCTATTTCTAGTCAAGGATATTGTCCAAAACTATTAAGAAATCTTATGGGAGTGTTTCTCTCATTTAAATCTTGTCATGAACAATTCAAAATGAGGTAGAGACTTTGATCATTTAGGTCTCATATGAATTGTTGATGATCTTAAATCTTTAACATGTTAGGATTAAATGGTATGAGGTGTTCACCTCATTTAAATCATGTTTCTCAAATGGTAAATGTGAAGTATTGACCTTGGTCAACATGATCTCACCTTTATGAATTGAGGAAATTAAAGCTTAACAATGTTCAATGAGAGGAAATTACTTCTCCCAAACTAAAGAGAAACCCTAATCCACACTTCGATGAGAGGAAATTATTTTTCTAACACTAAGTAAGGAAACCCTAGCATAATTTTTGGTAGTAATGTTAAGTAATGATGCTAGATCATTTGGGTGAGCCATTAAGGCTAATTAGGTCTACTTAAGTATTGTTTGGTGATTGTATCCTCGTATTCGTTTATAGACGCTAGTACCGGAGACTATCAAGAGGAGGAGGTATTCTACCAAGAAGAAGAAGAGAACTTTGACCACTACCCCAATCAAGGCAAGCTAATATTATTGCAAGATAATACTCTTGCAAAGTGCAAAGCTCACCATGAGCAAGGCATTACCCCATTTTACTTTATGCTTATGATCCTATCTCCCAGTTTTATTTTACAAGCTTTATTTACTTTTGTTTTATCAAAGTACTTTTTGATTTATGATTTACTTGGTTAGTACTGGATTAGTACAAGAGTATCAAGGTTAGCCTAGAAGCAAAGCAAAGTACTTAGCACCCCTCATACCTAGATGCTAGTGCTAAATTAAAAGTGACTACTCTAGTTGGGAACTCGTGAAATGAAATGACTTTGAAAACCTTGGAATGATGAGTCATTCTATTGAAAGATTTTGAAGGTGAATATGATCTGTGAATGACTTGGTGAACTTTACAAAGCCGATGGTTGGGTTCGGATGCGATACCATTCCAATTTTACAAGTACCCCACAATACCTGATATGGGTAGGGCTTAACTAGAAGTTTATGTATCTTAGTATGGGTTCCCTCTAAACAAGCGTCATCGGGGTTATGCCAAGGGCTGCCTCCAAAGAAATATGAAATGATGTGAAATGATGTGAAATGAGGTGAATATCCGGCCCAAGCCACTGTGCGGTTCCCGAGCTGATCGTCTGTCTTCACTGGGAGGCCAAGCTCATGGGGAGAGGTGCCTATACTAGGGTATGTAAGTGAAAGGTTATGGTTGATAGTCCGCACATGGAGTGTGATAAATCAGGGCCGATTAACCACGACGGATTATTGCAAATGTTGTGGCACAAGTGTACGACCTCTGCAGAGTGTAGAACTATTCGAATAGCCGCGTCCACGGTTATGGACGGTTGGAAAGGCCATACTTGTTCCGTCATCGGACCACTTTCAAAAATGTGACATGTGAAGGGTGACTTGTGATTTGAACTTGAGATGGTGAATTTGAATTGAATCACCACGAGTTGTGGGAATGACACTAATGTTCCCACTTGAGTAAGTTAGGCAAATGAAGAGGTTTTGTTTACTAAAGTGCTTATGAAATAAAGCGGCTTTACGCAAATAACCTTAGAGCTTAGAACACTCTCAATAGCAATGTTAGTACTTACAATAGTATTAGTTTGCGAGTACTTTAAAGTACTCACGGCTTTGTCCCTGGCTATTCAAATGGCCGGACTATGAAGAGGAGTACCGAGAACCCGGAAGAAGGACGAGCGGGACGTCTACGACAACTAGGATCACTCCCGACGTCAACGGTTGCTCGTGGAATAGATGGACCACGACCGCTACTACTTCGCTTCCGCTATGTGTTTTGTAATAGGATCTCTAGATCCACTATGTTGTATTAAGACTGGATCATGTGATCCTTTGTTGTAAGACGATTATGTATTGTAATGAATGATGTGTTGTGATATCAATCTATTATGTCTCGCAAAAACAATATTCCCGGGATTGCGATGAATGGCATAATAGGCATCTGGACTTAAAAATCCGGGTGTTGACAAGTTGGTATCAGAGCCATTGTTTGACCTTAGGAGACCCTAGTTAGAATGGACGTCTGAAAAACTTAGTTTCAAAAACCAATGAAGTGAATATTTGTGAAAACTTGTTCTTACTCTTATCCTTGAGATCTTTTTCAAAAAATGAGAAATCTATACTCTACTTTCTTTGCAAGCCTACATAAAATTTTGCACACTTGACTACTTATTTAACTTACTTATCCTAATTGCTCACAGGAGTACCAATGGGAGTTCTATCAGCTTGGTCCCGGAGGCGACCTAAGGTTCGAAAAGGATTTGAAGCAACTAGTGGAATATCTAGGACACCCGTATCCCGAGTTCTTCGGAATACCCCTCAACAACCACTCCGGAGAACCACCTCGGTGGGACGTTTCTACCGATCTACGAAGGAAGCTTGGAGCCCCGGTATGGGAAACCATCCGGTTTTTACGTAACGGGAAACACTTGGAAGGAAGGACTAGTCAGAGCTATGCAAGAAGCAATTTTCCGTCTGTGTGGACAAAATGAGAATAAGATCAAGAACACTCGCTTCATCTACTACCCAAGACATGACTCCATGGGAAGACCGATGACCATGCCCCCGCACACGGAGATGAAGCACTATGTAGCACACCAGGACTTCAGGCTGTACAAAACCCGCAGGGATTTGGACAACGCCCTAGCCTCTCGCCAAGCACATCACCCGTGAAGACGAAGAATCCACCCGGAAGAGTAGTATCACCCCAACCCTTAAGTAGGTGTGAGTTGTATCAGGATTCCCCTTGTATCGTAGAGCGAATGAATGGTTCTTCAAACCAACGGTGTGTTAGATTTGTAATGTGTGATGCTTGGTATGAATGAAAAAGTGTTGTTGGTTTTTACCCCCGCAACACTACTCAAAATTTCAAATTGTGAACTTTTTAAAATTTAACAAAACAAACCATAGAAATTTCCCTCTTATCTTATCATCTACCTCGATATTCGAGATGGCCCCACCAACCCGCAGCGCCAATCAAGACGCCATGATGCGGATGTTGCAAACCATGCTCGGAGGATAGGCAAGGCTGAGCGAGCTGAACGCCAAGCCAACATTGCAGCACTTCAACGGCTTGCAAACAACAATCAAGGCCATCATGATCACCCGGGATCAAAGTTGAAGAACTTTCGAACACCAACCCACCTATTTTCAACAAGACCGAAGAACCCCTTGATGCTGATGACTGGCTCCAGACAATGGAGAACAACCTCGAAGTTGCGGGAGTTGAAGCCACAGAGAAAGTGCTGTTTGCCACGCACTACTTAGCAGGACCAGCAAGAGCCTGGTGGACCAGCACCCGTGCCATGAATGCAGGACAGATGATGACCTGGGAAGACTTCAAGCTGAAGTTTAGCAAGTAACATGTGCCCCAAGGACTGATCAAAAAGATGAGAGACGAGTTCCGGGAACTCAAGCAAGGAAGAATGTCCGTGGTGGAATACCGCGACAGGTTTCTTACTCTATCAAGGTACGCCCCGGATGAGACCGACACCAATGAGAAGAGAAAGGAAAGATTTCTGAACGGACTACACGATGAGATGCAAATTGTGTTAGTGAACATTCCGTTTGCTGACTTGGAAGCCCTGGTGGACTCTGCCATACAGATGGAAGGGAAGCTACACCAAGCCAATGAGAACCGCAAGCGCAGGATGATGAACCAGAATGGACCCCACCATACCCAGAAGTACCGCAACAACTCTGGAGGATTCACCCCAAGGCACAACAAGCCAACTACTCAGAATTATCGCCCCAACTACACCAGCAACAACGGAGGACCCCCGAAGCCCGGAGGCAACAACACCAACAACCACCCCAACAACAACGACAACAGCAACCCTAACAACGGCAATCGCAACAACAACAACCACAACCACCCCAATACTGCCCCCGTGACTGGGAGTAACGTTGTTCCCGTTGATGGCGTGTATTTCACACGTTCGTTGGGCAACCCCAAGAGGAAGGTATGATGCGCACAGCAGCAAGTTTTCCCTCAGAAAGAAACCAAGGTTTATTGAACCAGGAGGAGCCAAGAAGCACGTTGAAGGTTGATGGCGGCGGGATGTAGTGCGGCGCAACACCGGGGATTCCGGCGCCAACGTGGAACCTGCACAACACAACCAAAGTACTTTGCCCCAACGAAACAGTGAGGTTGTCAATCTCACCGGCTTGCTGTAACAAAGGATTAACCGTATTGTGTGGAAGATGATTGTTTGCGAGAGAAAATAGTAAAAACAAGTATTGCGAGCAGATTTGTATTTCGGTATTAAAGAATGGACCGGGGTCCACAGTTCACTAGAGGTGTCTCTCCCATAAGATAAAAGCATGTTGGGTGAACAAATTACGGTCGGGCAATTGACAAATAGAGAGGGCATAACAATGCACATACATGGCATGATAAGTATAGTGAGATTTAATTGGGCATTACGACAAAGTACATAGACCGCCATCCAGCTGCATCTATGCCTAAAAAGTCCACCTTCGAGGTTATCGTCCGAACCCCTTCCGGTATTAAGTTGCAAAGCAACGAGACAATTGCATTAAGTATGGTGCGTAATGTAATCAACAACTACATCCTCGGACATAGCGCCAATGTTTTATCCCTAGTGGCAACGAGCACAACACAACCTTAGAACTTTCGTCACCTGTCCCAGGTGTCAATGCGGGCATGAACCCACTATCGAGCATAAATACTCCCTCTTGGAGTTAAAAGCAAAAACTTGGCCGAGCCTCTACTAGTAACGGAGAGCATGCAAGATCATAAACAACACATATGTAATAACTTGATAATTAACATAACATAGTATTCTCTATCCATCGGATCCCGACAAACACAACATAGAGTATTACAGATAGATGATCTTGATCATGTTAGGCAGCTCACAAGATCCAACAATGAAGCACAATGAGGAGAAGACAACCATCTAGCTACTGCTATGGACCCATAGTCCAGGGGTGAACTACTCACTCATCACTCCGGAGGCGACCATGGCGGTGTAGAGTCCTCGGGGAGATGAATCCCCTCTCCGGCGGGGTGCCGGAGGAGATCTCCTGAATCCCCCGAGATGGGATCGGCGGCGGCGTCTCGGTAAGGTTTTCCGTATCGTGGTTTTTCGCCTCGGGGGTTTCGCGACGGAGGCTTTAAGTAGGCGGAAGGGCGAGTCGGGGGCCGACGAGGGGCCCACACCACAGGGCGGCGCGGCCCCCCCCTTGGCCGCGCCGCCATGTGGTTTGGCCACCTCGTGGCCCCACTTCGTATGCTCTTCGGTCTTCTGGAAGGTTCGTGGCAAAATAGGCCCCTGGGTCTTCGTTTCGTCCGATTCCGAGAATATTTCGTTACTAGGATTTACGAAACCAAAAATAGCAGAAAACGAGAAGCGGCACTTCGGCATCTTGTTAATAGGTTAGTTCCGAGAAAATGCACGAATATGACATAAAGTGTGCATAAAACATGTAGGTATCATCAATAATATGGCATAGAACATAAGAAATTATCGATACGTCGGAGACGTATCAAGCATCCCCAAGCTTAGTTACTGCTCGTCCCGAGCGGGTAAAACGATAACAAAGATAATTTCTGAAGTGACATGCCATCATAACCTTGATCATACTATTTGTAAACATATGTAGTGAATGCAGCGATCAAAACAATGGTAATGACATGAGTAAACAAGTGAATCATAAAGCAAAGACTTTTCATGAATAGTACTTCAAGACAAGTATTAATAAGTCTTGCATAAGAGTTAACTCATAAAGCAATAAATCAAAGTAAAGGTATTGAAGCAACACAAAGGAAGATTAAGTTTCAGCGGTTGCTTTCAACTTGTAACATGTATATCTCATGGATAATTGTCAACATAGAGTAATATAACAAGTACAATATGCAAGTATGTAGGAATCAATGCACGAGTTCACACAAGTGTTTGCTTCTTGAGGTGGAGAGAGATAGGTGAACTGACTCAACATAAAAGTAAAAAGAATGGTCCTTCAAAGAGGAAAGCATCGATTGCTATATTTGTGCTAGAGCTTTTATTTTGAAAACATGAAACAATTTTGTCAACGGTAGTAATAAAGCATATGAGTTATGTACATTATATCTTACAAGTTGCAAGCCTCATGCATAGTATACTAATAGTGCCCGCACCTTGTCCTTATTAGCTTGGACTACCGGATCTTTGCAATGCACATGTTTTAACCAAGTGTCACAATGGGGTACCTCCATGCCGCTCGTACAAAGGTCTAAGGAGAAAGCTCGCATTTTGGATTTCTCGCTTTTGATTATTCTCAACTTAGACATCCATACCGGGACAACATGGACAACGAGATAATGGACTCCTCTTTAATGCATAAGCATGTGGCAACAATTATTATTCTCATATGAGATTGAGGATATATGTCCAAAACTGAAACTTCCACCATGAATCATGGCTTTAGTTAGCGGCCCAATGTTCTTCTCTAACAATATGCATGCTCCAACCATAAAGGTGGTAGATCTCTCTTACTTCGGACAAGACGGACATGCATAGCAACTCACATGATATTCAACAAAGAATAGTTGATGGCGTCCCCCGAAACATGGTTATCGCACAACAAGCAACTTAATAAGAGATAAAGTGCATAAGTACATATTCAATACCACAATAGTTTTTAAGCTATTTGTCCCATGAGCTATATATTGCAAAGGTGAATGATAGAATTTTAAAGGTAGCACTCAAGCAATTTACTTTGGAATGGCGGATAAATACCATGTAGTAGGTAGGTATGGTGGACACAAATGGCATAGTGGTTGGCTCAAGTATTTTGGATGCATGAGAAGTATTCCCTCTCGATACAAGGTTTAGGCTAGCAAGGTTATTTGAAACAAACACAAGGATGAACGGTACAGCAAACTCACATAAAAGACATATTGTAAACATTATAAGACTCTATACCGTCTTCCTTGTTGTTCAAAACTCAATACTAGATGTTATCTAGACTCTAGAGAAACCAAATATGCAAACCAAATTAGCAAGCTCTAAGTGTTTCTTCATTAATGGGTGCAAAGTATATGATGCAAGAGCTTAAACATGAGCACAACAATTGCCAAGTATCAAATTATCCAAGACATTTTAGAGTTACTACATGTAGCATTTTCCAATTCCAACCATATAACAATTTAACGAAGAAGAAACTTCGCCATGAATACTATGAGTAGAGCCTAAGGACATATCTGTCCATATGCTACAGCGGAGCGTGTCTCTCTCCCATAAAGTGAATGCTAGGATCCATTTTATTCAAACAAAACAAAAAACAAAAACAAACCGACGCTCCAAGCAAAGTGCATAAGATGTGACGGAATAAAAATATAGTTTCGGGGGAGGAACTCGATAATGTTGTCGATGAAGAAGGGGATGCCTTGGGCATCCCCAAGCTTAGACGCTTGAGTCTTCTTATAATATGCAGGGGTGAACCACCGGGGCATCCCCAAGCTTAGAGCTTTCACTCTCCTTGATCATATTGCATCATACTCCTCTCTTGATCCTTGAAAAGTTCCTCCACACCAAACTCGAAACAACTCATTAGAGGGTTAGTGCATAATAAAAATTCACATGTTCAGAGGTGACACAATCATTCTTAACACTTCTGGACATTGAATAAAGCTACTGGACATTAATGGATCAAAGAAATTCATCCAACATAGCAAAAGAGGCAATGCGAAATAAAAGGCAGAATCTGTCAAAACAGAACAGTCCGTAAAGATGGATTTTATTAGGCCACCAGACTTGCTCAAATGAAAATGCTCAAATTGAATGAAAGTTGCGTACATATCTGAGGATCATGCACGTAAATTTGCTTAATTTTCTGAGCTTCCTACAGGGAGGTAGACCCAGATTCGTGACAGCAAAGAAATCTGGAACTGCGCAGTAATCCAAATCTAGTACTTACTTTTCTATCAAAGACTTTACTTGGCACAACAAAACTCAAAACTAAGATAAGGAGAGGTTGATACAGTAGTAAACAACTTCCAAGACACAAATATAAAACAAAAATACTGGAGTAAAAACATGGGTTGTCTCCCATAAGCGCTTTTCTTTAACGCCTTTCAGCTAGGCGCAGAAAGTGTAACTCAAGTATTATCGAAGGGTGGTGCACCTACAGCGGGGTTTGGAGTTTTCTCAACCATGCATAGTATATTGTATACATAAGTTTCAGCATCTCCCTTTTCATTAGTCTTGGGCTTGCTACTCTCATCAAACAAATTTTCAGGAACAAGCCAAGCATAGTTATGTTCTAGTGCATCATTCATAGCTAGGAGTTTACATGGTATTGGTGTTTTGATCTCCCCACCATCATTAGCATTATTTGTGTACCTTATCCTATCCATGTCAATCTTTTCAAGGAGACTAACAAAATTAGTATGAGAACCAAGCATATTAAATTTAGCGAAGACCTTTCTAGCCTCTCTTGCTAGACCACCAAATTCTCTAAGAAGGGTTTCTAAAACAAAATCTTTCTTTTCCCCCTCTTCCAAATCACCAAGTGTAAGAAACATGTGTTGGATTATAGGATTGAGATTAACAAATTTAGTTTCCAACAGGCGAACTAAAGCAGCAGCAGCAATTTCATAAGTAGGAGCAAGTTCTACCAAATGTCTATCTTCAAAATTTTCAACGGTACTAACATGACTGAAAAATTCTTCTATATTGTTTCTCCCAATGATAGACCCGCGTCCTACCGGTATGTCTTTTGTGGTAAAATTAAAAGGAAACATGATGAAATAAGTAAATGCAAGTAACTAATTTTTTTGTGTTTTTGATATAGAGTACAAGACAGTAAATAAAGTAAAACTAGCAACTAATTTTTTTGTGTTTTGATATAATGCAGCAAACAAAGTAGTAAATAAAATAAAGCAAGACAAAAACAAAGTAAAGAGATTGGGAAGCGGAGACTCCCCTTGCAGCGTGTCTTGATCTCCCCGGCAACGGCGCCAGAAAAAGAGCTTGATGGCGTGTATTTCACACGTTCGTTGGGCAACCCCAAGAGGAAGGTATGATGCGCACAGCAGCAAGTTTTCCCTCAGAAAGCCAAGGTTTATCGAACCAGGAGGAGCCAAGAAGCACGTTGAAGGTTGATGGCGGCGGGATGTAGTGCGGCGCAACACCAGGGATTCCGGCGCCAACGTGGAACCTGCACAACACAACCAAAGTACTTTGCCCCAACGAAACGAGTGAGGTTGTCAATCTCACCGGCTTGCTGTAACAAAGGATTAACCGTATTGTGTGGAAGATGATTGTTTGCAGAGAAAATAGTAAAAACAAGTATTGCGAGCAGATTTGTATTTCAAGTATTAAAGAATGGACCGGGGTCCACAGTTCACTAGAGGTGTCTCTCCCATAAGATAAAAGCATGTTGGGTGAACAAATTACAGTCGGGCAATTGACAAATAGAGAGGGCATAACAATGCACATACATGGCATGATAAGTATAGTGAGATTTAATTGGGCATTACGACAAAGTACATAGACCGCCATCCAACTGCATCTATGCCTAAAAGTCCACCTTCGGGTTATCGTCCGAACCCCTTCCAGTATTAAGTTGCAAAGCAATAGACAATTGCATTAAGTATGGTGCGTAATGTAATCAACAACTACATCCTCGGACATAGCGCCAATGTTTTATCCCTAGTGGCAACAGCACAACACAACCTTAGAACTTTCTGTCACTGTCCCAGGTGTCAATGCAGGCATGAACCCACTATCGGGCATAAATACTCCCTCTTGGAGTTAAAAGCAAAAACTTGGCCAGAGCCTCTACTAGTAACGGAGAGCATGCAAGATCATAAACAACACATATGTAATAACTTGATAATTAACATAACATAGTATTCTCTATCCATCGGATCCCGACAAACACAACATAGAGTATTACAGATAGATGATCTTGATCATGTTAGGCAGCTCACAAGATCCAACAATGAAGCACAATGAGGAGAAGACAACCATCTAGCTACTGCTATGGACCCATAGTCCGGGGGTGAACTACTCACTCATCACTCCGGAGGCGACCATGGCGGTGTAGAGTCCTCCGGGAGATGAATCCCCTCTCCGGCAGGGTGCCGGAGGAGATCTCCGGAATCCCCCGAGATGGGATCGGCGGCGGCGGCGTCTCGGTAAGGTTTTCCGTATCGTGGTTTTTCGCCTCGGGGGTTTCGCGACGGAGGCTTTAAGTAGGCGGAAGGGCGAGTCGGGGGCTGACGAGGGGCCCACACCACGGGCGGCGCGGCCCCCTTGGCCGCGCCGCCATGTGGTTTGGCCACCTCGTGGCCCCACTTCGTATGCTCTTCGGTCTTCCGGAAGGTTCGTGGCAAAATAGGCCCTCGGGTCTTCGTTTCGTCCAATTCGAGAATATTTCGTTACTAGGATTTCTGAAACCAAAAATAGCGAGAAAACGAGAACTGGCACTTCGGCATCTTGTTAATAGGTTAGTTCCAGAAAATGCACGAATATGACATAAAGTGTGCATAAAACATGTAGGTATCATCAATAATATGGCATAGAACATAAGAAATTATCGATACGTCGGAGACGTATCACCCGTCAACCCCAAAGACAAGTCCACCGTCAACTGCTATGAATGTGGAGTTGTGGGTCATTACTCCAATGAGTTCCCCAAGAAGCTTGCCAAGATTGCCGCCAATACCGCAGCACCTGCTCAGCAACAGCGCCGCTTTGCAGGAAGAAGGAACCATAACAACAACAACGGTCGTTTCTACCACATGGCTGCCAATGAAGCCCAGGAAGCACCCCAGGCCATGCCAAGTATGATGTCCGGTTAATCTCGCCCCTCAATCTTTCTTAGGAACCTAACTTTTCTTAAAATCACGGGACGAGATTTGTTTAAGGGGGAAGGGTTTGTAACATCCCAAAAATTTCAAAACAAACAAAATGAATTTCCCTAGTTCCAAATTTTGGAAACCAACAAAAACTTTTATTAAATTAAGTTTGATACTTAGAGATCTTGTTTAATTCTTGTTCTATTGCCATGATTGCTTGTTTAATTAGATTCTTAAATATTCTTAAACCCTAAAACCTCACACCCCTTTTTACCATCCAAGTTAAAATAAAATAAAAAGAATTTAAAAAAAGAAAGAGACATATGTGCTTATGGCTATTTTTATAAAACTTTACCCTAGGCCTTTACACTTTGTTTAGAGGTTTGGAAAACCTTCCTAAACCTTATATAGTACTTATCAAACCCACTCCAAGTTGTTTCCAAAGAAAATAAAAAGAAACTAAAAATGCCATAGAGGCATATGAGAGTAAATTAGCAAATTTGTGAATTTGAGGATCTTGACCCTAGGACTTGTTGTGAATGGTTGGATCACTCCTATATACCATTTCAACACTCAACAACACCATTTGGGTCAAGCCAAGTCAAATTAAAATTCAAATGCAACATATGCATAGAGGCATATGTGACACATAGCCATTTCACAAAATTTTGCCCTATGACTTTAAACCTTGACCAAATAATGTGAAACCTTCTCCAAACCTAATATAACCCTAAATTAACCCTAACCCATGCCCAAGTAAAGCAAGGTGAACAATTTACAAAAATAATAAAATTTGACACATCATCTCTTATGTGTTATGGCCATTTTTGCAAATCTTTGAACAAGACCTTTTGAAATGGATTCAATGGTTTGGAAATGTTTCTAAACTAATAAGAATCACATTAGAGTCAACAAAAGTCAAATTAAATGGAGAGAAATTAAATAGGGAGAAAATCCCAATTTCACTCACATACACATAAGACCAATTTTGCAAATCTTCACCAAAGGCCACCATTGCTTGATCTATTGTTTGTAAAACTCTTATATATGATAAACAAACACAATTGCATCAAAGAAACCAAAATCAAACCAAAGCAAATCTCAAAACCTTCACACATATGATAATGGTCATATGTGCACTTTATAAAATGTTACCCACTTTACACCCCTGGTTTTGACTTTTCCTAAACCAACATTGACCAACTCTTGCCATGTCATCCAAGACCTCATCAAGATGAACAAGTTTGATGTTGACCATTAGGGTTGACTCTGCCTAGGTTGACCAGAATAGAAGAGACAAGAGGAGACCTTGAAATAAAGAGAAGATCAACCCCGAATTTGAAAACTTGCAAATCAACACCAAATTGACCACCACCACCACCATTCTATCTCTATGATTATATGAATGAGATCCACCAAAGGATTTTCCAAATTTTGAAAATAATTTTCTTTCGGCCATTAGATCAAACACCTTGTGGGCAGAGTTGAAAATTGTGCCCATGCTAGATTTTTGGCTTGGACCAAGTCCAACCCTGCCCTCTCTGCAGCTCTGGAGATTCACCTCACCCCTCAGGACCAGTCCCAGCACCTGCCAGCCCTCCACTTGCTCACCTTGACCAAGACATGACCATGCCCGTGCTCACCATGTCCTCTCCATGCCATCACCTCCTCCCTTCACCTCAGCTGAGCCACCTCATGTCTCTGAGCTTTCCCTAACATTGCTGATACTGACCATGCACGCCCTTGACCGAGACGACGTCGACACTGCCCAGGCCACACGCGCCCAGACTCGCCCACGACGCCCAGAGCACGCCAGGACATGTCCCTGGACGCGACAGGACGCCGTCGTGCCCCGTCGACTCAACTCTCCCCTCCCTCTCTCCTTGCACCTGCACGACCCCCTTGACCTCAAAAAGCCCCAGGACAACCCCATTGGCTCGCCGTCGCCCTGTCGCCGTCGTCACAGACGACGACCGTCCGCCACGGTCCGCCAGTACACGGTGACGTGCCGCCTGCTTCTGACCACCCCTGACCTCTCCTGGATGCGCGTCGTGCTCACCGTGACACCAGGAACACGCCGCGCCCATCACTTGCCCCTTCGCCGCCCTGGAACGCCGACGCCATCGACGACCTGCTCCGCACCCTCGGCCAACCCTCGCCCCTATAAATGCCGACGCTCCCTGGACGATTTCTGCACACCAACAAGTTCTCCTCTCCCTCCTGAACCTCCTCGACCTCTTCCCCTCTCCGATTACACACCACCTCACCGGAATTTGGCCGGAGCCCGCCGCCGCAGTAGCTCGACGCCGCCGACGATCCCGAGCACTCCCGGAGCTGCAACGACCCTCATTCGACTCGTCGTCATCGACAACGTCGATCGCCCGCCTCGCCGACCCCGCCGGACGCCGGTAAGCCCCTCGCCGCGACCCCTCTGCCGCCGGCTAGGGTTAGAGCTCGTCGGAGCTCGTCCCCGACGAGGATGAACTCTGGACCGTCGATCCTCCCTCTAATCTAACGGCTCACCTCACTGCGTACCGCTTCGTGTTTTAGCACTCGCTGACGCCTGGGCCCTACCTCGTCAGATGGCCCGCGACGTTTAAAACGTTAGCTGGGCCGGCCCATTCGCTCCCTCGCTGTGCAGTCCACTTAGCCTTCCCGCCAGCCCACAGTTTGAATTTAAAAAAATTCCAGAATAGATAAATTTTGCAATCTGATGTCAACTTCAAAAACCAATAGGGACAATTCTACTGGGCCAAAATTTACAAACTTTATATCTTTGGAAACCTTAGGAATTTATCTACACCATGCCACTGGATTCAAACCCATATCTGTTGCAGAATTAAAGTGGGAAAATAAACAAGACAGAGACTTTTCTGCCTTAGATTAATTCTTAAAAATCAACCAAAAATGCTTTTGAGTTGATTCCAACTCCTATAATTCACATTTCACTTATACTAATTGTTTATGCAAAAATATGCCATGCTTACTTTGAATGATCATGGCCTAGTTTAATTAAAGGACTTTATGGCTATTTCTAGTCAAGGATATTGTCCAAAACTATTAAGAAATCTTATGGGAGTGTTTCTCTCATTTAAATCTTGTCATGAACAATTCAAAATGAGGTAGAGACTTTGGTCATTTAGGTCTCATATGAATTGTTGATGATCTTAAATCTTTAACATGTTAGGATTAAATGGTATGAGGTGTTCACCTCATTTAAATCATGTTTCTCAAATGGTAAATGTGAAGTATTGACCTTGGTCAACATGATCTCACCTTTATGAATTGAGGAAATTAAAGCTTAACAATGTTCAATGAGAGGAAATTACTTCTCCCAAACTAAAGAGAAACCCTAATCCACACTTCGATGAGAGGAAATTATTTTTCTAACACTAAGTAAGGAAACCCTAGCATAATTTTTGGTAGTAATGTTAAGTAATGATGCTAGATCATTTGGGTGAGCCATTAAGGATAATTAGGTCTACTTAAGTATTGTTTGGTGATTGTATCCTCGTATTCGTTTATAGACGCTAGTACCGGAGACTATCAAGAGGAGGAGGTATTCTACCAAGAAGAAGAAGAGAACTTTGACCACTACCCCAATCAAGGCAAGCTAATATTCTTGCAAGATAATACTCTTGCAAAGTGCAAAGCTCACCATGAGCAAGGCATTACCCCATTTTACTTTATGCTTATGATCCTATCTCCCAGTTTTACTTTACAAGCTTTATTTACTTTTGTTTTATCAAAGTACTTTTTGATTTATGATTTACTTGGTTAGTACTGGATTAGTACAAGAGTATCAAGGTTAGCCTAGAAGCAAAGCAAAGTACTTAGCACCCCTCATACCTAAAATGCTAGTGCTAAATTAAAAGTGACTACTCTAGTTGGGAACTCGTGAAATGAAATGACTTTGAAAACCTTGGAATGATGAGTCATTCTATTGAAAGATTTTGAAGGTGAATATGATCTGTGAATGACTTGGTGAACTTTACAAAGCTGATGGTTGGGTTCGGATGCGATACCATTCCAATTTTACAAGTACCCCCACAATACCTGATATGGGTAGGGCTTAACTAGAAGTTTATGTATCTTAGTATGGGTTCCCTCTAAACAAGCGTCATCGGGGTTATGCCAAGGGCTGCCTCCAAAGAAATATGAAATGATGTGAAATGACGTGAAATGAGGTGAATATCCGGCCCAAGCCCTGTGCAGTTCCCAGGCTGACTGTCTGTCTTCACTGGGAGGCCAAGCTCATGGGGAGAGGTGCCTATACTAGGGTATGTAAGTGAAAGGTTATGGTTGATAGTCCGCACACGGAGTGTGATAAATCAGGGCCAGTTAACCCTGACGGATTATTGCAAATGTTGTGGCACAAGTGTACGACCTCTGCAGAGTGTAGAACTATTCGAATAGCCGCGTCCACGGTTATGGACGGTTGGAAAGGCCATCTTTGTTCCGTCATCAGACCACTTTCAAAAATGTGACATGTGAAGGGTGACTTGTGATTTGAACTTGAGATGGTGAATTTGAATTGAATCACCACAGAGTTGTGGGAATGACACTAATGTTCCCACTTGAGTAAGTTAGGCAAATGAAGAGGTTTTGTTTACTAAAGTGCTTATGAAATAAAGCCGGCTTTACGCAAATAACCTTAGAGCTTAGAACACTCTCAATAGCAATGTTAGTACTTACAATAGTATTAGTTTGCGAGTACTTTAAAGTACTCACGGCTTTGTCCCCGGCTATTCAAATGGCCGGACTATGAAGAGGAGTACCGGAACCCGGAAGAAGGACAGCGGGACGTCTACGACAACTAGGATCACTCCCGACGTCAACGGTTGCTCGTGAAATAGATGGACCACGACCGCTACTACTTCGCTTCCGCTATGTGTTTTGTAATAGGATCTCTAGATCCACTATGTTGTATTAAGACTGGATCATGTGATCCTTTGTTGTAAGACGATTATGTGTTGTAATGAATGATGTGTTGTGATATCAATCTATTATGTCTCGCAAAAACAACATTCCTGGGATTGCGATGAATGACATAATAGGCATCTGGATCCACTATGATCACTCCTGACGTCAACAGTTGCCTGTGAAATAGATGGACCACGACCGCTACTACTTCGCTTCCGCTATGTGTTTTGTAATAGGATCTCTAGATCCACTATGTTGTATTAAGACTGGATCATGTGATCCTTTGTTGTAAGACGATTATGTGTTGTAATGAATGATGTGTTGTGATATCAATCTATTATGTCTCGCAAAAACAACATTCCTGGGATTGCGATGAATGACATAATAGGCATCTGTACTTAAAAATCCGGGTGTTGACACAAAGGGGTACCTCCTTGCCTCCTATACAAAGGTCCTAGGATTTCTCAATTTTGATAAATTTCAACTTTTAGGACATCCATACCGGGAAAACAAGGATAATTGATATTTGGACTTTTGTCCAGCTGAAACTTCCACCATGTGAACATGGCTTAAGTTGGCGATGTTCCTCTCTAACAATATGCATACTCCAATCTTTGTAACTCATGGTAAATCTCCCTTGCTTCAAACAAGATGAGCATGCATAGAAATTCACACTACAAAGGCAAGTTGATGGTGTTCTCCACGACAGCATAGTTATCACACAACAAGCAACTTATAAGAACTGAAATGCATAAGACATAATATTCACCACAATAGTTTTTAGACTACTTTTCCATGAGCTATAAATCACACAAAACAAGTGGTAATTTTGAAGGTTTAAAGGTAGCACACAAGCAATTTACTTTGGAGTGGTATTGAAATACCACATATAGCTATGTATGGTGGACACAATTGGCTCTTTGGTTTTTAGTAGTTGGATGCACGAGTAGATCTCATACTCAGTACAAGTGAAGGCTAGCAATAGACTGGGAAGCGACAATCAAGAAAACAGTAACTATCATAATAATTCTTGCGACGGATAAAATTAACGGAAGCAAAAAAGTAATACAAGAACTCTGAGGCAAGATAAATCATCGAGGCTTAAATGACTTTTGTTTAGTCTTATGCATGATTGAGCATGTGCCAAGTCGATTCGAATGAAACATTCATAGGAGGATACCACAATGTCATACTGTTATATGAATAGAGCAATGCAAGCAAACATCTACATGACATGATATCTACTATTAGTAAATTGAAACTAATCATGAGAGAGCATAAACTACCGAGCATCATTAAGTAGCATACACCTTACACAAACAAACTAAGCATGTCCACATAAATGAGTATATCTACAAAAATGAAAACAAGTAGAGTTCATACCAGCCTCTCACCACAACTCGAATTGTCGTGACTGTCATTATTGCTCTTCACTTGTGTGGATTGAATAATATGAAATGATAATCAAGCTCCAATGAAGTCACGGAAGACCGTTAAACCCTGCAGCAACTTTACAATACCAAAGAAGAAAAACAAATATTTTGGGTTTTCGATTTTTAATCAACACACAAAGCAAAATCTTTTTGGATGTTCGCATAGCAAACCATAATGAGAAAGTGAAGCAAACTAAGAAGAAAATGAAGAGAAATACAGGAAATATTTTTGTTCTTTTTGTGTTTTGGAAAGTAGAAACAAAAGCAAGAACAACAAAAAGAAATAAAACTAACACAAACACACAAACGCAACAAATGGCAGAAATCTACCAACCCAGAACAGCAGGCAAAGATCGATTTTTCTGAAAATGTTCTGTAACTCATCTCGAAAAGTGCTCAACTAACGAAAGTTAGATAAGGGGGCATATGCTCAAGAATTGGAAGCTGAAAATTCCATTCTGGATATTTACACAAATTTTTATGGTGACAGCACAGAATCTGTTTTTAGACGGCAACTCCCCAAATTCTTACCTCCTTCCTATTAGAGGCTATCCTTCGTATGAAAACGAAATAAATAAATTAAGGAGAGATTATTACCGTAGTAAAAACTCCCAAGATTAAAATAAAAATAAATTACAGAAATAAACTAACAAGAACAAAAAGAAAGCGAAACATGTATATACAAAGTTTCGACGGAATATGATATGTAGATGAGCGAGATGTTAGTATACCTCCCCCCAAGCTTAGGCTTTTGGCCTAAGTGTAGATCAACCCCATGGTGAGTAGTGGATCCAGGATGGTGGGTCATCTCTAGCATGATCGTACCCCGTCCCTCGTTAGGAAGAAGAAGCTGAAGGACCATAGTCGAAGTCAGGTTGCTGGTATCGGAATCCAGCAGTGTTAGAGGGCTAGACGAAGTTATCTTCGGCCTCCCCTCCATCGTCATGTTCATGTAGCCCCTGCCCCTCATCCTCATCTGAGAATCTCCTCCCCTGACAAATCTATTTATAGAGTTTCAGCAATGGTTTGGGTCTCTCCTTGATTTTTCTGCATGATCCCCAGTGTGGTACTCTGATAGCTGCACAGAAATCATCGAGAGGTAAATCGATAGCTATATTATATATTTTGTAATGAACCATGGGGTTAGGAAATTTCCAACTTAATCGGAAGTCCTGCACTACAGACATAGTTAGCTTAACACGTTGCTATGGTTCACCATCAACAAAACTTTCCAACCCTGCATTGGAAACCAAAGTCCGGAAATCCTGCAGAATTTTTGTAGCACTAAAAAATTCCACATGTTGGTTGAGTTGATATTCATTGCCTTCCATCTTGGTTGAGTTGATATGCATTGCCTTCCAACACATGGACAAAGCGAAGGAAAAAACTACTTCTTCCCGGTGAACCTTCATGACTTCATTCAACTCCAGCTCATGTTGGTTGAGTTGATATGCATTGCCTTCCATCTTTGAAATTTTAAGCAAACCTCATAAAAATGATTTTAAGACAAACAAATGAAGCAGAACACTATGGAGACTTATAAGAGGACTAAACATGCATCAAAACAACTTATCACATCATAATACAAGCATGCAAT
Source organism: Lolium rigidum (assembly GCF_022539505.1). NCBI lineage: Eukaryota > Viridiplantae > Streptophyta > Magnoliopsida > Poales > Poaceae > Lolium > Lolium rigidum. The sequence continues at coordinate 289,541,304 of NC_061514.1, forward strand.
TATCATGCCATCTAAAGCAGCAAAATATTCAAGGTATACTCCACCAATCAAAATTCTACTTGGATAGTCGGAGGAGTCACATACCGGAGAGCAAATGCTTCAAATTTCAGCAAGAAATATGGGCCGAGGAAGGAGATCAAAAATTTACGATGAAGAATAGCAAGAGCACGGGTTAGCGCAATGGTGGAGTGTTTTTCTGGGAGAGAGAAGAGAATGGCAGAGGAGGAAGCAAGTGGAGGGCCAGGAGCCCCACACCTGGCCTTGGCGCGGCCAGGGTGTGCCCCGCGCCACCACATGGTATGGCCAGACTGTGGGCCCCCCTGGGCTGCCCCAGGTGCCTCTGTGCCCCTTTTCATGCGTAAAAACATTTCTATACATTTTCTGGAATTTTTTGAGAAACTTTAATTTTGGGCAATTTTTAGAATTTGAATAATGATTCTATCGTAGGAAAACAATTATCGATTGATGAAAAACCAAATCAAAACAAAACTTAGGGAACGACTAGGAAGCGCGCGCGCTCTGCGCTCCGCGTCAGCGCGTGGGATGGCGCGCGCGAGATAGCGCACAGGACCGCTCTGCGCTTGACACGTGGCTGCGCAGCAACAACCTGTCCCCCCGTCCAACTACCCACCATTTAAATATTCTCCACGTCTACCTACCCCGCATCATTAAAAAACAGTGCACCGCGACAAAGCACTGCATGAACATCGCGTGGTGCAAAAAACGTCCAAGACAGTTCAAAGTGATAAAAAAAAAGGCAGCGCGTGAGCAATGCACTGTCAGGACACCACGCGGTGCAAAAATAACCCAAGGAAGTGCAAAGCAGTACAAAAAGGCAGTGCACGGGCGGTCCACTCTGAGAATACTGCGCGGTGCAAAGCGACCAAGGCAGTGCAACGTCGTACAACAAGGCATTGCACGGTTGGTGCACTGCCAGGACACCGCGCGGTGCAAAAGTGACTCAAGGCAGTGCAACGTGTACAAAAAGGAAGATGCACGGACGATGCACTGTCAGGATACCTCGTCGTGCAAAGGGATGCAAGGCAGTGCAAGATGGTACAACAAAGCAGTGCACAGCGGTGCACTTCATGACACTTCGTGGTGCAAAAGCGACCAAGGCAGTGCATGGTTGGTTCACTGCCAGGACACCCCGCGGTGCAAAAGTGACTCAAGGCAGTGCAACGTGTACAAAAAAGGAAAATGCACGGGCTATGCACTGCCAGGATACCGCGCGGTGCAAAGAGATCCAAGGCAGTGCAATATGGTACAACAAAGCAGTGCACGGAGGTGCAATTCACGACACTGTGCGGTGCAAAAGCGATCCAAGGCAGTGCAACGCCGTACAACAAGGCAGTGCACGGTCGGTGCACTGCCAGGACACCATGCAGGTGCAAAAGCGACTCAAGGCAGTACAACCGAGGCATGAAAGGCAGTTCAAATAAATGTTCGTCCAAACCTATCAAGATGGGATCTAGTTTTGTGGATCTCGATGCGACTAGCACAACCATGAAAACGTAACTTTATTTGGATACTCGGTTTGCAAGATATTCCAGTTTTCGTATTCGAATCTACATAAATAAAAAAAGGGAAAGCCACGTTGCGACCTACTCCGCGCCTGCCACGTGTCGCGCTGGGATGATCAGCGGGGGCCTTCAAACGCACCAGGTCGCGCCACATGTCAGCGCGCGGTGCGAAGCTGAGCGCCCTCCCTTAAAGGGCGCCCTTATAGTAAAAACGTGAAACTTACAACAACTCTAAGACATTCTAATATAAAGTCAATCAATGGTACACTGGTGAAAACATAGTTTCATTCATAACAAGGTTGATCAAGTCTTGTTATAAAAAAAAATATATGAAGCAAAACTTTGCATTTCACACAATGATTATGTTACCTCAATCTCAGATGGGAATAGTTCCAATCATATTATTCTCTTTCTTTGGCTTGGGCAAAGGAAAATGAAATTTCCCAATTTGGATGGTATCAACATTAATAATTGAATTTAATTAGACCATATTTCACATCAATCTTCTTGGGAAAATAAACCGTATGCTCTTTGTCATCAACATTGAAAGTTACTTTTCCTTGGTTGCAATCAATAACAGCCTCTACAGTGTTAAGAAAATGTCTCCCAAGAATAATAGACATATTATCATCTTCAGACATTTCCAACACAACAAAGTCAGTTAATATCATACAATGATGAGCAACTTGAACAGGAACATCCTCACATATACCAACAGGAACAGTAGTAGACTTATCAGACATTTGCAAGGATATATTAGTAATTATTAATTTTTCTAGATCAAGTTTCTTATAGAGAGAGAAAGGCATAACACTAACTCCTGATCCCAAATCACATAAAGCAGTTCTAACATAATTATTTTTAATGGAGCATGGAATAGTTGGTATACCTGGATCACCAAGCTTCTTTGGAACCTTACCATTAAAAGAGTAATTAGCGAGCATTGTGAAAATTTCCTCATTTGGAATCTTCCTCTTATTAGAGACAATATCTTTCATATACTTTGAATAAGGAGGCATTTTAATAGCATCAGTCAAAGGAATTTGCAAAAACAAAGGTTTCATCCATTCACATAACTTATTATAATGTTCTTCCTCCTTTGATTTATGTTTCTTATCAGGAAAAGGCATTAGTTTTGGCACCCAAGGTTCTCTCTCACTACCATGTTTAGTAGCAATAAAATCTTCCTTAGTGTATTTTGTATTCTTAGTATGATTTTCAGGTTCTTCTTCAATTTCTTCCTTATCGGAAGCATCATTTTTATCATTACCACTTTCAGTTTCAGCATCAGAAATAGATATAATATTAGGATCCTTAGCAGGTTTAGAGGATTTTACAACAGTTTTATGTTTCTTCTTCTTTTTCTTAGACTTAGTCCTAGTATCATCGACTCGTCGAGAATCTTGTTCAATTCTCTTTGGATGTCCTTCGGTATATAGAGGATCCTGAGTACGTAGAAACACCACTTCTATAGTTCTTATTTCATAAGCATGTTTTTCCCTAGAAGAATTAATTAGCAAATCTTTTTGCACTTTAGTGAGCTGATAAATTTGAGTTTGAACCATATGGAAATGTTTAACAAGCATTTTAACATCATTAGAGGTTATTTCCACAATATCATGCAAATTATTGATAGCTCTAGAATTTTCCATTAGGTGATGTTCCACTCTCTTATTAAGATTATCTTGATTAACAATATAATTATCAAATTCATCTAAGCATTGATTAGGAGGTTTGGAGTAGGGAATATGTCTATTATCAAAGTGTTGGAGAGAGTGTACCTCAACAGTGGAAGAACGATGGACTGGCTTACATAATTCTTCTATAGGTGGTAGATTCTTCACATCTTCAGATTTAATACCCGTCTCTTTAAGAGATTTCTTGGCTTCCCTCATCACTTCATCATTTAATTTAATCATTCCCCTTTTCTTCGGTGTTGGTGTGGGCTCTGGTGTAGTCCAATCATCATAATTCTTGCTTATTTTGGCCAATAATTCCTCAGCTTCAACCGGAGTTCTTTTCCTGAAAACACAATCAGCACAACTATCCAGGTATGTCCTAGATTCAACGGTTAATTCATTATAAAATATATCAAGGAGTTCATTTTTAGCTAATGGATGTTTAGGTAGTGCTCTAATTAAAGAACAAAATCTTGCCCAAGATTCAGGCAATTTCTCTCCTTCTATCTGCACAAAGTCAAAGATTTTCTGCAAAGCAGCATGTTGAGCACTAGCAGGGAAATATTTCTAAAAGAAGTCATTAACCAAACCAATAGGACTATCAATAGATCCAGGAGAAAAATTATCATACAAAATTTTAGCAGATCCTTTCAGAGAGAAAGGGAAAATTTTAGTGACAAAATAAGTGTGTATCTTAATATCATCGTAGAATAAATTGTTCAAAGTAGAGAGTTCATTCATATGTTTCATAGCACTTTCATTTTCAGTACCATAGAAAGGTTCTTTCTCAATAATAGATATGTAAGATAAATCCAAAGAGAAATAATAATCCTTATCTCTAATATTTATGGGATATCTGGCAAATTTAGAATCATGAGACAAATTATATCTAACAGCTCGTCTTGCAAGAAGACTTCTCATAGCACTTGCATCTCTAGTAGCATGACATTCTAAAATGAAGTCATCATCAAGTTCAATATAAGTTTCATCAAGATCATCGCTAGGATTCCCCCTAGCTTGAGGTAAACTAACAAGTGTAATAGTATTTTCAGCATTTTCAATTTGTTTAGCTCTAGCAATTGTAGTATCTAGGAAAGGCCCTAACAAACCACTCTTATCAAGCACAATAGAAGCATCATCAAAATCATCAAGAACATTATCAGATTCACCAGAAGTAGCAGTAGCATGTGGCGGAGTAAGAATCTTACTCATAACAGATGGCAAATCAAGAGCAACAGAGGTGTTCAGAGTTGTACCTCTTCTAGTAGTGGATGACAATATAAAGAACTTCGATTCAGGAGCTTTCCCCATAATGAATAAATTGCAGCGAACAATATCACCTTCAAGTGGGCTTGTAAATAAAGCTACGCTCCCCGGCAACGGCGCCAGAAAATAGTTTTGATGACCCACAAGTATATGGGATCGCAGCAGTCTTCGAGGGAAGTAAAACCCAAATTTATTGATTCGATACAAGGGGAGCCAAAGAATATTTATAAGCTTTAACAAGTGAGTTTTCAATTCACCTACACCTGAAAATAGATTTGCTCGCAATAGTTTATCAGTAGTAACAGTTTTATAGCGGTGGTAGTAGTGAAGTAATATCAGTAGCGAAAGAAAAACAGCAGTAGCGATGATTGCAGTAGACAACAGGATTAAAATATTGTAGGCACAGGGATGGATGAATGGGCATTGCATGAATGAGAGAGTCCATGTACTATCAAGACATAGGCATTGCAAGTAATAATGATATAATCATCCTAGCATAATATATCCATAGGCGCGTGTTCCTATTTAGTCGTGCATGCTCGCAATGAGAAACTTGCACGACATATTTTGTCCTACCAGCCCGTTGTAGCGGGGCCTCTAGGGAAACTACTGGTAATTAAGGTACTCCTTTTAATAGAGTACCGGAGCAAAGCATTAACACTCCGTGAACACACGTGATCCTCACGTCATAGTCATCCCCTCCGGTTATCCCAATTAAACGTCACTTTGGGGCCTCGGGTTCTGGACAACAATATGTGTATACAACTTGCAGATATGATAAAAAACAATAAATATCCCCATGAATCAATGACATGTTCAGATCTGACATCATGTCACTCGGGCCCAAAGTGACAAGCATTACGCATAGCAAGTTGGAACAATGTAAAAAATACTAACAACGGATACTAGGCACTATGCTCATAACAATATTATAGCTATTACATGACCAATCTCATCCAGTTCCTACCATCTCCCACAGCCTACAGCGGGGAATTACTCACACATGGATGGGGGAATCATGGATGGTTAATGGAGAGACGTCGGTGATGATGATGGCGATGATCTCCTCCAAATCCCCGTCCCGGCAGGGTGCCAGAACGGAGTTTTTGGTCCCGGATTGGGGTTTCTGGTGGCGGCGGAGCAGCGGAACTCTTTCTGGAAAAACGTCGACCCCCCACCCTCGATTTTCAGGTCAGGGGATTCTTATAGTGCGAAGGAGAGGTTGATGGGGTGGCCGAGGCGGCCAGACCACCCCTTGGTGCGGCCAAGCCCTGGCCCACGCCAAGGGTGGGTGTGGGCCCCTCGTGCCCCCGTCTCATCTTCTGGCTCTGGGAGTCTTCAGGTAAAATATTGGTTTTTATATATTTTCCGGGAATTTTCCTGAAAGTTGGATTTCTGCACAAAAACGAGACACCAGAGCAATTCCGCTGAAAATAGCGTTAGTCTGCATGAGTTGTATTCAAAACACACAAGATAGAGGGCAATCAACAGCAAAAGTGTTCGGGAAAGTAGATACGTTTTGGACGTATGAGTGTGTTGTTTGGGGAGCTTCTCTCCCTTCCAATGATTCGTCGTCCTTTTAACCAGGGCGAGAGCCTGCTTCGAAGGTGGAAGCAGATGGATCGATGGCTTCTACAAGCTAGGAATTGACGAAGGTGGGAACTTTTTCTGTTGGTGTGCTTCACGGTGTTTCCTTGCATATTTTGTGATCGCTCCGACAAATGAAGACCTCAAAGATCAAGTTGTGCTCATTTATAGCCATAATTTTTATGTTTTTTAATTATTCCCTAATCTACTGTTTAAGCACCTTGTAACATTCATTTTTTGTATTCGTTAATTCAAAACCAGGCTCATTTTGAGCCTACCGTCTAATATATGTGAACTTATCAGGGTTTCACAAGTGAAAAAAATAAAGAAGCATAGAGATTGACGAACCATAAGTAATTCCACCTATTTCAAGCCGTGTGCGCCACCCCTATCCTTCCCGAGGCCTCATCGCAGTGAGCAATGCCATCAACCTAGCCACGAGTCGCCATGTTGGTTGTTGGCCGCCAAGCCTATCGATGTTGGCATATACCATGACTCAGGTTAGTCATAGTCGGATACTACCTCCATAGTGGGTTGTATCATAAGTGTTGTAAAATAGAATGCTACTATCATCTCTTTCATCAATTAATAAGATTTCATGTCATTAAAATGTTTGGTTGGCTTTGCATGTTGTTATTATTACTACCTATGTTAGTCCCCACTATGAGTAATCTCAAGAGCATAGAGTTTCCACGCCGCCCTCCATGCCGATGCTTCTACATGGACGAGCACGTTCTTGATCCGCACTAGTCGGTGGGATCAAACATTTCTTTCTTCTTCTACTGGTTGCCTCCCCATCACCAGATCTCACTACAACACAGGCAGATCAGCTAGGAAGAGTAAGTGGGGTCAATTGATACCATGGCCATATTAAATTACCTGGTAAGTTGTTATTGATGAATATAGTTATACTTAATAGAATTAGACATTGGTGGCATGAATATGGTCCCAATGATCTTCTCTATTGGGTTCACGTATGTTAAAACGAGGAGATCCGGACCACCCGTTCACGCCTCAAATTTGCAATATTTCTTGCCCAATTGCAGCATCATACTATGCTTTTCATCTAGGTGTTTCGAAAACAAGAAAAAAAGTGTCAACATTCCTGAAACACAAATACATCAAAACAAACATGTGTATGAAGCAAATCCCCAATTGGGTATTAACAAATCGTCAAGAAGAATCGTCACACATATGCAACATGGACGCCAACACTTGCCGCACCAACGTTACAAAATTTCTAGCACACCTAGAGTTGTCCGAGTATCTTACCCATGTGTTTGCAGAAAAACACGCTGCAACATGTTGGGCAGATGTCAAAAATTCCAAATTACTATCCTTCATGTTGGAGAACCTATGATATAGCCCGCCGTATAGACGACCCCACTACACCACCTCCAAGTCCCCCAATTCACTAGTTGGGAAAGACCTACTAGTGGCATACCAAAATCGGCTACTAGCGGCATGCACCGTGGTGCATCATTATTTTCATGTTAGTGTATGTGGCTACCAGGAATGTGGTACGCCACTAGTAGGTGGCGGCACCACGGGTAACCCTGGTGCTACCTACTAGTGGCATACCACTTTCTTGGTACGCCACCAGTAATCAACTAATAGTGGCATACCTGGTAGGTGGCTACTGGTTGCATACCGGGTAGGCGGTACCCACCAATAGTGTGTACTACTTGTTTAGTGTGCCACAAGTACCATTCAACGTATAGGCTATTTCCTATTAGTGAGTTGACAAATGACCCGAGCTAGAGCCAAATCTCTCCGACATAAGGTCAACTTGCTCCTTTGTACTTCTAATTTCAACACACCTTTGGATGTGCTACCTCATTTCAATATATTATGTGTTCTCAGGCAACAACCACAAGAATATCCATTGGACCAAGGCATCGAAACTGACAAAAGAAAGGAGGAGGACAGCTACAAGTTTGAGCGCCAGTACTACCGCCTAGGGCTGGTACTACCGTCCCAAGTTTGGTACTACTGCCCATCTACCAAACTCTTCGTGGAAACTCTACAGGATCGGTGATCCCGCTAACAAGGGGTAACCTTTTCAATTCCCATTGATGATGGACTTGGGTTTTCAGGAAAGGAGAGCGCTAGTGAATTCAAAGACTGGTCAGCCAAACTAGGTAGCCGAAAAAAAATATAATCAAGGGAAAAAAATCGCCGAGATTGTACTATAAAACTAGGGTTACAGGGGTGTTGCGGGTTGTGAATCTAAATCCCCCTCGGTGGCTCCTCCTAGCCCTTATATAGTGGGCTAGGTCTCAGAGTCCACCTTCGGGTCATTTACATTGCGTCGGTTTACCCGATATGGGTTTTGGCTCCGCAGTATTCTCCATGGGTTTCGCCTATTCCTTCCTGGATTCACACCAAGGATGGTAAAGTCGAGTACCTAATATGGTATACCCACTTCACCCTCCGCCTCCCAACGGTGTTGCCGCCCCGCACTCCAGGAATGATACTACCGAGCTACTACTGAACCGGACCCCGACAAGCTTGGACACTGATGAGTGCAGAGCACATCGTTGGGGAACCCCAAGAGAAAGGTACGATGAGCACATTAGCAAGTTTTCCCTCAGTAAGAAACCAAGGTTTAATCGACCAGTAGGAGAAAGAAATCACTTCTGAAGGTGTTGCTAGTTGCCTTTTGGCAGGGCGCACTACCGACGTCAGCAACAACGTGGAACCTGCACACAACATAACCAAAATATTTTTCCCCCAACTTACAGTGAGGTTGCCAATCTCACCGAGTTTGCTGAAAACAAAGGATTAACCGTATAGTGTGGAAAGAGATGTTTGTTTGCAGTGGAATTAAATAAAATAGTGCTTGCAGTAAGTAAACATAATAGGATGATTTTATCAGAAATGACCGAGTTCCACAGTTGACTAGAGGTGTCTCTCCATAAAGATAAATAACATGCTGGGTGAACAAATTACAGCTGGGCAATTAACAGAATAAAATCTATACATGACAAGATGATTACTATGAGATTCATTTGGGAATTACAACATAATACATCAGCCGTAATCCAACTGTGTCTATGACTAATAATCCACCTTCCGGTTAGCGTCCACACCCCTTTCAATATTAACTTGCAAGCGACAGATTATCGCATTAAACAATGTGTGTAAAGTAAACAATAGAATTATCCTTAGACAAAGCATTGTTGTTTTCTCCCTAGTAGCAACAACACATCTACAACCTTAGAAGTTATTTTGACTCTCCAAATTACTAGAGGCATGAACCCACTATCGAGCTTAAATACTCCCTCTTGGAGTCACAAACATATACTTGGCCAGAGAATCTACTAGCAACGGAGAGCATGCAAGATCATAAATAACATGTGACAAGTATATAATCGATCTCAACCATAGTATTCAATATTCATCGGATCCCAGCAAACACAACATGTAGCATTACATAAAGATGATCTTGATCATGATAGGCAGCTCACAAGATCTAAACATGATAGCACAACGAGGAGAAGACAACCATCTAGCTACTGCTATGGACCCGTAGTCCAGAGATGAACTACTCACGCATCACTTCGGAGTTGGGCATGGCGATTTAGAGGCCTCCGGTGATGATCTCCCTCTTCGGCAGGGTGCTGGGAAGAGCTTCAGAACCCTCCCGAGCTAGGGTCGGCGATGGCGGCTGCGATGGAACTTTTCATGGATGGAGGCTCGGGTATTTAGGTTCTTCCCGAACAGGTGGATAAATAGGCGGAAGGGCGAGGTCGGTGGGTACCCGAGGGGCCCACACCACCCCTAGGCGCGGCCAGGGGCTTGGCCGCGCCCAGGCCTAGTGTGGCTGCATCGTGGCGCCCCTTCGTCTCTCCTCCGGACTCCGTCTTCGTTATAGCAAAATAGGAACTTCGGCTTTTGTTTTGTCCAATTCCGAGAATATTTCCTGTACAACTTTTCTGAAATAGAAAACAGCAGAAAACAGGGAACTGGCACTGTGGCATCTTGTCAATAGGTTAGTTCCATAAAATATATAAAATTGCAACGAAATGTAAACAAAATATATAGAAATTGGTGTAAACAAGCATGGAGCATCAAAAATTATAGATACGTTTGCAACGTATCAGCATCCTCGAGCTTAACTCCTGCTCGTCCTCGAGTAGGTAAGTGATAACAAAAATAATTCTTGAGGTGACATGAAGCCAACACAATCTTGATCAAGTTATTGTAAAAGCATTGTGAGCTGGGATCAAAGTACTATAAACATAGGCATGATAGATATAATTCTAACAATAGAACTTAGCAACTATGTTACAACATGAGAAGTAACTCAAATAAAGGATCATGAATAATTGTGCACTGAAAGCAACTATTTGTTTTTTAGCATAGAGAAAACATAGCAAAGTGGTACTCAGCTTGTCCTTTATCAAGTAGCAAAATATAAATGCTTGGACACCTTTAAAGTTCAAAGGGTGGCTAGATACAAGTAATTTAAGAACACGCAATAACATAATCATGAATCAATCAAAAATAAATTTTGAGACTATGCACATTATACTCAGAATAACAACTATGCTCTCTTAATTGGTGCATAAAGTAAGAAGATCAAGACTCAACGTAAAAGTAAAAAAGGCCCTGCGCAGAGGGAAGCACTCATGTGCTACAGCTTTTATTTTGAATGCAGTAGAGGTGTTGAAAATATATTTTGAGAGGTATGCATGTCTATTTTAACGAATGGCATCAAATGATCTATCATCATTTCATGTTTAATGACTTCAAGAGTGGCTCCCATAGAGATAACAATAAAGTTCCTCTTCTCCTTTGTTTATCATTTTACCGTGAAAAGTAATGCCTACAATAAATGGTAATTCGTGATAGTTTATCATTTTCGAGTGGGGTAACCATGTGCCAAGTCAACCCAATAAAGCATCAAAGGAGAATACCACAATATTATGCTTTGTATGATGGAAACAAAACATGATTCTTTCAATGGCACATTAAGCACTCTCAGCTATTTGAGACAAGTAATGATACAACAATAACTACTAAGCATATAATTAAAATAACATCCAACATGACATGCCAAAGTCTATGCCAGTATCTGAACAAGCTTCCTTTTGCATCACTATAAACATGAAACATTTTACTCGTCTCCAACACCAATCAACTTATTTAAAACAACTCTCATAGATAATAATAAATAAAGAACATAGAACTAATCATACCTAACTAAAGAAAACTAACAAACTCAGAACAAAATACGAGTGGAAAACCAAGAGCTAAACGCAGTACTAGCAAAAGAGAACACTCGCATAACAATAAGAGTGAAAACTAGAGTGTTCTATGCAATTAAAATGGAGTATGTCATTCTCCAAAAGAAATATTCTGGGATACAACTATATGCTACAAAAAACAAATCAAAATAAAACTAAAAACAAAAATAAAGACGCTCCAAGAACAACACATAGCATATGAAGCAATACAAATATAGTGTCTAGAAAGATAACTTGATACTTTGTTAATGAAGAAGGGGATGCCTTGGCCATCCCCAAGCTTTGATGCTTGTACATCTTGTATATTTCTTGGGGTGACATGGCATCCCCAAGTTTGAGCTTTTGTCCATACTTTATCTCATTACATCGGTCTTCTCTCCCTACACTTGAAAACTTCCTTCATACAAAACTTCACATAATTTTCATTAGCAACATTAGTGCAATAAAAATAACAAATCCACTTGGGTTCAGTTCTACCATATATCAAGCATCCATTAAAATTTATATACTGTAACAACTTCTTAAAAAATCTCTTTCTCTCAAAAGAACTCAAAAAGAAAGAGATTAAGAGGCAAATGCAAATAGTGGCAGAAATCTGTCAAAATAGAACAGCAGGTAAAGATCGATTTTTTCGAAAACTTTCTGTTTCTCAAATAGAAAAGTGCATAACTAACGAAAGTTAGATAATAACATGGGGCATATGCTCAAACTTTGGCAGTTCAAAATTACGTTCTATCTGGGAATATGAATTTTTTCGGTGACAACACAGAATCTGTTTTAGGACAGCAACGTCACCAAATCTTACTTTCTGCCTATTAGAAGTTATTCTTGGCACAAAAATGAAATAAAAATGATAAGGAGAGGAAATTACTGAGGTAACAACTTCCAAGACTCAACAAAATAAAAATTACATAAATAAAACATGGGTTATCTTCCAAGAGTGCTTTTTAACGCTTTTCAGCTAGGCGCTGAAAAAGAGATCGCATCAAGTATTTTCAAGTGAAGAAGCATCAAGATCAATGCCAGAAGTTTTTTCAACAAGGAATTGTATCTTATCCATATAAGTTTTAGAAGAGCCTCTCTCAACACTCGTAGGTTCACTACTTTCATCAAATGGGTTTTCAGGAACAATCCAATCAAAATTCTTTTCTAAAGCTTCATGCATTCCTACGAGTTTGAAAGGTATTGGTATTTTGTTTTGCTATCTATTTCAAGTTTGGTTTTGTCTATGTTTTCAAGTGTATCAATAACATCTACAAATGAGCCTAGCATCTTAAACCAATCAAAGACTTTCATAGCTTCTATAACAATATTTCTAAATTCTTTAAGCAAAGTTTCCAGAATAAAATCTCTCTTTTCATCATCCTCAACTTCATGAAGTTTAAGAAACATTTGATGCATTATGGGGTTAAGGTTAACAAACCTAGCCTCCAACATTTGAACTAAATAAGCTGCAGCAGTTTCATAATTAGGAGAAAGTTCTACTAAGGATCTATCCTAAATATCTTTATGCTTACTAACATGATTAAAGAATTCTTCAATGTTATCTCTCCCAATTATAGAACCACTACCTATTGATAAGTCTTTCAGATCGTACTTAGGAATCAACATAATGAGCTAAAAATAAAGTAAAAATATAACAACTATAAAAGAATTTTTTTGTGTTTTTGATAAAGAAGCAAACAAGACAAATTAAAATAAACTAAGCAAAATAATAACAAAGTAAAGAGATTGGAGATGAGAGACTCCCCTTGCATAAATCCTCTTTCTCCCCGGCAACGGCGCCAGAAAAGTAGCTTGATGAGTGCAGAGCACACCGTTGGTGAACCCCAAGAGGAGGGTATGATGAGTACATTAGCAAGTTTTCCCTCATTAAGAAACCAAGGTTTAATCGACTAGTAGGAGAAATAAATCACTTCTGAAGGTGTTGCTAGCTGACTTTTGGTTGGGCGCACTACCGGCATTAGCAACAACGTGGAACCTGCACACAACACAACAAAAATATTTTGCCCCAACTTATAGTGAGGTTATCAATCTCACCGGTTTTACTGAAAAACAAAGGATTAACCGTATAGTGTGGAAAGAGATGTTTGTTTGCAGTGGAATTAAAGAGAATAGTGCTTGCAGTAAGTAAACAGAACATGATGATTTTATCAGTGTAAAAGAAAGGACTGGGTTCCACACTTCACTAAAGGTGTCTCTCCATGAAGATAAATAAAATGTTGGGTGAACAAATTACAGCTGCGCTATTTACAGAATAAAGACTATACATGACAAGATGATTACTATGAGAATCATTTGGGAATTACAACATAATACATACACTGTAATCCAACTACGTCTATGACTAATAATCCATCTTTCGGTTAGCGTTTGCACCCCTTTTAGTATTAAGTTGCAAGCAACATATTATCACATTAAGCAATGTGTGTAAACTAAACAATAGAATTATCCTTAGACAAAGCATTATTGTTTTCTCCCTAGTAGCAACAACACATCTACAACCTTAGAAATTATTGTCACTCTTCCAGATTACTAGAGGCATGAACCCACTATCGATCATAAATACTCCCTCTTGGAGTCACAAACATATACTTGGCCAGAGAATCTACTAGCAACGGAGAGCATGCAAGATCATAAATAACATATGACAAGTATATAATCGATCTCAACCATAGTATTCAATATTCATCAGATCCCAGCAAAAACAACATGTAGCATTACATAAAGATGATCTTGATCATGATAGGCAGCTCACAAGATCTAAACATGAAGCATAAATTGGAGAAGACAGTCATCTAGCTACTGCTATGGACCCGTAGTCAAGAGATGAACTACTCACGCATCACTTAGGATGCGTGCATGGCGATGTAGAGGCCTCCGGTGATGATCTCCCTCTCCGGTAGGGTGCCGAGAAGAGCTTCAGAACCCTCCCGAGCTAGGGTCAGCGATGGCGGCCACGACAGAACTTTTCATTGATGGAGGCTCGGGTATTTAGGTTTTTCCCAACTAGGTGAATAAATAGGCGGAAGGGCGAGGTCGGTGGGTGCCCGAGGGACCCACACCACCCCTAGGCGCGGCTAGGGGCCGGACCGCGCCCAGGCCTGGTGTGGCCGCCTCGTGGCGCCCCTTCGTCTCTCCTCCGGACTCCGTCTTATTATAGTAAAATAGGAACTTTGGATTTTGTTTCGTCCAATTCCGAAAATATTTCCTATACAACTTTTCTGAAATACAAAACAACAGAAAACAGAGAACTTACACTGTGATATCTTTTCAATAGGTTATTTCCGAAAAATGTATAAAAGTGCAACGATGTGTAAACAAAACATATAAAAATTGGTGTAAAACAAACATGGAGCATAAAAAATTATAGATACATCTGCAACGTATCAGACACCAACAATAATTTAAATATAAATGGTAATGGACTGTACAAGACTTGTACCCTACTGGTAGTCGATACTATCGCTGCATAGGCTGGTACTTTCGCCCTGACCATTTGAAGCCTCTTGAAGATAAGAGGGTTGGTACTCTCGCCTCTGACTTATATGTTTGCATAATTAATCCATTGGCATGTAATCCTTATCCATAGCTTAACCCTTCGCTCCTAGCACTATAAGTATCTCTTTGTGGCTAATATCTAACATTAGACTATGATTGAGATAATAACTTGAGCTTGTACTCAACGCTCCTACATTTTCCCCCTAGCGTTCTAACCCTAGGGTTTTTGTCCTCTGGCGATGGTACACCACCGAGAGTCGATCCTATCTCTATGATCATTTCTCCCATGGCGACATGGGCGAGCAGGGAGCACCTAGCAGTGCCGTGAAGAAGGATGTGGTGGAGGATATCTTGGGTAGATTGAATCTACATGAAGAGGAAGCATAGGATTTCGTATGGGAGGATGAAGTTACGAATCTGAAGAAAAAAAAGCGAGGTGGCTTGCGATCGTGAAGGTACACATGTAGAGAGGGTTTATCCCTAGTGCTCTGTACGCAGACATGCGATCAGCATAGAATCCAACAAAGGATGTTGCTAGGAGGAAGATTGAAGATAATCTGTTTACCATCTAGTTTGGTTGTCTTGGCGATTGGAATAAGGAAGTCTTCTTGTGCCTTGGCTGTTTAGAAACAACTATGCTTTGTTGATGGAGGAGTATGACAGTTTCCACAACCCTGGATCAATTATTCTTTATAAAAACTTGCGATGTCGGTGTGATTCATGCATCTACTAGACAACTACCCGAAGGAACCAGTGATCAAAGGTATGTGCAGGTCGGTCGGCGAGGTTAAAGAAGTTTAGATTGAATTACCAGCTGGTTTCGTGGGTGAGTTCTCTAGGGATAGAGTCAAGATTGATGTGAATAAAAAGTTGTATCACTTTGCTTCGATCATAAATGATGGGAAGAAACAATGGTATCAACTGAGATATGAAAATCTCCTAGTATTATGCGGAGTTTGTAGCATGTTTAGACACTGGTATCAAGAGTGAGGTGCAGGTGATCATGAGAAATTAGAACTAGAATGGGGATTTTATTCTAGCTGGTTGAGGAAGAGGACGCGGCCGTGGAGATGCAGGTAGAGGCTCAACCGGAGGTAGAGGTCCGCCGATGGCTAGGGGAAGAGGTCATGGATTCCCAGACCTTGATAATCCATTGTATGAAAGAAATAATGGGCAGGTTAATCAACCAACTGAAGATGAAGAGATGATCAACAGATCAAATCTGAGGAAGAAGCTTACCTTTGGAATCAAAATATGTCAGGGAGAAGGGAACGAGTTTCCATAGTCAAGAGTTGCAGGCTTGGTGCAGTACGTCGCTCAAGCATGTTGTAATAGATGCAATGAAACCCTTGAAGGAAATGAAACCAGGTAAGGTTCACCCCCCTAAAAGGCATAGGAAGGAAGATGACGTTGAAAACCTTCTAATATCGGCGACCTGTTTGACGGAGGTCGACCAGACGTAATGAAACCCTTGAGCTACAAAGTCTAGGGCATTCAAAAGGCAATGGTTGTGACGGTGCTTGCTGACATTCAGAAATGCCACAACCCAGATGTGGTGTTCCTTATGAAAACCCATCTCGGTGAGGGACCTACAAAATGTCTTAAGCGTAGATTGATGAAGGATCACAAGGAGGTGGTAAAGAGTGATGGACGTAAAGGTTGTTTGCTTCTATGGAAAAAGAGGTGGTGTTGTCACTGAGGTACAAGACTAAAAACTATATTCATATTTCCATTGGTGTGGGTTAGGATAATATATGGTGTTTTATTGGTTTTTATGGGGAACCAAGATGGGCTGAGAAGTATTTATCCTTGCAACGTCTGAGAGAGCACAAGAATATTTCTCAATGCCTTAGCTGATAGCTGGTGATTTGAATGAAAATTTATATCTATTTGAAAAAGAAGGGGCTAACCCGAGCCCAAACCAGTTCATGCAATATTTCAGGGATACTTGGACTGACTGTAATTTGAATGATCTGGGTTATATTGGAGACAAGTTTACATGACATATAGCTAGGATAGAGAGGCTAGATCAGTGTCTAGCATCTGATAATTGGAATATTAAATTTTACAATGTCGTGGTGCAGAATTTGGATTATGGAAGATCATACCACAAACTTATCTAACTACCTTTGGGAATGAACCGTCACAGGAAAATATTACTAGCTCGACAATGTTGAGATTCGAAGCCCATTGGGTAAAACAGGTTGAATTCCATGATGTGGTGGCTAGTGTATGGGAGGCCTCGGCCCATGAATATCAAACTAATGGTCTGATGGGAAGGCTTGCTCTAGTTTATGATCGACTTCATTGCTAGGATTGAAGTGCGTTGAAGGGGTCGAAACGTAAAATTAAAAATGTGAAGAGGGCATTGGAAGAGGTTACTAAAAGTGAACTATCAGAAGAAAATAGTGCTCGAGAGTAGGATCTAACAACAGAGGTAGAGATGCTATTGGTGCATGAGGAGATCCATATATTGGGCTCAGTGTTGCGAAGTATATTGGTTGCAATATGGGGATATGAAAACAAGTTTCTTTCATAAATTTGGTTCAGCTAGAAGATTGAGGACTAGAATCAAGCGCCTTAAGGATGCAATCGACATTGGCAGGAAGGTTCTAGTTATCTTATTCCTATGATCTCGCAATACTTTGCTTGCCTATTAACCACTGAAGCTCAATAACCGGATCCAAATTTAATATAGAAAGTTACACCGAGAGTGACTTCTGCTATGAATGATGAACCTACTTATGAAACCATACTCAGCGAAAGATGTTAAACATGCTTTATTCTCTATTGGTAATATGAAGGCTCCGGGGACAGATGGCTTGCATGCTTTATTTTTAAAAAATTGCCACATCCTAGGAGATGTTCTTACTGGAGAAGTCTTGATAGTTATATATATGAAAGTTATTCCAGAAGGATGGAATGATACAATAATTGTTCTTATTCCGAAAGTTATTTCCCAGAGAGATAACACAATATAGGCATGTTAGCTTGTTCAACGTTTTGTACAAGGTTCTATAAAAGATGATTGCATTCCGGTTAAAGAAGATCTTGATGAAATGAGGCTCTCAAGTTCAAAGTGATTTTGTTCCTGGCAGATTAATCACTGATAGTATCTTATTGGCATATGAGAGTATGCATACAATTAATAATGATAGGATTGGGAATGAACGTTATTGTGGTGTTGATACGTCTCAAATGTATCTATAATTTCTTATGTTCCATGCTACTTTTATGATGATACTCACATGTTTTATACACATTATATGTCATTATTATGCATTTTTCGGCACTAACCTATTGACGAGATGCCGAAGAGCCAGTTGTTGTTTTCTGCTGTTTTTGGTTTCAGATATCCTACAAAGGAAATATTCTCGGAATTGGACGAAATCAACGCCCAGGGTCTTATTTTTCCACGAAGCTTCCAGAAGACCGAAAGGATTACGGAGTGGGGCGACGAGGCGCCGCCACGCCAGGGCCGCGCGGCCAGGGCTGGGCCCGCGCCGCCCTGTTGTGTGGGGCCCTCGTGTCGCCCCTAAACCTACCCTTCCGCCTACTTAAAGCCTTCGTCGCGAAACCCCCAGTACCGAGAGCCACGATACGAAAAACCTTCCAGAGACGCCGCCGCCAATCCCATCTCGGGGGATTCAGGAGATCGCCTCCGGCACCCTGCCGGAGGGAATCATCTCCCGGAGGTCTCTTCATCACCATGATCGCCTCCGGATCGATGCGTGAGTAGTTCACCCCTGGACTATGGGTCCATAGCAGTAGCTAGATGGTTGTCTTCTCCTCGTTGTGCTATCATGTTAGATCTTGTGAGCTGCCTATCATGATCAAGATCATCTATTTGTAATGCTACATGTTGTGTTTGTTGGGATCCGATGAATATTGAATACTATGTCAAGTTGATTATCAATCTATCATATATGTTGTTTATGTTCTTGCATGCTCTCCGTTGCTAGTAGAGGCTCTGGCCAAGTTGATACTTGTAACTCCAAGAGGGAGTATTTATGCTCGATAGTGGGTTCATGCCTCCATTGAATGCGGGACGATGACGAGAAAGTTCTAAGGTTGTGGATGTGCTTGTTGCCACTAGGGATAAAACATCAATGCTTTGTCTAAGGATATTTGTGTTGATTACATTACGCACCATACTTAATGCAATTGTCTGTTGTTTGCAACTTAATACTGGAAGGGGTTCGGATGATAACCTGAAGGTGGACTTTTTAGGCATAGATGCATGCTGGACAGCGGTCTATGTACTTTGTCGTAATGCCCTGATTAAATCTCATAGTACTCATCATGATATATGTATGTGCATTGTTATGCCTTCTTTATTTGTCAATTACCCAACTGTAATTCGTTCACCCAACATGCTATTTATCTTATGGGAGAGACGCCACTAGTGAACTGTGGACCCCGGTCCATTCTTTACATCTGAAATACAATCTACTGCAATTGTTCTTTACTGTTCTTCGCAAACAAACACCATCATCCACACTATACATCTAATCCTTTGTTTACAGCAAACCGGTGAGATTGACAACCTCATTGTTACGTTGGGGCAAAGTACTTTGATTGTGTTGTGCAGGTTCCACGTTGGCGCCGGAATCCCTGGTGTTGCGCCGCACTACACTCCGTCAGCAACGACTTTCACGTGATCCTTGACTCCTACTGGTTCGATAAACCTTGGTTTCTTACTGAGGGAAACTTGCTGCTATACGCATCACACCTTCCACTTGGGGTTCCCAACGGGCGTGTGCTTTACGCGTATCA
>NC_061514.1:289560987-289594787 GCF_022539505.1 Lolium rigidum
TAAACCTACCCTTCCGCCTACTTAAAGCCTCCGTCGTGAAACCCCCGGCACCGAGAGCCACGATACGGAAAACCTTCCGGAGACGCCGCCGCGGCCAATCCCATCTCGGGGGATTCAGGAGATCGCCTCCGCACCCCTGCCGGAGAGGGGAATCATCTCCCGGAGGTCTCTTCATCACCATGATCGCCTCCGGATCGATGTGTGAGTAGTTCACCCCTGCACTATGGGTCCATAGCAGTAGCTAGATGGTTGTCTTCTCCTCGTTGTGCTATCATGTTAGATCTTGTGAGCTACCTATCATGATCAAGATCATCTATTTGTAATGTTACATGTTGTGTTTGTTGGGATCCGATGAATATTGAATACTATGTCAAGTTGATTATCAATCTATCATATATGTTGTTTATGTTCTTGCATGCTCTCCGTTGCTAGTAGAGGCTCTGGCAAAGTTGATACTTGTAACTCCAAGAGGGAGTATTTATGCTCGATAGTGGGTTCATGCCTCCATTGAATCTGGGACAGTGACAGAAAGTTCTAAGGTTGTGGATGTGTTGTTGCCACTAGGGATAAAACATCAATGCTTTGTCTAAGGATATTTGTGTTGATTACATTACGCACCATACTTAATGGAATTGTCTGTTGTTTGCAACTTAATACTCGGAAGGGGTTCGGATGATAACCCGAAGGTGGACTTTTTAGGCATAGATGCATGCCGGATAGCGGTCTATGTACTTTGTCGTAATGCCCCGATTAAATATCATAGTACTCATCATGATATATGTATGTGCATTGTTATGCCTTCTTTTTTGTCAATTGCCCAACTGTAATTCGTTCACCCAACATGCTATTTATCTTATGGGAGAGACACCACTAGTGAACTGTGGACCCCGGTCCATTCTTTACATCTGAAATACAATCTACTGCAATTGTTCTTTACTGTTCTTCGCAAACAAACACCATCATCCACACTATACATCTAATCCTTTGTTTACAGCAAGCCGGTGAGATTGACAACCTCATTGTTACGTTGGGGTAAAGTACTTTGATTGTGTTGTGCAGGTTCCACGTTGGCGCCGGAATCCCTAGTGTTGCGCCGCACTACACTCCGTCACCAACGACCTTCACGTGATCCTTGAATCCTACTGGTTCGATAAACCTTGGTTTCTTACTGAGGGAAACTTGCTGCTATACGCATCACACCTTCCACTTGGGGTTCCCAATGGGCGTGTGCTTTACGCGTATCAGGTGTCAAGTTAGATATGCACAAATAATATGATCGTGTGAAATGGGTTTTCTTGGAATGTATGATGGTCCGACTTGGATTTCATTGCGACGACTAGGGGACTTCATCAAGGGGATCCCCTTTCTCCCTATGTATTCCTTATTTGTGCGAAGGGTTTATCTAGTGATTTTGCTCATGAAGAGGCGATTTATGGCCTTGATGGTATCTGGCTGTGTAGAAATGCACCATCGGTTTATTATTTATCATTTGCTAATGATTCGCTAATATTGATGAAGTCAAATTTGATTAATGCAACCTCATTTAGAATAGTTTTAGATCAATACTATGCAAGCACAGGGAAAATGGTGGGTGAGGAAAAATGTAGCATATATTTTTAACCCAAATGTGGATGTACAAATTAAAGCTCAGATTTGTAAGGAACTGAATATTGTGGCGGAGGGCATTTCTGATAAGTATCTTGGTCTTGTTTCCATGGTGGGACTTGACCGTATGGACAATTTTGTTTACTTATTGGAGCGCATTATTGATCGATTCAAGGGGTGGAAGGAGAATCTTCTATCTTTAGGTGGCAAAGAAATCTTATTGAAGGCCATAATATATTCAGTCTATTCCTATTTTTGCTATGGGGTTTTTGAAAGTTCCTAAGTAACTTTGTAAATATTAATTATGCAATATTCATTTTCTGATGGAGAGATTCTGAGGAGCAAAGGAAGATGCACTAGTTTGCATGGTGGAGAATGTGTATCCCAAAGAGTATGGGAGGTATAGGGTTTCATGATCTTCATTCTTTCAATCTTGCGATGACGTTGGCTAAGCAAACTTGGAGATTGCTACATAATCCAGATTCTTTATATCCCAAGTACTAAGGGCTAAGTATTACCATGATGGAAATATTTGAAGTCATGACCTAAAAAGGATCATCTTTCACGTGGAAAAGCATTGTAGAGGTCCTAAAACTTCAAAACATGGTCATATTTGGCGTGTGGGATCAGGTACAAGCATGAATATTTGGGAAGATCACTATATTCTAAAAATCCAGACAAGGAAGGTTATGACCATTGGAGGTAAAATATTATATGTGGATGAATTTGTTAATCCATATACCAGTACTTGGGATCATGGCTTGATAAGAGGGCTTTTCCTACCATTGGATGCGGAAAGAATTATGAGAACTCCTTTAAGTGAAGACCTTACAAATGAATTTGTTGCATGGCATAGGAAGAAAACTCATTGCTTTATTGTTTGCTCTTCTTACTATGTATAATGGGGAGCATCAATTTGGTAAAATAGTGGAGAGAGGAAATGGGAAGGGCTACTCTAAAGCTAACCCAGTTTGGGATATCTTATGGAAGCTACAAGTTACAAATAAAGTGAAGATCTTCTTCTAGAAAGCTTTGCATGGCGGTCCCAAAAAATGGCAGTTCTCGTTGCTCGACTTATCAAATTTCACCCTCAAGGTCCAATCTATCAGTTGGCACGAGAGGATATAAAATGCCTGATATTTGATTGTCATAGATCTCGTGGGATATGGAGCAACATGGTTCTTCTGAATTTCATTAAGGAAACCATGGTTAGAGAGAGACCAGATCGGTATTAATGGAACATATTATGTGTGATAGAAAGAAGAAATCTCCGGTTCTTAATCATCTTGGTCGAAAGAAATCTATCGATGTTTCATGCTGGTACATTTGGTGGCAGCGGAGAGAATCAGTAATAGGGAATTTGGTGGCTACATTTGCAAGTACTGTGTTTTCCATTAACGCATTGACAACAAATTTCGGAGCAATCAAACATAATTCAAAGGATAAGGATTTGATATGGATGAAGCCAAAGGTTGGTTCTTATAAGTTAAACATGGATGCCTCTTTCCACTCTGATGGAACTAGGGCGATGGGTGTTGTTCTTCGTAACCACCTTGGACAGGCGATTGCTGGTAAATCTGGTCCTTTGGCGAATATCTTGAATAATGTGACAACGACCGAGGCTATGGCACTCTTAAAAGGTTTAGAATTAATTGAGTAGTTGGGTTGTGATTGGGTTATAGTGGAATCTAATTCTCTAGAACCAATACAAATTTGCAATGGCACAATTGAAGTTTGGAGCCCATATTCATCTATCATAGTGGACTGCTTCACTAAAGCAAATGCAATTTCAAATATCTCCTTTCAACATTGTTCGAGAGATGCTAATAAGGTGGCACATAATTTAGCTAGGGATGCTTATATTTCAAAGAATCTTTAGTTTGGGATGGTGACCCACCAGGATTTATCATCAATGATGTAATAGAAGATGTAACAGTCCTCATAATTTAATAAACGCCACAAGACATTCCTTTTAAAAAAAGCTTGTATTCTTCTGCTCTCTTGTGGGACTTCGAGACCTCTTCTTTGAAATTCTTTGATTGAGTTGCAGGATGTCTTCAAGCACTTGTTCCCCTAGTCCCTAGTAAAGATTCAAGTAGTGCATTTTTATCTTTCTTTGGGGATTCTACTTAGTTTGTTATTGGAGTCTTGTCGATCTCTAGTGTGGGGTTCTATCTTACAGTCTCGCCACCGCGATTATATTCTATTGGCAGATTCAGGCCAATGAGAGCCAACTATATTTGCATATGGTTTGTATGTGTTCGCTTATTGATGTGTTTGTTCTCTGTCGTGTTCATCATTGTTCTTGTTGCATTCGTGAAAATCAGGCCATCGTTTAGAGGTTGGACCTCATCCACCGACTTTAGAAGTGATAAATTTGGCTCACTGAAATTGTGTTGAAGCTAGATCATGCGACATATAGCTATTTCCCGTGGTCCCGGTGCCTTCCTAACAAGTAGCAATACTAAAACATAAATTCGCTGCATCCATGGAGCAAGCTCCACAACACCATATACATGGAGAAAAAAAGGAAAATATAGGAATAGCAAAGGGAGAAGAGACGGGCGCTCGGGAGGAGGAGGCACTAGTGAAGACCTTAACAAGGAAAGAAATGCTAACTGAAGGTACTTAGGACAAAAGAAGACGTGCTCACGTGCGAAGATGAAGCGTCTCGTGTGATAAGCTACCAGAGAATGCCACAAGACATAGTGTACACGGTTGGTCATAAGTGATGCCAAGTGTTTTTCTAGACAGATGAATTGGACCATTATGCTCTTTTTTACATTATTAAATAACATTTTATTTTTGTGCATTTTTTAGATATTTATTTTTGCTGACATGGGACATAAGGTGTGCATACGCGTGAAATAAGCAATAAAGATCCCAGACCTTTCGTTTTTGTGTGTGCATGCACTGCACGCCCTGCTCCTGCTCACAATGGGCTAGCCCATTAGGCTTTTTTTCTTATCTTTACTTATTTATGTTCTATTTTGATTCTGCTTTTATTACAGGTATTAATTCTTTTTTTATTCTAGATTTATCTGTTGTTTATATTTTTCCTTTTACCTTTTGTTTTTAAGTTTTTTTATTATTGCTTATAAAAAAATTCAAATAGGCTGAAAATGAAAAGGAAACAAAAGTATAAAACCAAAAAAGGTAAATAAAAAGAATATAAGATAAGGAATAAACAAAAAAAAGTACTAAGAAAAACACAGGCCAAAGGGGAAACGGGTGCTACTATATATCACTTTACGCGATGCGACATGACCCTTTGGCCTAAAGGGGAGACTACCTAGGCAGGCCAAGTAAAAGTTATTGTTTCTTTCCTTTTCTTCTATTTTTATTTTAAAAATATTTAAATTAAAAAATGTTCAAATCTAAAGAAGTTCAAATTTTAAAAAGTCTGAATTAAAAAAGGTTTAATTTTACAAAGGGTTCAAATCTAAAATGTTTGGATCTAAAAAGTACAAATTTGAAATAAATATTTTTAAAAAAATAGATTTTAAAATGTTCAATCAAACTGACCGGAAAACCCAGAAGAAAAACCGAAAGAAAACCTACAAAACTGAGAAAAATTAACTACATGTGTCGTTAAATGGGCCAGCCCACCTATCCAAACGCTTCAGGCGGGAGCGAATCACACCTGCACTGAGTGGCAAATAGGTTTTGACAGGGAAACCGCAAAAGCGTTAGAGAAATGCCGACCTTCGCGAAGGGAAAGCAACTTCGCACGTGACAAGTGGCGCGATGTGGTGCCAGAAAATCCATGAAAACTGATCTCCCTGCTCGCCATGTGTCGCAAGGGAAAGCAACGTGGGGATGAGGAAAGAGAGAGAAGAGAGGGAATGATGTGTTGTGTGAGGTTTTCCTTTTTTTTATAGATTCGTTTTTTCAAAAAATGAAATATATCTCGAGAACTGCAAGTCCAAATTAAGAACCGTTTCTCCTTTTGAGATCTTCGAGTCGAGATCTTCAAAAGTAGATCCCATGTTGATAAGTTTCGAGATATTTTTTTTTCGTACTTCTAATACTAATATGATTGTTCGTGGTGTGTACATAATTGTACTCGTGTTTCAACTTGTAAGTATTTCTGTTTTAAGTGTATTTGGTGCAAATTTTTCCCTTTACTCGGTAACTGTACTCGCTCGTGTGCGCCACTGTACATGTACTTACTCGTGTATACATGCTCATGTGCGCGATTGTACCTGCTCATGTGCGCCGCTATACTTCTGTATATGTACTTCCTCGTGTAGACGACTATACATGCTCATGTGCGCGACTGTACATGCGTGTGTGCGTGACTGTATTTGTACTCGTCCGTGTGCGCAATTGTACTCGTGTTGTGCGTAATTGTACTCGTGTGTATGGTCTGCGTGGGAGTACTAATCATGGTGCGCGCAGAGCGTGTAGTGCCGTTCTATGGCGGTTCAGTTTTCCCTTCCCAATTGTTGGTCTTTATTTGTGGTACCGGGAAAACCGTGCAAGGAGGATGCACGCAAAAAACTGGAAGTAGACATGCTAATCATGTCCACAAACCACACAGATCCATGGGCCATGGATCATGAGGCTGCTCATAGTGGGGAGTAACTTAGACTAGTAACATATGCCATGTTACTAGTCTAGGTTACTACCTTCATAGTGGGTAGTAACTTATATGTGGTGTCATGCATTGTATCATTTATTATGTTATAGACTCATTTTGCCTTGGGGTGTGTGATGTTATGGTAACATAGCTAGTTACCACCTCAGTCTCTTTCTTCATTTATTCGCATGCCATGTCACCAAAATGTCTTGAGATGTGTGATGTTACTAGCTATGTTACTCCCACTATGAGCAGTCTGAAGAGTAAGCTTACGGTACGGCACCGAGTCTGACTTCTTGACATTGTAGTCCGTTCCGGACATGCATGTCCTAGTTCGACATGGTTACCAGGTTAATGAATCTCCAAGGGGAAGATTTATACCCTACCACGGATCGTCGATAGGTAACGACAGGATACGTCGTCGATGGCGGGCTGATGATCAAATAGGAAATCGAATCATAATCCCGAATCAAGCTTCGATCGAGCAACCCATCGGCCATGGCGTCTACGTCTTCGTCCGCGGCCGCGGCCGCGGCCGGAGTAGTTGTAGCCGACGCCGCGGCCGCGGATCCGCTCGTCCACGTCGCCTTCAACCAGCAAGGCACGCACTTCGTGGCGGCCACGGAAACCGGGTTCCACGTCTTCTCCTGCGAGCCGCTCGAGCGCGTCATGCACCGGTCCGGCCTCACGGTCACCTCGCCCGGCGGCATGGTGTCCTCCGCCGAGCTGCTCACGCGGTCGCAGCTGGCCGTCGTGACGAGTCGGCCGAACGAAGACGATGCGATCGATTTCTGGAACGGCATGTGCAAGGAGGGGAAGGTCGCCTCGGTCACGAGCTCGCACCATAGAACGGTGGGCGGGATCCGCCTGCAGGGTGAGTACATGCTCGTCGCCGGCGAGGAGAAGGCGAGGCTGTACTTCGGCGGCAGCCGGGAGAAGGACGTGACGACGGGGCCGAACCCGCTGGGGCTGTGCGCGATGGCGGCGGGGACGACGGAGGGGCAAGGCACGGGGTCGTCGGTCGTGTCCTACGCCCTGCCGCGGAAGTTGCTGGGCGAGGTGCAGGTCCGGCGGCGACGCACACCCGGTAGCGTCGACGTGCGCGCGCACGACTCGGCCGTGGCGTGCATGGCGCTGTCCCGCGACGGCCGGCTGCTCGCCACCGCTGGCACCCGGGGCACGCTCGTGCGCGTCTTCAGCACCGCCGACGGCTCCAAGCTGCAAGAGGTATGCGACATGACAGTAGTTTGATTCTACTTTGTCCGTTTGTCGTACTACACCAGAACTTCGTTTTACTCACGGTGTTACTGTTGGTGACTTCCTTGTAGCTAAGGAGAGGCACTGAGGGAGCGACCATCCACTGCATCGCCTTCTCTCCGGACTCCAAGTGGCTGGCCGTCACCAGCGACAGGACGACGGTGCACGTCTTCAAGCTCGGCGACTTCGACCTAACAACCTCGTCACCGGAGGACGGCGGCGATTTCGTGCTCCTGCCCGCATCACCGATGACATCTCCTTCTGCAAAACAGGGCTCATCCCTGTCTTTCCTGAAAGGTACTCCTGCAGAACAATAATCCTACACTTACGGACATAATAACCTTACGGAAACCATACGGACAAACGTGTGGCTTACGAACTCTGGATCTGCCAAAAAATCTATCTACCCTTTCTTGTCTCTGAATCTCACTGAATCTATCGACCTTCTGCAGGCTACCTACCGACCTATTTCAGTTCAGAGTGGTCGTTCGCCCATTTCAGAGTTCGTAAAGCCACCAAGTACTCCATCGCCTTTGACCAGCAGCGCCCCAACACCATTACCATTGTAGGCGTCGACACAAGGTGCGTGAAAAAATTACTCCATCCTTGCCATTCCTAGAAATAAACTAAAAGCGAGTTTTTGGCGGAATCTCGCTGGACATCTTAACACATACACACACTCACACTAGCGTGTGTGTATATATGCCACTCTTTCATGCATTTTGTTTAGAATTGAAGTAGCCTACCGTTCCATGCTCACAACGACCCTATGCCTTCAGCTTCTACCGGTGCGAGTTCGACCCCGTGAAAGGAGGCGCCATGCGCGAGCTCAAATACTGCAGGAACTTCATGGATGCTTCTACCAAGTAATGATGGATGCGACTGCGACAAGAATTTTTCTCTGCTCAACAAGTGGAATTTTAACGAAACAAATGCATCGATTGATGCAAAGACTGTGCATCACTTCTCGGGGGAAAATAGCGCCTCCTTTCTTTACCATTGATTTTATTTAATCTCTCCGTGGATTAGAAGATCGTGTTGCCCGTCTTCATCTACTTGTGTTTTGTTGAGAGTATATTATCTAGTATCTCCCTGCGTTACGACCCATAGCAATGTTTGCAAATGAGAGGTTGTGTGTTGTGACCTTTCATTTGTTAGGATTTCAAGAACTATAGGAACAAAATATAAAAAGATTCAGAACCATGGAGGGACATTTTCTTAAATGGATCTAGGGTTGTATTGCACCATGCCGCGCAATGTACAATATTAGCCGCGAGAGCCGCATCGATTCCCAATGTATGTCACATGCTTCCCTCTCTCATGTCGTTGATGCCTCTGTCGTTTTTTCCGACTCTTAGAATTTATCATGCCTCTGCAACCTACTATTGTCTTCAATGATTTAGTTACACTGCTAAGACGGGAAATTGCACCCCAACAAAGCCTTGTCTGCCAAGACACACATTACATGTTGTGGGGCACTCTGTGTGACCACATAAATCGCTATTTTTTTTTGCGAGAAATCCACCGATCTATTAATAATCATCAACGGTAGTACAAATAGCCCAAGAAGTAAAGAAAATTACAAATTGGTACTCGGACCACCTAGCGACGACTACAGACACTAGCACGAGCCGAAGGCGCGCCGCTATCCTCGCCCCTCCATCGCTGGAGTCAGGGAAAGCTTGTCGTAGTAGACAGACGGGAATTGACCTTCCCACCTTGCTGATCAATCCTCTCTCACTCTCTACCACTTAGCCTTCTTCCATTCACATTGATTCTCCCCCAGCCCCCCTATTCGCTTATGTGACTGACACGACATTCATCCCTTTCTCCTCCGATGGTTGTGTTGCGTCATACAACAATGTGTTGAAAGTTAACGCAAGAAGTATTTTAGTGAATCAACCATGTACGTGTAGAACATTCACGGGACAAGTATTCATATAGATTTATTTTTGGCAAACCTGCATGTTTACTTCAATTACCCTTGACATGGAGCGCACAATTCTACCCCTATATATCGGCCCACTTGGCTGTTAGTTTTTTTTTCCTGCGGGCCTCTATAAGGTTAGTTATCGAGAGATCCATAACACATGCAATTAGGTAAAATAAAATAGGAGGGCCCTTTATTACCTGCGTAGTGATATAAGTATGTTTCTGCTTTTGTGTGAGTAACGTTGATTGAGGTTTAGGGTTTAGCCACAACCCACAATCATGGGCCCAACCAACCCAAGGAGATTGGTGTACAAATGTGCACCCATTCTTTTCGTCATAAGCTTACACACGTAGGTATAGATTTATAATTCACAAATAGACCAATATTCAGAGTGTGTCATTTTGGAGCTCGGGCTACATGGAACCCATTTTTTCAAAAATTCGTACGTGGCTTTTCATATTTTCAAAGAAAATGTGAAAAACGTTCTAGAGGTATACAATGATGTACATGTACTCTACTACTATGCATAAAAAATTAATATTAAGGACTCGGTATTTTTAGGTTGTGCAAAATTCAGACTATTGTAGATATATTCGAAGTAGTGAATAGTACAGATTTTAAAACCTCCAACATTACCATTCGAAAAAAAACCTCCAACATTTGTTAGAATTTGTTTTCTTTTGCAAAGCCTAGAATACAATGTAAGATTTTGCACATTGATAGAGTACATCATTGTATTCTTATCACATATAGTATTTTTTCGGAATATTCTGAAACTTTAAAATCAAGAATTTGAATTAAAAAAAAACAGGAGCCATATTAGCTCGGACTAGATTTAGGGTTTCCCACAATATGCATCCATCGAAAAATTTGGAAAAACTTGGAAATTGTGATATTTGATGGGCTGTATATGTACACCCATTATTAGATGTTGGTGGCCCACGTACGTACATGACGGCACCAACAGGAGCAGCACGGCCATCGGGCGGCGCCGAGGCGGAGTCTGGTTCGTCACCGACCCGGTTCCAAACATGCAAGCGAGCATGCATGTCCAGGTTGGACACGGTTACGAACTTGCCCGTGCGATTTATATCACGCGGCCGGGACGCGCGCGTCGATCGAGTACAGCTTTCCACTTGGATCGACGACCATGGCGTCCCTCTCCGCGGCGGTGGCCACCAAAGGTCAGCTTGCCCACGTCGCCTTTAGCAGCGACGCCTCCCACCTCGTCGCGTGCACGGGCAGCGGCCTGCGCGTCTTCTCCTGCGACAAGTTGCTCGAGCTCGTCTACTACAGACGCAACGGCACCGGCGACGAGGTGACCTGCGCCGAGCTGCTCACGGAGTCCAACCTGGCCGCCGTGATCCGGAGCCCGAGCGCCACCGACGGCGCCGCCGACGTCTACGGGGTCCACTTTATGGAGCGGCGGCGCGAAGAAGGCGACGCTGGTTGTCAACGGCGTCGCGGACAGAAACAGAGACAGACTTCGGTGGCCACCAAGACGCTGGATACCCCCGGCCTCGGCGCCGTGGGCGGGGTCCGCCTTCTCTGTGACCACATGCTCGTCGCCGGCGAGAAGAAGGCGGTGCTGGTGGTCAACGGCGACGGAGATCCCCAGGATAAGGAGGAGAGGACGACGGGGCCTAACCCGCTGGGGCTGTGCGCGCTGGCGACCGACCAGGCGACGCTCGTCTACGCGCTGCCGCGGGAGGAGAAGGGCGCCGTGCAGGTGTGCCGGAGCGGCTGTCCCGACACCGTCGACGTGCACGCGCACGATTCCAGCGTGGCGTGCATCGCGCTGTCCCCCGACGGCCGACTGCTCGCCACCGCCGGCAGCAAGGGCACGCTCGTGCGCATCTTCACCACCGATGACGGCTCCAAGCTACAAGAGGTTCGGTACTGCTGTTTTTTACTCTGTTATAAAGTTATTTTTTTTGCTGTTTTTCGTTGCACGAATATAGCTCCTAGTACTTTTGATTTTTTTGGGATAACAATATTTTCCGACTTATAAATACAGAAGAAATATAAAGGAAACGGCAGTAGTATAAAACCTAATCTCCTAGGTTAGTTGCCATGTATGACGTCCACTATGGAAAACCTCCATAGGAACCCCAACTCCATGGCCTCTGGTGATGCCGGGGAAAGGATCAGACCTACCCCTCCTCCGCCATCTCCTCTCACCCACCTCTCCTTCAGCTCCGACGGGTCCTGCATCGTCATCGCCGGCCCCTCGGCCGCCCAGTGGATCTGCTGCGACACCTTCCAGCTACGGGGCCTCTACCAGGAGAAAAACCCCACGAGGACCATCGTCTCCGCCGCCGGCGACATGCTCGCCCAGAACGAGTCGACCTGCGCCATCGTTTGCTACTCTACCACCACCAACACCAGCTTCTCCGCGAGGCGCTGGAAGCCGGGCTTCCTGAACTACCACTGGCAGTACGACGAGAAGGAGATGCGGACCGGCGGCGACGTGCGCGCGGTGCGCGTCCACCGCGACTGGACCGTCGTGGTCTACGACAGACGGCTGTGCGTGTTCGGTCCGGGGGAGATTGGCGCGGCGCCGCTGCAGATTACTGGCCTGGACAAGAATCACGGGATGCTGCGCGCCGTCGATACGGTGGACAATCCGCGCGGCATCTGCGCCGTGACGTCGTCGGCGAGATCGGAGCCCGACGGGAGCGCGCCGTTCGCGTTCGCGTGCCCTGGTGCTCAGCTCGGTGAGCTGCGCGTGGAGAGGTGGGTGGCGGGGGAGTTCGTGCCCCTGGTCATACGCGCCGCCCATGCCTCACGCATCAATGCCGTGGCCATGTCGCCCGACGGGGGGCTCGTCGCCACGGCTAGCGTCAGGGGAACCATCGTGCGCGTGTTTCGCACCACTGATGGTAGGATGATCGGAGAGGTACGTAGGTGCCGCACGCGTTCAGTTAGATATCACACCGGCAAGCAGTTGAACAGATAATGCAGTTAAAATCGTATACTAACGAACAAATTTCTCCGATTCTATAAATAATTTGTACACGGGTGAGCTCCTCAATTTGATATTTTTGTTTTTGTGAACGGTAATGCGGATATATCGGTTTTGGATTGCACATGCTGAAATCGAATTTAAGGTCATAGTTTTGCCTCTCGTTGCACTATGTAAAATACTACTCATGTTCGATCGCCTTTTTTTTTGGACTTATGGCAGCTAAGAAGAGGCACTGACAGAGCAGACATCCACTGCATCGTCTTCTCCCCGGACTCCAAGTGGCTCGCCGTCTCCAGCGACAAGGCAACGGTGCACGTCTTCAGGGTCGCCGACTCAGCAGACCTCAAGAGCTCTACTACGCCAGAATCTGAGGCTGAACAAAAATTGAAGGCACCGGAGGAAGGCGACCAAACTGCTCCGGCGGCACCACCGGCAGAATCTCCGCCTGCACCGGCAAAATCCAGCAAGGGCTCATCGCTGTCGTTCTTGAAAGGTACATGACTGACGACCCTCGCTCGCGCAAGAACCGGTGCCAATCTTGTTTCTGAAAAATCTGCTAATTTAAGATGTTTTCTACTACATGCGACCATTTTGTTGTGCAGGCTACTTGCCGAGCTACTTCAGTTCAGAGTGGTCACTAGCTCAGTTCCGGCTCCCCGAAGGCGTCAAGTACTCGGTGGCGTTCGAGCCGAAAAATAACAACACCATTCTCATCATCGGCACCAACGGAAGGTGCATCTCGAAGCTTCCCCTGTTTTTTTCTCAATTGAAAAGTTGACAATGCATGCTCTGATCTTTTGTCGTTGGGAATGGTTTTGCTTTTGCGTGCAGCTTCTACCGGTGCCAGTTCGACCCCGAGAACGCAGGCGACATGGTGCAGCTGTTGCACAGAAAATTCATGAAGATCAACTAGTCAGGCAACAAAGGGAGAATTATAGGTTAACTAGGAAGAACCTTAGAGTGGGCTACTAACTATTCTGAGAGCTCATTTAGGTGAGCATTGTGAGAGAATTATCATTATGAAGTGATCTGTGTAGTAGTAAGCCATGAACACTTTCCAAATTGAACATGTACCCCTTTCTGTATATAAGCACTGAGCCTCTCTATACATTTGCCCCTCATTTGCCTATGAGCTTGCCTATACATTTCCCACGTATGTTGTTGTGATTTCTCCTCCCTCTACCCCTAGCTGCATCTGTTTTTTATGTTTCAAATGGAAGTTCGATATGTAGTCCTATGCGTATGTCCTTCACACGTCCACCTAGCTACCACGAGCTAGACAACGGGTATTAGCGTAGCGAGCGAGGCCAACTGAGCCGTCACCAAGGCAGTCTAAGTTATATGTTTTTTCAGCGAAAATCTTAACACAAATGTTGATGTCATGGCAAGTTAGGTCTGATAAGTGGGCCCTACTTATCAGTTTTAACATCCAATGAAGATTTTTTAGGCTACACAAAAATAGCAAATGTGTGAATCTGAGTATGTTACTCAAATCTCCAAAAAGAAATCAGACTTTGTTATTTTTGTGTAGCTTAGAAAACAAAACATTTGTAATTGAAATTTTGTAGTTTAGTGGAATACATCATCAGCTTCTCTTAGAATTTTGTTATATATTTTTGTAAATACATAAATATAATTTTCGAATTTTTTAATAGGATGAAAGTACTGGTGCCCAAGATCCAAAATAACTTTTCGGAAAAGCGATTAAAAAAGGGCAAAATGATGTTCGGTGATGAAACATACAAAGAGTTTAATTGCAAAAAAAAGTCAAAATTGCAAAAAAGGTCAAAATTGCGCATCCAGGGAATCGAACCCTGGTCAGTACCGTGGGAGGGTACTATGATACCACTACACCAGATGCGCTTGAATGTTATTTCTTCTTCAGTAGGTATAATGTAGCAACAAAGAACAGACTGTGATATTCAGTCTTTCCAAGATTCTCAATATTATGGTTTGCGGAAGTGAGATTCAGATTCTAGTTAATATACAACCGAACTTATATTCAGATTTCAAGCAGTTGAATGGTAGTTATAAGCTACTATTGAAATATTGGATAAAGAATATATAGCCCTCCAGAATCTGAATCACTAGCAGGATTATCTGCATTTAGTAGCCGCTAACTCCAGAGGGCTTGAGATCGACAGTGTAGCCAGTCATTTTGAAGTAATTTCTCAAAGCTGCAATTTCTTCAATAGAACCATCACTCTAAGTTTGCCACAAAGGGTCCAACTTTACTGTTATCATGGTCACTCTAGCTTACTTTCTTGTGTTTATGTTGTTTCAGCATAAAGGGGAAGCTGACCTGCTGACCGTTGAGGAGAAGATTAGGATCTTTAAAAGAGGCACCCACTTGCTCTACAGGGCAACGAAGGCAGTTGTTAAAATCGTGGGTTGCTGTTATGCTTTAAAACTATCGTTCATTGTGATAATCACACCTATACCAGAGTTGATTTCTAATCTTGAGGAATCGAAGAAGAAAGCACAAGATATGGTGAGAAACTACCGATTCGGATATATTTTTAAGTACCAAATATGATCTGCTTCTCTTTAATGGCTAACTTATCGGAGTCTGATATGTGATGGTTCAGCTGCAGGAACTGCGGGGCAAGGCTCGTGAAGCTTAAAGCATGGTAGCCAAGACAATATCTAGTAACAGATGAGCAGCATTGAACTACAGTTATGGAGCTGGCAATTGATTTGTTCGGCCTAAATTATACAGCCCAGAGTTACCAGATGCGGCATTTTTGAACTTTTGGCATGCTGTCCATGTTGTCAGATATAGCTCTACTCCTTCTAAGCACTATTATTGGTTACTGCACATGTTGTGCTTCCTTTAGCTGTTAACTCTTTTAAATTAGTTTTGCCCAACGGTGGTAGACTCTATGAAGCAACCTCATAGAGTTACTAAGTTATTAACACTACATGCATCAAGTTATGCCCCTTGAAAATCTGAGGTCGGAGTTTACTTTCTCGCAATTTGGCACCATCTTTTACTGAATGGATGTTTCTTCAACAGCATTGAGTCTGTGCATGGTGATGGGTCAGCAGGTATATTTGTATTTTCTTAACTGTCTCTTGCTAATGTTTCATTATCATATTACTATATACTGCCCACTAGGTCCTACTTTACCCAAGAAAACACATGGCCCGCCCATTTCTAAATATGTGGCGCCTGCAAATTGTAGAGTCCGTTTTAGTCCTCTTGGATTCTCTTGGACACAGCATGCACAGAACCTCTGGAAGGAATGCTACATGGTTTGGATATAAAACATTGAGAGGTCAATTCCAGAACTTCATGAAATCTCTGAAGAACAAGACTGATAGTGGGTGCAAAGCGTGGCAACTATCTTTCAGAAGATGACTAGTTGACTAGTTCTGCATTCTCG
Organism: Lolium rigidum; assembly: GCF_022539505.1. NCBI lineage: Eukaryota > Viridiplantae > Streptophyta > Magnoliopsida > Poales > Poaceae > Lolium > Lolium rigidum. Next base: position 289,576,719 of record NC_061514.1, read on the forward strand.
TGCAGGAGATCGTTAAAGTTGACGAAGCCAGTTCTAGCTGTACATGCTCAACGGAATGACCAGTGAGGAGCGGTATCCCTGAGCATGTTGACCTGCGCATCCCGAGAGTAGTTCCTGCTGCAGTCCTTGAGCACCGGGTTGGCCTCAATTTCTCGGATTAGTGTCGTCAATTCCCACCGCAGTGCTTGCAGACGTTCTTGAGTGCTGGGTAGACCGCTTAGCTTGAGTATATCGGGCGATTCTGACCGGTATCCTTGAGCACGGGGTCGACCTCCGAATTGCGAGATTGCTTCATCAAATTCGCGCCTGAGTTCTCGAATACCGCCATCTCTTTCGCAGGGCTGTCTTCGTCGCGTCTAAAGCCATCACAAAGCACACACCGGTTAGCCAGAAAAAATACAACCGGAATAGTAGCTATTTCGAGAATGAAAAACGATCTCTCACCATATCTTGAGGTTTCTTGACCAGAGGCGGCAATGGAGATGGACGCAGACTCGCTCGCTCTTGTAGTACGCAATGTCGATTGGAAACAAATTGGACCTTCACGATTGATGGTTAGACGGACGGCTTTTATGTAGGCAATCGTATCCATCCGAGTCCGTAACGATGTCCTCCTTCTTCTTTGAATCGATCACGGGATCTAGTTCCTCCATCAGGACGTATACCTATCGAACATGTCCTCCGTTCCTCCATCAGGTTAGGCTTCCTAGCCACCGCCACGTTGATCTGATATCCCCGTTCGACGCAGCTGCTTCTGTGTGGAAGCTGGATCTTTGTAGAGAGTTCGCTGTGCAACTACGTACTCGCGCGCAGCCAGTCGTTCCTCGGTCCGAAATTCAAAACCTGTACGAGTATGGGTTTGCTGAACTTCGCTACAAGGTAGTAGTAATTGGCTAAGTTGTTTGGTAATTGGCTCAATGGTGTTGATAAGAAAGATGAAGTCAGAATACGAATTGGTGTCTCGGTTTTGTGTTGGTCTATTTGAACCACCAAAAATGATATGATTTTTAAACAAATAGAAGGGAACAAACTTTTTGCAGGTTATTCGCAGAGCACACTGGATTCAAAAATGGGTGTACTTTCTCCTGGAGAACCAGCGGAAGGATATGGATATTGGATGCAACCGTCTGCTAACGGTTACTCAGAACTTCTATTTCCGAGCTACTCAGTGGCGTCATACTAGTAGGCTATATAATGGATAGCTATATGTTGCTTTTCACTTTGGAGGGTTGATACATGTCTCAACCTTCTTTGTTTCCTGATGTAAACTTTGGCATTGCAGACTTTTAAATAAATAAAAAGGCCATGTGCATCGATTGATGCAGAGGGCTGGGTATGCTCCCATTTCAAAAAAAAGTGTAGTAGTTATCTGGTTTGCTGAACTAGTGAACTTCACTGTTATTATGCGTTCATCCTTTCATCTCGTAGTTCGAAGCCATGTCCCACCTGGACACACTAGTAGAAAATAGGCCTATTGTCTTGGTCTGTAAGAGGCTTTTGTCCCGGCTGACCAACCGGAACAACGGAAACGGGACAAAAGGGGTACCTTTTGTCCCGGGTGGCTTACCAGCCAGGACATAAAGTCCACCACGTGGCTGCTGCGGGGCGTGCAGGGATCACCCCTTTTGTCCTGGTTGGTAACACAGACCGGGACAAAAGGTCCTCTACGTGGCACGCACATGATGCTACTCCTTTAGGGTTTAGGGGCCGTTCGGCAAGGGTGCAGCCTACCCCCGCCACCGCCTCCCCCCCTTTTATTTTATTTTTTCATTTTAAAATAATTTTCATATATTTGTATGATATTACAAGTTGTACATGTTCCTGCATTATAAATAGGTCGAACAAACAAATATTCAAAGCAAAAGTCTATTCACGAAGCAATCCAATGGTTCAAACTTTTTTCTCAGCTGCGTCCCATGCACAACTGAAAAAATCTCAGTAGCAATTTACGTTGCAACTAATGCTGGCACAAATCACGGTGTAATTCTATGGATGGTTCACAACCGGCTGAGCATTAAGTTAATTTTAAATAGACTAAGAATTAGCAAAACCGTAAAATTAAATAGAGATCCTGGATTCATAGAAAAAGCTGCTATGCGCGTGCCTTTGGAGAAAATAGCCGATAAGCAGATGGATGGATCGATCCTTGTTCACCACCCCAACCAGATCTTTTCTGCCCTTGATGCTTGACCGCCCTTCTCCTCCAAAGCTCCACCACTCCAGCCCACGATATTATCTGCCAATCACGCTTGGTCACCGTTGAGCGACGCGGCCGTAGTCCATGTGTGCACGCCAGGTAGACGCCCTCACGTGCGGGCAGCGTACTGTTCATGCGAGGACACGGTGTGCAGCCGTATCTACCGCGTGCGCAGTGCTATTCGCAGCACACACTCGTAAAACCGAGCTTTCAGCCAAGTAACTATCGCTGGGGTCGACGACGGGCGGTCAGTCTCTTCCACTAGCTAGTCTCAGAATCTTTGGTGTCGCCGTCGGGAGACCTAGAACATCTCCAACCGCGCTCCTTCAGAACTTCTTTAAACGGTGTCAGATTAAGTATTTGGAGAACACTTTTTCTTCATGCCATTTTTGAAGAACGTTGCTCTCTAGCTGTGACCCTAAACGTGTTCCTAAAATATTAAAATAATTTTTTTAGTTTTATTTCAATAGAGAGAAGGAATTTGTAGGTACAATCGAGATTTTTAAAGTAGTGCAACATATTGTAACAAATTACACATAAAAACTTCGAAAAATATGAACTAAATTTTAAAACTACTTCTTCTTTGATGGCTCGTCCTCACGAAAGCGCTTCCTGCTCGTCCCCACTTCCGAAGAGTTAGTGGCGTTTGACGCGTCCGAGTAGCTTGTGCCTCCCTACGACGTGTAGTCCTTGATTTATTCGTCGTCGTTGGTGCTCGCCGGCTGCGCCTCCGCCTTCGCCTTCGCCTAGGCCCTTGCCTCCTTCTTTGCCGCTGCCGTCTCCAGACGTCTCCACCTAGCATCTCCATCCTCTTCCTACTCCTCCTCATGGCCGTTGTCAGCGATGGCGCCCACCCCATCCTCATGGACGTACGTCGTCGACGACGGCCTCCACCTCCTCCTTATGGCCGTCCTCGGTGACGGCCTCCTACTCCTCCTGGCCGTCGCCAGCCTCCCACTCCCCCTCGTGGCCTTCCGTCGGCGGGGAACTAGAGCTGCTAGGCGTGGAAGCTCTTTCCCACCAATGGTGCCATCCCGACGGCCTCCCCTCGCTATCGGTGTTCGATGGCAAAGAGGTGGCAGCTCTTTCCCACCAATGGAGCCATCCCGGGCGGGTTCCCCTCGCTATCAGTGTCTAATGACAAAGAGAGGTTTCTCATGACATCGTAGAGATGAATGCCGTCGGCCGGTTGGAGATCAGAATGCGCAGACGTACGTGTCTTATTGAGCGGCGATGAATGGTGGCGCAGATATCGAAGAGGGCTACGGTTGCTCTTTCGCGGAGTTCGCGCTCCATTCTGGCGGTTCGCGCGTCGACTGCGATGGTTTCCCTTCCCGGCAACTGCACCGTCGCTAGGTAGGCGACGGTTGGACGTCGTTTGTGTGTCAATAACATGTCGGGCCCACCACTCCCCGCCTCGCTTCTCATTGTGTCCGGCGCGCCCGAAGCATCTCCTGTGAACCGATGATGGGTTCGGAGCGCCGGACACCGTATTGAGCCGCGCCGGGCAAAGAGGATTTTTGGAGCACGTCTCCCAAATGCTCGATCCGGCGTTGTTTAAAAAAAGGAAACCAGCAGCGAGAAGAACTCAGTGTTGTATTTGATAAAGTAGGTGGTGAGTCTCGAACTCTAGCTGGTTAGTACAGCTTCACTTTTACTAATCAGTAAGCCTCAGAACCTTAAGGACACTTCGGACGTGGCTGGAGACGCTGAGTCATGGTGGTGGTGATCAGATTTGCCATGCCGCACACACCGGCGCCCTCGTGGAAACCCATTGGCTTTGCCCCGACGGGCCGACGACGGGGGAGGCAAGTGTCAGCGGTCTGTACTGTGCGGACGCCGAGGCGCGCGGCCACGTGAAGCCCCTCGTGCGCGCGATAGCGCCGCCTCCTCCCCGCCCTCGTCCCTGTATTCCTTAATTAGTCCACGTCACGCGCCACCGAACATTGTTATCTTTTGTTCATGTGCGCAGACAGCGCCGTCGAATATACTGATAACACAGACGACACATCCTCACTTGCAACTTGCTCCGTCCGTTCGTGCGCGCGCCTATATAATGAACCACTGCTCACACCAGCAGCAGATAACCAACCTGCAGGTGATCAAAGAAACAATACCAGCTCGATCGAGCCTAGGTATCCAGTTCCAGCGCAACAATTAATCAGGAGATCGTCGTCTAACATGGCGGCGGGAGGCGTGTGGGTTTTCAAGAACGGGGTGATGGAGCTGGAGCCGGAGGTGACGAGCAGGAAGGCGCTGGTGTACGTGCCGGCGAACGAGACGATTAAGTCGCTCCAGGCGCTGGAGCGGAGGCTGGGCTCGCTGGGGTGGGAGCGCTACTACGAGGACCGCGCCATCGTGCAGCTCCACAAGCGCGACGGCGGCGTCGACCTCATCTCCGTGCCCCGCGACTTCTCAAGGCTCCGATCCACCCACATGTACGACGTCGTCGTCAAGAACCGCGACCACTTCAAGGTCGTCGACCTCTAGACATCCACGACCCTCTCCAAAGCTAGCCATCTAAAATTATTATTCGCCGCGCTCAGCCACCCAGTGTTATATATACATGCATATGCAGAAGTCATATACAAATAAATAAACGTGTGTGTAGCCAAGCGTTTGTGTTATGTAATTATATACTGTGTTTGTACGTACATGGCCCACATGTGAATACGTTTACGCAGGTACTATCGTGTTTCCTAAACCTTTGCCTCGCTTCGATTTCATTCTTCTTTTCTTTTGACGGGAACAGGAGGAGCTCTCCTTTTGCATTATATATAAGGGAAGAAGTGTACAATGGCAAACGCCAGATCAAAAAAGAACAACAAGAAAAACTACTGACGGTAGGCAGCCTTCAAGCTGGCCAAAACCATCTCTTGTCTGATACAAACAGCTCTCCGAAAAATCAGAGATATTCTGAAAGATTAGAGCAACTCCAGTAGCAGCTGCACAAGAGAAGCGGTTTTGATGAAGGGGTTCATTATCAATCTAGGTGTGGTTCCTAGCGAATTGGACCTGTTGGTCATCTATTGTGACAACACTGGTAACATAGCTGATTCCAAGGAACAAAGGTCTCACAAGAATTTCAAGCATATCAAGCGGATTCAACTCTCCCAAGGGACATAAAAATTTGCAAAGTACACACGTATTTGAATTTGGCGGATCCGTTGACAAAACCTCTCCCAATGGAAAATCATGAACAACACCAGAAATTCATGGGTGTTAGATTCATCGCAATGTAATCTAGATTATTGACTCTAGTGCAAGTGGAAGACTGTTGGAGATATGCCGGAGAGGCAATAATAAAGTTGTTATTATAATATCTTTGTGTTTACGATAAACATTTATTTCTCATGCTATAATTGTATTAACCGGACACACTAATAACATGTGTCTTTTATAAACAAACTGGAGTCTCAGGTAAGCCTCTTGTTTAACTAGCTTGTTGATCAAACTGTCGATCAAGGTTTCCTGATTATGAATATTCGGTGTTGTTGATAACGAGATCATGTCATTAGGAGAATGATATGATAAACACGCACCCAAATTAAGCATAGCAATAAGATCGAGTCATTAATTTCGTTTTGATGTAGCTCTCAAACACAAAGTAACATAACCCTTGTTAAATAGTCTGTATATCTAGATGTACATGTATTGTGTATTCGTATGTATGTCGGTTGTACAGGGTGTTGTACACCGACCCATCTCTGTAATCCACCTATCTATATAAGTCACACCGCGGCCCTGGTTCATCCCACATACCTTTGATATGGTATCAGAGCCTCAATCTTCCAAACACATCTGAGAGCTCGCCGCCGCTGCCGCCATGTCGCTCGATTCTTCTTCTTCGTCGACAACTGGTGGAAGCAATCTGACTGCGTCGGTCTCTGAGAAGCTTACCAGAGACAACTTCTTGATCTGGCAGACCCAAGTCCTTCCCGACATCCGCGGGGCACAACTCTCTGGATTCCTGGATGGGTCAACACCGGAGCCGGAGAAGGATCTGGTGTCCAAGGACGCCGATAGGAAGGAGGTCAAAATCCCAAACCCCGAGTACGCGAGGTGGATCGCTCAAGATCAGATGGTGCTCGGGTACCTTATGCGCAACATGTCGCGCGAGGTTCTAACCCAGATGGTTGGGCAGACAAGCTCGGCGAGTGCCTGAAAGGCGGTGATGGAGATGTTTTCGTCACAATCCAAGGCCCGTGCGGTGCAACTCCGCACGCAGTTGAATCAGATGCAGAAGGAAAAGAAAACTGCGGCTGTCTACTTCAACCAAATCAAAACCCTAGCAGATGAGATGGCTGCTGCGGGAAAACCTCTGGACAATGACGATGTTATATCGTATGTTCTTGCCGGTCTACATGATGAGGCATATAATGGATTTGTTGCTGCAATCACCGCATTGATCAAGGCGGAGAAGTTCATCAGTTTGAGCGATCTCTACGCTCAGCTCCTCTCTTACGAAGCACGCCTGGAGGGCCAGAACCCATCTGACTCTGCAGATGGCGGCATGACCGCAAATCTGGCGAACCGTGGCGGGCGTGGTTATGATACGTCTCCGACGTATCGATAATTTCTTATGTTGCATGCCATATTATTGATGATACCTACATGTTTTATGCACACTTTATGTCATATTCGTGCATTTTCTGGAACTAACCTATTAACAAGATGCCGAAGTGCCGATTCTTGTTTTACTGCTGTTTTTGGTTTCAGAAATCCTAGTAACGAAATATTCTCGGAATTGGACGAAATCAAGACCCGGGGTCCTATTTTTCCCGAGCCTTCCGGAACACCCGAGAGCCGCCGGAGGAAGCCACCGGGGGCCCCACACCACACCCCGGCGCGGCCGGAGGGGGGCCGCGCCGCCCTATGGTGTGGGCCCCCGAGCCCCCTCCGAGGCTGCCCTTCCGCCTATTTAAAGCCTCCGTCGCGAAAACCACGATACGAAGAACCACGATACGTAAAACCTTCCGAGCCGCCGCCATCGCGAAGCCAAGATGCGGGGGACGGGAGTCTCCGTTCCGGCACCCTGCCGGAGCGGGGAAGTGCCCCGGAAGGCTTCTCCATCGACACCGCTGCCATCTCCACCGCCATCTTCATCACCGCTGCTGCTCCCATGAGGAGGAGTAGTTCTCCATCGAGGCTCGGGGCAGTACCGGTAGCTATGTGGTTCATCTCTCTCCTATGTGCTTCAATACAATAATCTCATGAGCTGCCTTACATGATTGAGATTCATATGATGATGCTTGTAATCTAGATGTCATTATGCTAGTCAAGTGAATTTTACTCATGTGATCTCCGGAGACTCCTTGTCCCACGTGTGTAAAGGTGACGAGTGTGTGCACCGTGTGGGTCTCTTAGGCTATATTTCACAGAATACTTATTCACTGTTATGAATGGCATAGTGAAGTGCTTATTTATATCTCTTTATGATTGCAATGTATTTTGTATCACAATTTATCTATGTGCTACTCTAGCAATATTATTAAAGTAGTTTTATTCCTCCCGCACGGTGTAATGGTGACGGTGTGTGCATCCGTGTTAGTACTTGGTTTATGCTATGATTATGATCTCTTGTAGATTATGAAGTTAACTATTGCTATGATAGTATTGATGTGTATTATTCCTCCTACATAGCATGAAGGTGACGAGTGTGCATGCTATGTTAGTACTTGGTTTAGTCTTATTGATCTTTCATGCACTCTAAGGTTATTTAAATATGAACATTGAATTGTGGAGCTTGTTAACTCCGGCATTGAGGGTTCGTGTAATCCTACGCAATGTGTTCATCATCCAACAAGAGAGTGTAGAGTATGCATTTATCTATTCTCGTTATGTGATCAACGTTGAGAGTGTCCACTAGTGAAAGTCTAATCCCTAGGCCTTGTTCCTAAATATCGCTATCGCTGCTTGTTTACTCGTTTTTTCGCGTTACTACTGCTGCGTTACTCACTGCTTGTTTACTGTCCTGGGCAAAGCACTTTTCACAGTGCCGTTGCTACTGCTCATATATATTCATACCACCTGTATTTCACTATCTCTTCGCCGAACTAGTACACCTATTAGGTGTGTTGGGACACAAGAGACTTCTTGCTTTGTGGTTGCAGGGTTGCTTGAGAGGGATATCTTTGACCTCTTCCTCCCTGAGATCGATAAACCTTGGGTGATCCACTTAAGTGAAACTTGCTGCTGTTCTACAAACCTCTGCTCTTGGAGGCCCAACACTGTCTACAAGAATAGAAGCTCCCGTAGACATCAGGTTACCGTGGAGGCAGAGGACGAGGACGAAGCAGCTACCTGGATCAGCGCGGTTATGATAATCGCGGGTATGATTGGCGTGGTTTTGACAACCACAGCAACACGGATCAGCACCGAGGAGGCGGCAATGGTGGTCGCAATCAGGGCTACCGCAAGGACTGTGGTGATGGACCTCGAGTCACATGTCAACTTTGTGGCAAGGAGGGACACGGTGCGTTGCAGTGCTGGAAGCGCTTTCAGAAAAACTATCACGGTCCCGATCGAACAGCTGGTGCTGCTGTTGGCTCGCATGGTGTTGACACGGCATGGTATTCAGATACCGGTGCAACTGACCATGTCACGTCAGAGCTAGAGAAACTTCATGTGCGGGATCGCTACCACGACAACGAGCAGATTCATACAGCAAACGGTGCAGGTATGGATAGACATCATGTTGGTCAATCTGTAATTCGTTCCCCAACTCATGACGTGCATCTCAAAAATATTCTGCATGTTCCTGATGCATCGATGAGCCTTTTATCTACTAGTCTTCTTACCAAAGATAATCATGCCTTTGTTGAATATTGGCCTCATTCTTTTTTTGTCAAGGATCAGGACACGAGGGAGGTTCTGATGGAAGGTAGATGTGTGGATGGGCTCTATCCCTTTCCACCGCCGGTCTCTTCACCTCCAGGTCATCAAGTTCATGGTGTCGTCAAGGCTTCCTCTTCGCTTTGGCATAGGCGTCTAGGTAATCCATCATCGGTGGTAGTTCATCAAGTTCTTCGAGAGAATAATATTTCGTTTAGTGTGTCAAATAAAGAGCTCGTTTGTGATGCTTGTCAAATGGCCAAGAGCCATCAACTCCCTTATCCAAAGTCAACCCAGTGTGTCCACTTCCCCTCTTGAACTTGTATTTTCTGATGTTTGGGGCCCTGCCTCAGGCTCTTTTGGGAGATATAAATATTATGTGAGTTTCATTGATGATTACAGCAAATTCACCTGGATTTATATGTTGAAAAAGAAATCTGATGTTTTCCAAAAGTTTCATGATTTCCAGCATCATGTTGAGAGACTCTTTGATAAGAAATTATAGCATTGCTAACTGATTGGGGTGGTGAGTATCAAAAGCTCAATTCTTTTTTTCAGCGAGTAGGAATATCTCATCTTGTTTCCTGTCCCCATGCTCATCAGCAAAATGGTCCTGCTGAGCGTAAACATCGACACATTGTTGAGGTTGGCCTATCTCTCCTTGCATATGCATCTATGCCTCTAAAATTTTGGGATGAAGCTTTCATTACTGCTATTTATCTCATTAATCGCCTTCCTAGTAAGGTTATCAATTCACAAACTCCCATAGAGCGTCTTCTTGGCAAGAAGGGTGATTATTCCTTTCTAAGAATCTTTGGGTGTGCGTGTTGTCCCAATCTTCGTCCATATAATCAACGCAAACTGCAATTCCGGTCCAAACAGTGTGTTTTTCTTGGATATAGCAGTCTTCATAAGGGCTATAAGTGCCTTGATATTTCTAGTGGTCGTGTGTATATTTCTTGCGACATTGTGTTTGATGAAACGGTGTTTCCATTTGCCTCTCTTCACTCCAATGTCGGAGCTCTCTTGTGTGCTGAGATTAATCTTCTCCCTCTCAATTTTCAACCTTTGTCTTTGCATAGTCATGAGGGGCACGATTTACATGTTGATTCTGATGATAATCCTGCTGCTAATGCTTCTGCTTAGTCTATTCATCAGGAATCTGGCGAAAATTCGGTTCCAGGAGGTCATTCTGACGATTTTTCAGGTCCTGGTACGTCTTTCGAGGCTGATTCTCCTCAATCATTGGAGCAGCAACAGCAGGGCCGATCGCCCTCGGGATCGCCAGCGACAGCACCTGGCAGCCAATCCCATGCAGATTCTCCTGCCGCGTCTGCCGCGGAATCAGGGGCAGTGTCAGCCATCCAGGACCACAGCGGATCGTCTATGGCCACGCCCTCGCCCTCCGCTCAGCACACCGGATCGGCTGTGCCGACTGCCCGCGCGTCAGATTCATCTTATGGATCTTCTGTGGCGCCTGATCCTGCGCCCTCTACTGCTGAACCACTACGGCTTCGTACACGTCTTCAGCATGGCATTGAGAAGCCCAAAATCATCACTGATGGCCGCGTGCGGTATGGTCGGCTACGTTTCGCAAATGTGTATAATTCTGGTGAACCCACTTCTGTTCAAGAGGCTCTTGATGACCCGAAGTGGAAATCTGCCATGGATGAAGAGTATTATGCATTGATGAACAATAGAACCTGGCATCTTGTTCCAGCTTCTTCTGGCAGAAATGTGATTGATTGCTAGTGGATTTACAAAATCAAGAGGAAGGCAGATGGTACTATTGACAGATATAAAGCTCGCTTGGTTGCTAAGGGTTTCAAGCAACGCTATGGGATAGACTACGAGGACACTTTTAGTCCTGTTGTGAAGGCGGTGACCATTCGTTTGGTTCTGGCTCTTGCTGTGTCCAGAGGATGGCACCTTCATCAGCTTGATGTGAAGAACGCGTTTTTACATGGTGTTCTGGAAGAAGAGGTCTATATGACGCAACCACCTGGTTATGAGGATGCTTCTCACTTGGGACACATTTGTAGGCTTGACAAAGCTTTGTATGGCCTGAAACAGGCACCTCGTGCTTGGTACTCTCGACTCAGTTCTAAACTTCAGTCTCTTGGTTTTTCTGCATCCAAGGCTGATACTTCTCTGTTTATCTACAACAAAGGGGGTGTAGTCATCTATATGCTTATTTATGTTGTTGACATTGTTGTTGCTAGTTCATCAGAGAAGGCTGTTGGTGCTCTACTTCATGATCTTGGCATGGATTTCGCTTTGAAGGATTTGGGAGCACTACACTATTTTCTTGGGATTGAGGTCAAGAAGGTACATGATGGTATTATTCTCTATCAGGAAAAGTATGCTAATGAGCTTCTTAGCCATGTGAATATGAAGATATGCAAAGCAGTTGATACTCCATTGTCAGTGTCTGAAAAGTTGTCTTTGATAGAAGGGGAAATTTTGAGTTGTGATGATTCTACTCGATGCAGGAGTATTGTTGGTGCTTTACAGTATATTACTCTGACCAGATCAGATATTGCTTTCTCTGTCAACAAAGTTTGTCAGTTTCTTCATGCTCCTACAATAGTTCATTGGACAGCAGTAAAACGTATCTTGAGATATATAAAAGGTACTTTGTCACTTGGACTGTGGTTGAGTAAATCTGGCTCTACAATGGTCAGTGCTTTCTCAGATGCTGACTAGGCAGGATGTCTAGATGACAGGAGATCCACTAGTGCAAGAAAGCAAGCAACAGTGTCAAGGTCTAGTACAGAGGCTGAGTACAAGGCACTTGCTTATGCAACTGCTGAAGTCATATGGTTGCAGGCTCTTCTTACAGAGTTGGGAGTGTCGCAGAGTAGAGCGGCGTGTTTATGGTGTGAAAATATTGGAGCTACATATCTCTCTGCTAATCTAGTGTTTCATGCTAGGACTAAGCATATAGAAGTGGATTATCATTTTGTTTGCGAGAGAGTTGCTCGGAAACTCCTGGACATACGGTTTATTCCTTCAGGAGATCAGGTGGCAGATGGATTCACTAAATCACTTTCTACAAGACAGCTAGGCATCTTTCGTCGCAATCTTAACTTAGATAAGTTATGATTGAGGGGGGGTGTTAAATAGTCTGTATATCTAGCTGTACATGTATTGCGTATTCGTATGTATGTCGGTTGTACAGGGTGTTGTACACCGACCCATCTCTGTAATCCACCTATCTATATAAGTCACACCATGGCCCTGGTTTAGGGTTACGCATCCCATATACCTTTGATAATCCTTAGACCATGAGATCACACTAATCACTGACACCGTAGAAGTGCTTTGATGACATCAATGTCACACCATAACAGGGTGATTATAAAGGTGGTACTGGGTATTCTAAAATTCATATTTGAGGCACATGGATCAAGAGTTGGATTTGTCCATCCAAAGATGGAGAGATATACTTTTAGAGCCCTCTCGGTGAGATCACGTCCAAGAAGCTTGCAAGCACGTGACTAGTTCACATGGATTTCATATAACGGAATGAGTAAAGAGTAATTGGTAATGAGATCGAAGTAGGTATGGTAAATACCATCTTGGATAAGTAAAGTATCGCGAAACAAAAGGAATTGGTCACAACCTTTCTGGTTCCTTCGATCATAAGGTCATCGCTGAATATGTAGGAGACATTAAGGATTTCCAGACCCCGCTACAAATATTGATCGGAGAGGTGTCTGAATCATGCCTGCATCATTCGCGAACTGTAGGGGTGACACACTTAGGGTTCGTTGATCCTTAGGGTAGATCCGGGAATATGAGTTGGAGAATGAATGTGGTCGGAGTCTCATATTGGATCCGAGAGATCACCAGGAGGTTCGGAATAGTCTGAGGGAATAAGATTCATATAACGTAAGTCACTTTCCGGGTTTCAAAAAACTTTGGGGATTTTCTGTTGTTGGACTGGATGGTTTTTAGAGTGTTTGGGAGGAGCCAGCAGTGGGCCCACTACCATAGGAGGAGCCACAGGAGCCGAGGGGGTGCATCCTAGCCCACAAAGGCCAGTCGCACCATGCCCAAGGCCTAGTCAGCCAGCCCCCTCCCCCCAATGGATAATCATGAATCCCTAAAAGGTAGGGGACAACTTGGGGGGCAACTTGCCCCCATAAGCCGGATCTAGGGGTGGAGGAGGGGCCAAGGAAGCCCTGGCCATACCGTCCCCTATATAAAGAGGGGAGGGGGTAGGGAGTCGGTCGTCCCTTCCTTCCAAGCCCTGCAGGAATTCTCCTCCACCACCACCATCTCGATCGCCGTTGTGCTGGTGGGATTCCCGAAGGATCTAACTGGAGCTGGGAGAGGATGTCTTCATCAACATCGTATGTGTGTCTAAGTAAGGAGGTGTTGCCCATTTGCAGCGCCGGAAGGATCTTCATCGCGATCTTTAGATCGGCAAGTAAACAACCACATCATCCGTGAGATCTAATATCGTTACCGGTTTGTGTCTTCAAGGGTAAGACTCTATTTGTACCTTGTTTCCTCCATTTAGTAGATTGGATCTTCGTTTTTGCAGTAGAATTCTTTATTTTCTATGATACGCACCCATCACTTTAGACACAAATCTATTTAGGGCCTAGTCGTTGTGTTTCGATCTCTTTCATTCTCGAAATATATCGTGTTGATCTCTTGCCTAGCAACTCTATCAATTGTGTCTTTCCGTTGATGTAACTCTATCGAAAAGCTTCCCGATCTTTTTGCTAGAATTCTACTAGTGAGTCATTTCCTTGGAAATTCTATTGGGTACATGTGTTGACCTACGAAGAACAACCGACTTGCGTGTGTGCATGCGTTTGTATCTTCGATCCTTCCGCCCTTTTTGCCACGTTTTCTTCGTGGTCATTGATACGTCTCCAACATATCTATAATTTCTGATGTTCCATGCTTGTTTCATGACAATACCTACATGTTTTGCTTGCACTTTATATCATATTATGGCATTTATTGGAATAACCTATTAACAAGATGCCACAGTGCCGGTTCTCGTTTATTATGTCCGTTTATTGCGGAAAAGGCCCAAAAACCAAAGTGCTCGGAAAAATCCGAGAAAAATCACGTAAATTCTATTTCGCCGGAAGACTCACGGAGCCAGAAGGGCAAGCCAGGGGGAGGCCCAGGGCCTCCTCACAATAGGCCGGCGCGGCCAGAGGGGTGGTCACCCCACCCTATGGGGTGGGCCCCTCGGGACTCTTCCGACTCCGCATCTTCGCCTATAAGATGCCTCGTGACCTAAATCTTCGACACGGATTGACGAAACTCCAGAAAGACTCCAGGGCCGCCGCCGCCATCGCGAAACTCCAATTCGGGGGACAGAAGTCTCTGTTCCGGCACCCTGCCGGGACGGGGAATTGCCCCCGGAGTCGTCTCCACCGCCATCTCCATCGCCATCTTCACCGCCATCGCTGTCTCCATGATGAGGAGGGAGTAATTCACCCCCGGGGCTGAGGGCTCTGCTGTAGCTATGTGGTTCATCTCTCTCTTTGTGATCTAGTTGAATATCATCTATGTGCTACTCTAGTGATGTTATTAAAGTAGACTATTCCTCCTCCATGATGTAATGGTGATAGTGTGTGCATCGTGTAGTACTTGGCGTAGTTTATGATTGTGATCTCTTGTAGATTATGAAGTTAACTATTACTATGATGGTGTTGATGCAATTTATTCCCCCTTCCATAGTCTGTCGGTGATGGTGTGCATTCTATGTTAGTTCTCGGTGTGATTGCGTTGGTCTATCATGCACTCTAAGGTTATTTAAATATGAATATCGAATGTTGTGGAGCCTGTTAACTCCGGCATTGAGGTGCTCTTGTAGCCCTACACAATTAGTGGTGTTCATCATCCAACAAGAGAGTGTAGAGTGGTTTTATTATGTGATCAATGTTGAGAGTGTCCACTAGTGAAAGTAGGATCCCTAGGCCTTGTTTCTAAGCATCGAAACTCCGTTTGTTTACTGTGCTATTGCATGTTTACTCGCTGCCATATTTTATTCAGATTGTTATTACCACTCATATACATCCATATTACTTGTATTTCACTATCTCTTCGCCGAACTAGTGCACCTATACATCTGACAAGTGTATTAGGTGTGTTGGGGACACAAGAGACTTCTTGTACTGTGATCGCAGGGTTGCTTGAGAAGGATATCTTTGACCTCTTCCTCCACGAGTTCGATAAACCTTGGGTGATCCACTTAAGGGAAACTTGTCTGCTGTTCTACAAACCTTTGCTCTTGGAGGCCCAACACTGTCTACAAGAATAGAAGCACCCGTAGACATCAAGCACTTTTCTGGCGCCGTTGCTGGGGAGGAAAGGTAAAAGGCACTCATACTCCGGTCCCAGGCAACTAAATACTTTTCTGTTGCCGTTGTGTGTGTGCTCGAAGCTATTTCCTTTAGATCCTGCAATTGCACCTTTTTGTTTCTTGTTTTTATTTTTCACTAGTTAGGCATAATGGAAAACAACAATGAGCTTTTTAATCTATTTCCTGAGTTAAGATATGAATTGTTTGATGCGAAAATTAAAAAACCTATGGAACCTTATCCGCATGATAGTAGCAATGTTATTAGTATGAATGCAATTACTTGCTAATGCTATGGAAAAGTCTAAGATTGGGGAAGCTAGTTTATATAAAAATAATCTTTTTTGCTCCTCGGCTTTGGAAGAAATATTTTGCTCGATAATGCTTTATCTCCCATATGCGATAACTCTAATAATGCTTCTAATATTTTAAATCCACCTGTTGAAAGTATTCAGTATAAAATACCTATGAAAATTATTGAACGTGTTATGGATAACCGCTATGAAGGGGATGGAACTGTCCATCCTGGAGATCATTTACTGCTTTTGCATGAATTATGCGGGTTATTCAAGTGTGCATGTATCTCTATGGATGAAGTGAAAAAGAAACTATTCTCTATGTCGTCTGTCCGGTAAAGCGGCGCATTGGTACAAGCTGCTCGAAGGATGTGCATTCTCTTGATTGGAAGGATATTGTGCCTCTATTTTACTCTAAATTCTATCCTCCAAGTGAAATTCACAAAGACCGGAACCGCATATATAATTTACTGGCCTCATGATGGAGAGAGTATTGCCCAAGCATGGGGGAGATTGAAGTCTTTAATGCTCAAATGCCCCAATCATGAGCTTCCTGGTAATATCATCATTGATAATTTCTATGCAAGACTTTCTTTTCAAGATAAAACCTTGCTTGGATACTACTTGTTCTGGATCATTTACACACAATGAAGAAGAGTTTAAAAGGGACCTTCTTGATCGGATTCAGGAGAACACTGAAGGATGGGAGAACAACAAAGGTAAAGAGTCAGGTATAAATTATGATTATGAATGCATTCAAACTTTTATGGATACTGATAAAATTCGAAATATGAGTTCTAATTATGGTCTTGACTCTCAAGTTGTTGCAAATCTTTATAAAGCTTTTGCCTCTCAGTTTGAATTGCCCAGGAAGAATTTTGATAAGTATCATGAACCTTTTAAAGATGCTTGCATGAAGGATATGAAATTGTTATTAATGATTACAATAAGCATGCCCAAACTTCTGAAAATACTATTTCTTATAAGCATGTTAATTTTTGTGGAATGCATAGACCTTGTGGAGTTAATCAAATCGAAGATGAATATTGTATCCACCATATGAAAGAAAAAACTAGAAAGTGGTCTAGGGCTCTAGATGATCTTGGTAAAAAAGTTTGTGCCAGCTACCCTTTTATTTGTGAACTTTGTCATGAAGTGGGTCATTTTAATTTTCAATTCTCCTCCAATTATAATTCGCACCCCATGAGTGCTGCAAATTTGTATTGTGATGATGAAATTACTCCTAATCAGCATGATGAACTTACTTTATTTTTGTGGTGTGAAGAGTTATCAAGAAAAATCTCTTTGTTACATATGAGTGATCTTGATATTGATGATGTCCCGCGTGGGTGTTTTTCTTATTGCATTGATAATCGCCATACAAATACTTACATACAAAATATTTTAGAAGATGACACTTTGCCAAAATATGATAGGACCGCTGTGTGTTTTGAACTTATTAATGAAAAGGAGGAATCCTCCCAAGTTTCTTCTATTGTTTACGGAAACAGATCAGGTTATGTGGAGGAGCCCCTCATCAAGCCTCTCCCCGCTAAAGAAGGGAACGAGGAGAAAGAAAAGAAGAAGAAGAAGGGAACGAAAAAGAAGAAGAAGAAGAAGAAGAAGAAGAAGAAGAAGAAGAAGGGGAATAAAGAGAAAGAGGTAACGGCATATCCCCGCGTGTATGAGATAACGATAGGTAACCGTAAGTATGTTGCTCCTAATGATTATTATGATAATGAATCTGAGTACAATGATCTTCCTATGCCCTTTACCTACATTAGTGATCATGATTTGAAAGAGCACACTACTTTTGATATTGGAAATCTCTGGGAAACTAATTCTGAAAATGATGATGTTAATAATTGCCATAGTATCAGTACTATCCATGCTTCCTCCCACAATGATATAGAAAGCTCTAAGCTTGGGGATGAGGTGTTTAAAAATCCTTTTGCTACTGATCATTATATGTTTGATACATCTCCTTCTAGTAACAACGATGGTATGGTCACAGATGAGCATACTGCGAAGGATAACTATTCTATTTCTTATGATGACACTATGCCTCCAATCTTTGATGATTATTATAAAGAATGCTATGATATAGGTTATAACTATCCTTATGAAACTTGTCATAGTTATGATTGGATTGCTAAAAACAATTCCCTTAGTATGCAACTTGTTTACCATGTTCAAATTCTTGATAATAATCTTGCTCCAATTACTATTAATGAGAAGAACTCTTCTTATGACAAAATTAATGATACCTTTATGCATATGAACCATGATAAGAATGTTTTAAGTGATGGTTATATTGTGGATTTCATCAATGATGCTACTGAAAGTTATTATGAGAGAGGGAAACAAGATTGTATGCATCTTAATAATATTAAGTTTCCCCTCTCTCT
>NC_061514.1:289594887-289629402 GCF_022539505.1 Lolium rigidum
GTCGGGTTAGACCCATGGGCGACGAAAAATACCCCTTAGCGGACGATTTTGAGACGTTGTCTATCAGAACTTTTCTTGTAGTGTCTATGTTGAGAATCTTGAAGTTACTCGTGTTTTATCTTCCTATGCTTGTCACTTTGTTCTTCATGAATTCATTTGTGTACAAGATTCCTATGCATAGGAAGCATGTTAGGCTTAAATGTGTTTTGAATTTGCTTCTTGATGCTCTCTTTTTCTTCAACTCTTATTTCTTGCGAGTGCATCAATAAAACTGCTAAGCCCATCTTAATGGCTATAAAGTAAGCACTTCTTGGGAGATAACCCATATTTTTATTTTACTACAATACTTTTGTTTTATATTTGAGTCTTGGAAGTTGTTACTACTGTAGCAACCTCTCCTTATCTTTATTTTATTGCATTGTTGTGCCAAGTAAAGTCTTTGATAGTAAAGATCATACTAGATTTGGATTACTGCACGAAAGCAGATTTCTTGCTTGTCACGAATTTGGGCAGGGTTCTCTGTAGGTAACTCGGAAAAATCTGCCAATTTACGTGAGTGATCCTCGAATATGTACGCAACTTTCATTCAATTTGAGCATTTTCATCCGAGCAAGTTAAGTGCCTCTAAAAAATCGTCTTTACGGACTCTTCGTTTTGACAGATTCTGCCTTTTATTTCGCATTGCCTCGTTTTGCTATGTTTGATGGATTTCTTTGTTCCATTAACTTCCGGTAGCTTTGAGCAATGTCCGGAAGTGTTAAGAATGATTGTGTCACCTCTGAATATGTGAATTTTTGATTATGCACTAACCCTCTAATGAGTTTGTTTTGAGTTTGGTGTGGAGGAAGTTTTCAAGGATCAAGAGAGGAGGATGATACAATATGATCAAGAAGAGTGAAAAGTCTAAGCTTGGGGATGCCCCCGTGGTTCATCCCTGCATATTTCAATAAGACTCAAGCATCTAAGCTTGGGGATGCCCAAGGCATCCCCTTCTTCATCGACAAATTATCAGGTTTCTTCTCTTGAAACTATATTTTTATTCGGTCACATCTTATGTACTTTTCTTGGAGCGTCTGTTTGCTTTTATTTTTGTTTGTGTTTGAATAAAATATGATCCATCATGCTTGTGTGGGAGAGAGACACGCTCCGCTGTTGCATATGAACACATGTGTTCTTAGCTTTATTCTTAATGTTCATGGCGAAGGTTGAAACTGCTTCGTTCATTTTTATTTGGTTGGAAACAGGAAAATGCCGCATGTGGTAAATGGTATAATTTCTTGAATAATTCGATACTTGGCAATTTTTGTGCTCATATAGATCATGTTTAAGCTCTTGCATCTTGTACTTTGTACCCATTAATGAAGAACTACATAGAGCTTGTTAAAATTTGGTTTGCATGATTAGTTTCTCTAGAGTCTAGATATTTTCTGGTTAAGGTGTTTGAACAACAAGGATACGATGTAAAGTCTTATAATGCTTGCAATATGTTCATATGTAAGCTTTGCTGCACCGTTTTATACTTGAGTTTGCTTCAAACAACCTTGCTAGCCTAGCCTTGTATTGAGAGGAATTCTTCTCGTGCATCCAAATTCTTGAGCCAAATACTATGCCATTTGTGTCCACCATACCTACCTACCACATGGTATTTCCCTGCCATTCCAAAGTAAATTACTTGAGTGCTACCTTTAAAAATTCCATCCTTTGTCTTTGCAATATATAGCTGATGGGACAAATAGTTTAAAAACTATTGTGGTGAAGAATATGTACTTATGTGTCTTATTTCTTAATAAGTTGCTTGTTGAGCGGTAACCATGTTTTCTGGGGACGCCATCAACTCTTTTACCTTTGTTGAATATCATGTGAGTTGCTATGCATGTTCGTCTTGTGCGAAGTAAGGGAGATTTTCATGATCAAATGGTTTGAGTATGCATACTGTTAGAGAAGAACATTGGGCCGCTAACTAAAGCCATGATTCATGGTGGAAGTTTCAGTGTGGACAACTAATCCTCAATCTCTTATGAGAATATTAACTGTTGTCGAATGCTTATGCATTAAAGAGGAGTCCATTATCTGTTGTCTATGTTGTCCCGATATGGATGTCTAAGTTGAGAATAATCAAAAGCGAGAAATCCAATGCGAGCTTTCTCCTTAGACCTTTGTACAGGCGGCATAGAGGTACCCCTTTGTGACACTTGGTTGAAACATATGCTATGCAATGATAATCCATGTTAATCTAAGCTAATTAGGACAAGGTGCGAGCACTATTAGTATACTATGCATGAGGCTTGCAACTTATAAGAGATCTTATACATAACACATATTCTTTATTACTACCGTTGACAAAATTGTTTCTTGTTTTCAAAATGAAAATCTCTAGCACAAATATAGTAATCAATGTTTTCCTCTGCGAAGGGCCATTCTTTTACTTTATGTTGAGTCAGTTTACCTATTCCTTCTATCTTAGAAGCAAACACTTGTGTAAACTGTGTGCATTGATTCTCACATGTTTACTTATTGCACTTGTTATATTGCTTTATGTTGATAATTATCCATGAGATATACATGTTGAAGTTGAAAGCAACCGCTGAAACTTAATCATCCTTTGTGTTGCTTCAATGCCTTTACTAAGGATTTATTGCTTTATGAGTAACTCTTATGCAAAACTTATTGATGCTTGTCTTGAAAGTATTATTCATGAAAAGTCTTTGTTATATGGTTCATTTGTTTACTCATTGTCCTTACCATTGCTTCAAATTGCTGCATTCATCTCATATGCTTTACAATAGTATTGATCAAGATTATGATAGCATGTCACTTCAGAAATTATCTTTGTTATCGTTTACCTACCCGAGGGCGAGTAGGAACTAAGCTTGGGGATGCTTGATACGTCTCCAACGTATCTATAATTTCTGATGTTCCATGCTTGTTTTATGACAATACCTACATGTTTTGCTTGCACTTTATATCATATTATGGCATTTATTGGACTAACCTATTAACAAGATGCCACAGTGCCAGTTTCTGTTTATTATGTCTGTTTATTGCAGAAAAGGCCCAAAAACCAAAGTGCTCGGAAAAATCCAGAAAAATCACAGAAATTCTATTTCGCCGGAAGACTCACGGAGCCAGAAGGGCAAGCTAGGGGGAGGCCCAGGGCCTCCTCACAATAGGCCGGCGCGGCCAGAGGGGTGGTCACCCCACCCTATGGGGTGGGCCCCTCGGGACTCTTCCGACTCCGCCTCTTCGCCTATAAGATGCCTCGTGACCTAAATCTTCGACACGGATTGACGAAACTCCAGAAAGACTCCAGGGCCGCCGCCGCCATCGCGAAACTCCAATTCGGGGGACAGAAGTCTCTGTTCTGGCACCCTGTCGGGACGGGGAATTGCCCCCGGAGTCGTCTCCACCGCCATCTCCATCGCCATCTTCACCGCCATCGCTGTCTCCATGATGAGGAGGGAGTAATTCACCCCCGGGGCTGAGGGCTCTGCTGTAGCTATGTGGTTCATCTCTCTCTTTGTGATCTAGTTGAATATCATCTATGTGCTACTCTAGTGATGTTATTAAAGTAGACTATTCCTCCTCCATGATGTAATGGTGATAGTGTGTGCATCGTGTAGTACTTGGCGTAGTTTATGATTGTGATCTCTTGTAGATTATGAAGTTAACTATTACTATGATGGTGTTGATGCAATTTATTCCCCCTTTCATAGTCTGTCGGTGACGGTGTGCATTCTATGTTAGTTCTCGGTGTGATTGCGTTGGTCTATCATGCACTCTAAGGTTATTTAAATATGAATATCGAATGTTGTGGAGCCTGTTAACTCCGGCATTGAGGTGCTCTTGTAGCCCTACACAATTAGTGGTGTTCATCATCCAACAAGAGAGTGTAGAGTGGTTTTATTATGTGATCAATGTTGAGAGTGTCCACTAGTGAAAGTAGGATCCCTAGGCCTTGTTTCTAAGCATCGAAACTCCGTTTGTTTATCTGCTTCGTTGCATGTTTACTCGCTGCCATATTTTATTCAGATTGTTATTACCACTCATATACATCCATATTACTTGTATTTCACTATCTCTTCGCCGAACTAGTGCACGTATTAGGTGTGTTGGGGACACAAGAGACTTCTTGTACTGTGATCGCAGGGTTGCTTGAGAGGGATATCTTTGACCTCTTCCTCCCTGAGTTCGATAAACCTTGGGTGATCCACTTAAGGGAAACTTGCTGCTGTTCTACAAACCTCTGCTCTTGGAGGTCCAACACTGTCTACAAGAATAGAAGCACCCGTAGACATCAGTCATCCTCGTGTTCATCACCTTCGCCTCGTGAATCCAGGAGATCAGGCCAAACCCCATGGTTGACCGACATCATCCTCCCATACTACTAGGCGCACTAACCACTTCTCCTTCTAGCCCGCACAAGATGTCGATGTGTAGGTTTACTCATCTATTGATATCCAACGATATAGTGTGGCTTGTCTCCTTAAGCCATGCCATATTCTTCCACCAGCTTTCACATCCCGCGTGTATGTTCCGCATCCTATATAACCGTGTTTGATTTTGTTCTTTCTTACGGTTCCTAAATGTTCTTATCCTTTTTAGATCATGTGGTGGATGAAGAGCACATCAAGAAATCCATCTACAACTAGGAGTTTTTTTTTCGTAATTATATGTACACTTCCTAATAAAGTGTGCCTCTAATTTCATATTTGGATTTTCTGAGGGGAGCTCTTACATCTTTCTTTTAATTTATGAACTTTTTCTTTATTTCAGTGCAGTTGGAGGGTTCTATGGTATAACTACACTAGTAGATATTTGTGTGTATGAATTTTAGCTTGTATTTACATACTCTGTATCAGGAACATAACTAATTACTTCACTCTTCTAGTACTAAACAAGGTGAATTAATTAGACGAGGCGTTGGCACCTGGAAACATGTCTCTTAAGCATAGTCGAAAATGTTTCCAAACAAAAAATTGACGTTTACATCTCAACGTCATATGTGCTTAGAAAGTTGTTTCGTGGAAAATTGACATTCTTTGTGTCGTTTGCAAAAAAGACAAAATTTAATGCTTAAAAAAACTTTTTACAAGACATTTTTCTTTGTCTTTTTTACACAGGACATAAAAAATGCCAGTTTTCACATATATAATACTATCGAATATGCTTCCATGTTCAAAAATGAATTTCTGAATTAATGTAACTTTGTTTCCTTGAAACGATAGGAAGATTGTATCCAAGCCGTGGCCTGCCCAAGATTATTGCCAAATCTAACCCATTTGCACTAGCGGACAAGGAAAGCAATGTACAAAGATGCTTAGGGCATGTACAATGGTAGGAAAGACATGCATGTCTTCTTTTAGTAGTCCACGTCATCTTGAAAAGACGAGAAATATTAGGGCATGTGCAATGGTTGATAAGATTATCTTATCTTAATCCTGTCAAGTAATCTATATATAACAATAAAACATGATGTATAATGGTTTGTTTTTTAGTATTATCTTTAGTAACGAGATATCCTAAATTTATGGTGAGAGAGATTGAGCTAAGAGGTGATATCTTAGCTGAAATAATATGGTCACGGGTGAATCGATGATCCTTCCTCGTGCCGATGATACATATATATATGAGAGAGTACATCTTGTGTTACACGTTTACAAGTTGACTTAGGAGCTAAGCCTAAACCCTAACCACCGCCGGCGCCTGGGCTAATGGGCCAGGCTGGTCGATGGTCTAACATTAGCTAAGAGAAGGCAAAATCTTTTTTTTATCTTTCTCTTTCATCCATCTCAGCATTTATCCTACGTGGCACTGCTAAGATATCATCATTGTACATGCCTTTATTGTTTATCCTAGCCGAATTAACACAGCCCACACGAGCAAGCCTACTAGACAATCTGCCCAAACTGCTGAATCGCTGGTCCTTTCTCTTTTTTTTTTTTTTTGGCTAGCTTGAAAACTTTTGATACTGAAAAACAATCTGTTGTTCTTTAGATGGGCCCACCCAGCAATTCGTATGAAGCTCCCCCATGGAGATTATCCGCTGCATTGAGATAAGAACCTCATCGATTCAAAATAACCAACCACCGGCACTCTATAGGATTTCAACATGATAATGCAAATAAAAGATGAGCAATATATGCTCTGATGAGAACCACACAGGCACACAGCACACAGCACACACAATTATGGCCAACGCAGTGTTTCCTCTAAGAGAGACGGTTATATCTAGTTAAAAACCCGTAGCTCTCAGCTGGCGCAATCACAGTGCATCCAATTGGCACATAAAGCTAGCTTTGAGCTTTCTTCCCTATGGAAGTAGAATCTGGATATGTGACATGCATGGCGCTAGTAACATCCAGAGACAATCAAGACCTTTGCAGCCCCATATGCAACTCGCGAGCGACTCCAGACGACCAAGACCTTTACGGCCATATGCAACTCGCGCGCAAGAGACTCCATACAATCAAGACCTTTGCAGCCATTATGCAAATTCGAAGGAGACGGCGCCGATAAGTCAGA
This sequence comes from Lolium rigidum, assembly GCF_022539505.1. NCBI lineage: Eukaryota > Viridiplantae > Streptophyta > Magnoliopsida > Poales > Poaceae > Lolium > Lolium rigidum. Next base: position 289,601,410 of record NC_061514.1, read on the forward strand.
TCCAAAAAGTGCATGCACGTATGCGTGCAGCTTCGCCACGTACAGTTACTAGTAGCCATGCATGAACAGTAAGCAATATATCGAACAAACACAAGCGAAACCAAATATAACTGTCTGATGCCTGTATACCACAACATCCGCAGCACATTCACGATTGACCCCACGACGTTAATATATTCCAATTTTGTTTCACGGCAAAGATAACTCACTAGATTTTGAAAAAAAAAACGAAAATGAGGAGCTCCCCGAGGGGGTTCCCATCCATCCTGAAAAAGATGCCACAACTTTGTCTAGATTACATGTCTGTACACACTAAAATATGTCTAGATACATGCAAATTTAGACAAAGTTGAGACAACCTTTTCAAAAGTACAAGTATTTACAAGCTACAACACGGCAAACGTGTTTTCACATGGAACATGCACAAAAAGAAACCTACTCCCTCCGTTCAAAAATAAGTGTCTCAAATTTTTCTAGATACAAATATTCTACAACTAAAATGTGTCTAGATACACAAACTAACACATATTTTTTAGAATGAAGGTAATATATATCATTATCATGTGCCGATATGCGCCAACACTCTCCGCAAGGTACAACTCTAGGCATCTCACGCAATAGCGTGGCCAATGACCTGTCAGAGTCATAAAATGTCGACCCGGCATACCATAAAGTTAGGCACACGTCCATTGAAGATGTGTCTAGCTAGTTACTTCTCTCTTTCTAGGTGCAGCTATTCAGGGACAGTTGCATTGAGTATCTTCAACTGATATGGTTGGAGACCTAATAAGAGGATTAATTATGCATAAGTTTTTATTGTAGCTTTCGTGTGACTCTTTTTTCTCTTTGTGGAGCATGCTTAACCATGTATTCGAATGATATTTTCTAACGATACAGAGTATGTGTGTGTACATCCATCGGTGCAGAGTGGGGGTTTTCCACCTTTTTGGGAAGAAATCTCCCACCACCACGAGTAAACAGCTGTGTTGTCATGCGATTGGGAGAGGGCTCCCCGTACTAGAGGTTGACAGGGATCTATATTAGAATGGTACTCCCTCCATATATATCGATTTATTAGTCTTATGCGTAGTTATAGGATATCCATTTGACCAACTTAATATAAGGTATATAAATAACAAAAAGTATATCACTAGAAATTATAGATGTTCTACTTTCTATCGGTAAATTTTTTGTTGTATATAGTTTGTGTAATATATGTTAAATTAGCGACATAGGTACACGCGTAAGACTATTAAACCGATATGGAGAGAGTAGGGTGTATGGTCATTCATTAAACAAGTGGATGCCCGTTTCATATTTTGTACTTGCAAGGTAGAGCTGAAAAATTGGTCTATGGGGTCATGGGATCATCCCCTCATAGGAAGGATGCCTCTTTGTCAAAAAGCAAAAAAAGTGGAACAACATGGAGCACGAGCCATGCTAGGATTTTACCATAGTTAAAAACTAATTCCTATTTGATACTCTCCCCATTTCAATAAATAAGATATCCTCATTTGCCATGTTTTTTCTTTGACAAAAAATATTTTAACTCTATAAAGATTATTGGTATAAAATTAGCATCATTAAAAAGTGTTCTCTACTTCCTCTCCGTCTGAAAGTTGTCTTAGATTTATTAAAATTGATATGTATCTATACACTATATTTAGTACATAGATACATTCAAATTTAGTTAAATCTTCGACAAGTTTCATGAGATGGAGGGAGTAATAAGAATCTAACGATACTAATTACATATAAAATAATCAAGATTTTGGTGCTCAATTTTTCAGTCAAAATTTATCTTGCAATACGTGTGTGCCTTACTCATACAAAGTAGGACTCAACATAGATTAGGACCCACAAAAACAAATGACAGCCTCTTTAGGCAAAACATAAGATTAACATACCAGTGCATGTCCTACCAGGGTCCAAAACGAAGAAGCGTGTAGGCGTTTCGTTAAGACGTACACTGGGAAAAATGGCAAGAAGTTTTCTGAAAGATTAAGTGTATGTTGTAGGTGTTATATATTGAAACAAAAGAAAATTCCATAAGGTTAAGTTAGACTCGGTGAACATTATCCTATGAAATTTCATATGCAAACTAGAAAATGATTACGTGGTTCCCGTTCCTGCACACCATACAAAATTCATAAGAAAAATTCTATGAAATGAAATCCTTGAAATTCTTATGAAATTGCTTTCAAACATAGAGATCTAAGATAAACTTTTGAGTATTCCCCGTCGATAAGATTCCTATAAGACAATAGGGTTAGGGGGAACCGGCACAACCCTCTAGGGGTGGCCTATCTCATATATATATAGGAGTACACAAAGGTACAGTACAAGTCCAATACCAATTAGGTATGGATACACATATACAGCTACAATACAATGTCTAACACCCTCCCTCAATCTTAGCCACTTTGTAAAGAATCTAAAAGGGTAAGATTGCGCCCGCAAGCCTCAAACTGTGGGAGAGGCAATGGCTTTGTGAAGATATCTGCAAGTTGATCTTTAGAAGATATGAACTTGATTTGTAGCTGTCTTCGTGCAACACGTTCCCGCACAAAATGATAATCCACTTCAATGTGTTTAGTTCTAGCATGAAACACCGGGTTGGCTGAAAGATATGTAGCACCGATATTATCACACCAAAGGACTGGAGACTGTGGCTGAGACACCCGCAATTCGCGAAGCAAAGACTGTACCCATATGAGCTCAGCAGTGGCATTGGCAACAGCTTTGTATTCAGCCTCGAGTACTACTACGGGACACAAGTGGCTTGTTTCCGAGCACTCCGTGCGATCAAATTGGAACCAAAGAACACAGCATAGCCCCCGTGGATCGCTCTGTCATCCGGACTGCCAGCCCGATCGGCATCGAATAGGCTGAGAGCACTCCGCAGGTGGTAGGCCGGATATGAAGACCATGAGACAAGGTAGACTGTACATAGCGAAGTATGCGCTTAACGAGCAGCCCAATGAGTGTCTCGTGGTGTATGAAGATACCGACAAACTCTGTTGACGAGCATAGGAAATATCTGGTCGAGTGATGGTCAGCATCGAAGCCCTCCAACAATGCTTCTATACTCGAGTGGCCTCATCGAAGTGAGGAGAACACCATCAGCTGCAGTAATCTTATCAGTGGAGGACATGGGCGTGGCCGTGGGCTTGCATTTGAGCATGCCAGCACGACGCAAAATGTCCAAGGAGTACTTCTTCTGAGTCATGACCAAACCAGAAGCACACTGAGCCACCTCCAAGCCAAGAAAATAGTGAAGAGCACCGAGGTCTTTGACAGCAAAGTCCTTCCCAAGTGACGCAATGAGAGCATCAGAAGCCAAGGCTGACGAGCTGATCAGAATAATATCATCTACATAGACCAAGAAGTACATAGTAACCTTGGGCGTCTGTAGGAGAAACAGAGAGGAATCAGCTGTAGAGGGCACAAATCCATGAGCACGAAGAGCTGAACCAAGGCGAGCATGCCAAGCACGAGGCGCTTGCTTCGGACCATAGAGAGCCTTGGTGAGACGACGGATATGCGTGGGATGATCAGGATCAACAAAACCCGGAGGCTGCCGCATATAGACCTCTTCCTCGAGTAAGCCATGGAGAAAAGCGTTCCGCACATCAAGCTGCCGAAGAGACCAACCTCGAGTAACAGCGAAGCGTACGAAGCAGGCGTATAGTAGTAGGCTTGACCACAGTGGCTGAAGGTATCTTCATAGTCAAGACCAAACCGTTGCCGAAAACCGCGAGCGACAAGACGTGCCTTGTAGCGCTCAATGGTCCCATCAGAGTGCTTCTTGACCTTGAACACCCATTTGGAATCAATAATATTAACACGAGGCGGCGGAGAGACAAGTGTCCAGGTCTCATTGCGAAGCAAGGCCTGATATTCTTGCTCCATGGCCTCTCTCCAATGTGGAATACTCATAGCAGCCTGATATGTGCGGGGCTCAGCTGTCGGATCAGCAAGGGCAGCAGTCATACAAGCAGCATACCAAGCAACAGTCCCATCTGTGCGCTCTTTGGGACGGAAGATACCACTGCGACTGCGCGTATGAGGCCGTAGAGGAGCAGCAGTCGGTGCCGTAGAAGCTGGAGTAGTACCAGGCGACGGCGACGGACTGGGCGACGGCGACGGACTGGGCGATGGAGACATGGCCGGAGACGCCTGGGTCGGTGAAGAGGGCGACGAAGCAGGCCGCAGAGGCGACCCAGGGAGCGGCCCATCGTGGCCGCGCGGGGACGCAGGGGCGGGCGATGGCGACGGAGGCGACGCAGGCGCCGGAGCCACGTGGGCTTGTGCATGGACACGGTCCCCGAGGCCATGCACGTCGGGATGATCGACGTGAGGCGAGGCGGGAGGCGTGGCCGGGGAGCAGCATCGGCGGGTACGATGCTAGCGGGATCAGCAGGTGGAGAAGAGGCATCGCCCATCGACGAGAGCTGTATAGGAGCAGGCGACGGTGATGGCACTTCATCAAGTAATTCCAAGCGAGCTCCACGACCAATACCTGCACCATGATTAGGTAACAACATAGGAGAGTATGCAACATCACCAAATTGGTCAGCAGTGGTGGAGGAGGAATGTAATGATGGGGGTGCTGTAGTGGACACTGGGAGGCTCGAAAAAGGAAAAGAATTCTCATCAAAGACTACATCCCTAGATATGTAGACACGATTTGTGGGAACATGGAGACACTTGTACCCTTTATGAAGAGCACTATATCCAAGGAACACACATTTTTTAGATCGAAACTCCAACTTACGTTTGTTGTAGGGGCGCAAATGTGGCCAACACGCACAACCAAAAACCTTGAAAAAGGTATAGTCGGGCTTTTCATTAAGGAGAAGTTCAAGCGGAGTTTTCATAGATAACACACGAGTGGGAGTACGGTTGATGAGAAAACAAGCAGTGGAAAAAGCATCACTCCAAAAACGAAAAGGAAGAGATGCATGTGCCAAAAGAGTAAGACCAGTTTCAACTATGTGTCGATGCTTACGCTCAACTGAGCCATTCTGTTGATGAGTATGAGGGCATGATAGACGATGAGAAATCCCAAGCTCCTGAAAGAAAGAGTTGAGGTTGCGATACTCGCCCCCCCAATCTGACTGAACATGAATAATTTTGTGCTTGAGAAGACGTTCAACATGCTTTTGAAATTGAGTAAAAATACTAAACACATCAGATTTGCGCTTAATAAGATAAAGCCATGTAAAACGACTATAAGCATCGATGAAACTGACATAATATGTGTGTCCACTAACAGAGGTTTGAGCAGGACCCCATACATCTGTAAACACAAGTTCTAAAGGACTCTTAACTTCTCGAGTAGAATCAGAAAACGAAAGCTGATGACTCTTGCCCTGTTGACAGGCATCACACACTGCTAAATCTTGTTTACTAGACAAACTAGGCAACTCATAACGACTCAAGACATGACGAACAATGGGAGTGGCAGGATGACCAAGACGAGCATGCCACTGCGACGACGAGACGCGAACTCCACTGAACACCTGAGGGGCACCCGGAGGATCCACGCGATAGAGGCCATGACACAGCTGCCCGCTAAGAAGAACGTCCCTCGTGGCTCGATCCTTAACAAAAAGATCAAACGGGTGAAACTCACAAAAAACATTATTATCATGAGTGAGCCTAGGAACTGATAGCAAATTGCGTGTGACAGCTGGAACACGAAGAACATCTTTAAGATAGAGTTGTCTAGATGGATGACTAGTGAGGAGAGAAGCTTGACCAATATGGGAGATGTGCATACCTGCTCCGTTTGCGGTGTGAACCTTGTCAGAACCATGATAGGCGTCGCGAGTATGCAGCTTGTTGAGCTCGCTAGTCAGGTGATCCGTGGCCCCAGTGTCCATGTACCACGCGGGATCGACGGAGTAGGACTGTGTCTGACCTTGCTGACCCTGGGGCGAAGGCCGATCAGCCATAGCGGCCTGGCGCGCATTGTTGCGCGTGTCCCGGCCATCGCTGCCAAGGCCGAGGAAGCTGCGGCTGGAAACGCCGATGGCACTTGGAGGCAATATGACCGTCACGGCCACACAGCTGGCAAGTGCGCTGAGGACGCCCACCACCATAGGCCGGGGATGAGGCAGGGGCCGGAGGTGCGGAGGCAGGGGACTTGCCCTGGGAGGAAGGCGGCGCGTTGCGCGCACCACCTTTCTGCGCGATGTGAGCCGAGAGGTCGGAGTGAGCGCCGCTGCTGCGACGGCCGGGGCGCGCCTCAACACGCTGCTCGGTGCGGAGGAGCTTCGCATAGAGCATGTGAGGCGGCATGGGCGTGGTGCGGTCTTCCATCACCTCAACTAGCCCGTCGTACTCCTCATCGAGCCCATTGACAACATACGAGTTGAACTCAGAGTCGGAGAGGGGCTGGCCGATAGACGCGAGCGTGTCAGCAAGCCCGCGCACCTTGTTGTAGTAGTCCTTGGCGCTCATGTCCAGCTTCTCGCACTCACCGAGCTCACGGCGGAGAGAGTTGGCACGTGCCTGGGATTGAGCCGAGAAGCTCGACTCCAGCGTCTTCCATGCTTCACAGGAAGTGGTGGCGAAGACAACCATGCCGGCGACCGTCGGGGAGAGAGACCCCTGTATGGAGGACAGGTTTGCTTGATCCTGTGCCGTCCACACACGATGAGCCGGGTTCACCACCGGCCCTTGCACACTGTCGATGAGCGCAGGAGGACAGGGCAAGGTACCATCAACATAGCCCATCAGGTAATGGCTCCGAAGAAGAGGAAGCACCTGCGCACGCCAAAAGATATAGTTGTCGGGCGTTAGTTTGATGGTGATGAGGTTGCCGAAGTGGTAAGGCGGCGGCAGCGTGGCGAACGCATCCGGTGCAGCAGCCGGAAGCACCACGGGCTGCACCACGGGCTGCACCACAGGGCCAGGGGCGGCCGGCGCAGGCGCCGGAGGCGTGGCCGGCACAGAAACCGGGGCGGTCACAGCAGCCGTGGAGCTGGAGGCAGGCGCGGAGGCGATCTGGAGCTGCGTCGCAGTAGAGACCGGCGAGGCCGATGGTGGGTGCACGAAGAGGGAGCCCACGCTGAGAGTCCCCTCCTGGGACATGGTGGCGGCCGCGGCCATGTCGAGTGGCCGGTTGAGAAGGGCCGCCAAGGAGGCCGGGAGATACCCGGAAGAGGAGAGGCCAGACGTGGCGCTCGTAGTCATGGCGCCGGCGACGATGATGCGGAAGCGAGGGAGATGCGCGGCGGCGGCTGCGAGAGAGAGCAGCGGCGGCGGCGATCTAGGTTTAGGATCGAGATGGTCGTGATACCATGTAAGACAATAGGGTTAGGGGGAACCGGCACAACCCTCTAGGGGTGGCCTATCTCATATATATATAGGAGTACACAAAGGTACAATACAAGTCCAATACCAATTAGGTATGGATACACATATACAGCTACAATACAATGTCTAACAATTCCTTTTATAGATAATTAATGGAGTTGCTTCATTCCCATATATATATGTAAACACGGTTACATCACACATTATTTGTACTATATATATAATATGACGTACGTACGTCTATCTATATGTACGTGGCTTGAAGCCATTTACGTATGGCTAGTGCCGGCGGTATCTGGCAGGGCGGCTGGGGAATGATTAATTGGTCGATGAAGATGTCGAGCCAGATGCCTGCACGTCGACGACCTTGAATTGGCCGCGGTTTTTGACGACGATGTCGTACATGTGGGTGGAGCGGAGCCTGGAGAAGTCGCGGGGGACGGAGATGAGGTCGATGCTGCCGTCGCGCTTGTGGAGCTGCACGACGGCGAGGTCCTCGTAGTAGCGCTCCCACCCCAGCGAGCCCAGCCGTCGCTCCAGCATCTCCAGCGTCCTTATCGTCTCGTTCGCCGGCACGTACACCAGTGCCTTCTTGGTCGTCCCCGCCTCATGATCCAGCTCCATCGTCCCGTTCTTGAACACCCACACCCCTCCTGCCGACATCTTAGTCTTACTACTGAATTTCTAGCTTTCCTTAGCTTAGTTAATTGCTCGATGGATATATCGAGCGATCTAGTTGGGACTGATGCTGGTTTCTGGGCTAGGTGGTGTGTGTTTATATAGGCGGATCAATGGAGGCAGGCGGGGCACGTCGTACATGCACTACTATTAGCAATGAGCTTCATCATCAAGGATTGAAAGTGATATATGGATCAATATACGCGACGAAAAAGGCATACAGATAAGGACGTGTTTGTGTTTCATTTATGTTGGTTTAATTCCTTTTAGGCATATTATTGTATGTACTTATGTCGACAGCAACGTGCATTTGGTGTTTTCTGCAGAGCCGGTGAATTATACGCTTTTACTAGATCAGCCTACTCTAGACAACTGCTCAGGGACACTACGTCAGCAACTCGAAAGGAGATGGCGAGAGTGGTTATTCTCCAACTTGTCTTAGATTCTGTGTCTACGTAGCCTTTTGTACTGTGATTTACTCAGAACCACAACTTTCAAGAGATGGCGCACAAAACCCACAAGAATTATGCATTAAAAAAAATTCAACACATAACCTGAACCAGAGGTAAACATTAAAAACCTGAATCTGGACGTGTTTTGAGTTTTTGACTCGCCTTATAACCAGACTGGCCTACTAGTCAAGTTCAGCGTTGTTGTGACTTGTCTATCAAAGTTATCGAGGGAACCGTACTTGGATCTCGTACGGGTTGCATGTTATATAGTCATAGGGTATACAAGGTTTTGTATCCGATACACAAAAGGGTATGGTATACGAATACATGAGGAAAACCCTAATACATAGTCTAACATCCCCCCTTAATCTCAACCTGTTAACAGATTGAGATTACGCCTAAACTCAATGAGCTTCTTGACTGGAAGTGGCTTTGTGAAACCATCGGCAAGCTGATCATCACTGGAGACAAACCGAATAGCTAGTTGATTTCTTGCAACTCGTTCTCGGACAAAATGAAAATCAATTTCAATGTGCTTGGTACGAGCATGAAAAATGGGATTTACTGAGAGATAAGTAGCGCCCAGATTATCACACCAAAGACTTGGCTTTTGCTGTAACTTCACTCCTAGTTCAGCAAGAAGAGCTTGTACCCAAATCATTTCAGCAGTGGCATTCGCTACCGCCTTATACTCAGCCTCTGTACTAGAGCGAGATACAGTAGCCTGCTTTCTGGCACTCCAAGAAACTAGATTTCGTCCAACAAAGATATCAAAACCACCAGTAGATCGCCGATCATCAATATCACCAGCCCAATCAGCATCAGTAAAACCACTTAGAAAAGTGGAGGATGATGGTGTGAAAGTAATGCCAAGCTTCACTGTATCCTTAACATACCTCAGGATGCGTTTCGCAGCTGTCCAATGTTCTGTAGTTGGAGCATGAAGATACTGACAAATTTTGTTAACTGAATAAGCCAAATCAGGCCGCGTCAGAGTCAAGTACTGTAGAGCTCCAACAATGCTCCGAAACTGTGTGCAGTCTTCAGAGCCAAGAGGTGTACCATTTGTAAGAGACAACTGATCAGAGGAAGACATAGGTGTGGGTGTAGACTTACAATTTTGCATACCAACCTTCTTCAGTAAATCAAGAGCATATTTTTCCTGTGACAGAAGTAAGCTATTGTTGACCTTTTTTACCTCAATTCCAAGGAAGAAGTGTAACTCACCAAGATCCTTGATAGCAAAATTGGCATTCAAATCTCGCAAAAGAGCTGAGATAGCATAACTGGAGGAGCTTGTTACAATGATGTCATCAACATAGACCAGAACAAAAATAGTAATTCCTGACTTGTTGAAGAGAAAAAGTGAAGTATCAGCCTTTGAGGGGATAAAACCAAGCATACATAGCTTTGAGCTCAATCTGGAGTACCAGGCCCTAGGTGCTTGCTTTAATCCATAGAGGGCTTTATCAAGCCTGCAAACATAATGAGGAGCATGTGGATCTTCAAAACCAAGAGGTTGCTTCATATAGACTTCCTCTTCCAGAACACCATGAAGGAACGCGTTCTTGACATCTAGCTGCCTGAGATTCCAACCACGAGACACAGCAATAGATAGGACAGTCCTGATGGTAGCAATTTTAACTACGGGACTAAAAGTATCCTCATAATCAATACCATAGTGTTGTTTGAATCCTTTAGCCACAAGACGTGCTTTGTATCGATCAATAGACCCATCTGCTCTTCTCTTGACTTTATACACCCATTTGCAATCAATCAGATTTTTATTCTTACTTGGAGGAACAAGGTGCCATGTCTTATTGTCCATCAAAGCATGATATTCCTCCTCCATAGCTTGGCGCCATTGTGAAGTATCAAGAGCCTCAGAAAGTGTAGATGGTTCACCTGTGGAAGAAAACAATCCATAGCGCACCGTACCATCAGTATATTTTTTGGGTTGCCGTATACCTTGTTGAAGGCGAGTTTGAACACGTGTAGGAGGTGGTTGTAGTGGCGGAGCATCACGAGAAGGTGTCGGCGATGCCGTAGAATTATCACTAGCAGAGCCGGCCACAGAGGATCCTGAGGAACCCGACGTAGCAGCCGACAGCTGGACAGATACGTCCGGCGTCGCGTCAGGCGTCGCAGCAGGCGAGGCACCAGGTGGAGGACCAGGACTGGGCGGAGGCGTGTGTTCGCCACAAGCAGCATGCAGGGGCGGGGATGACCCGCGACGTGGAGCATCAGGAGCGGTCGACGGTGCGTGGGCGGTCGATGGTGCGTGGGCGGTCGGGCCGCGCGTCCCGAGGGCGGGAGATGCAGCCTCGGGATCAGAGACGGCAGGAGAATGTTCTCCGACAAAATCTTCATCGAACTCGACGCTGGTTTCGTCATCTTCTGCAGGATTTTCCGCTGCATGTTCTTCATCACTTTCTTCACCATTTTGCCTGAAATTTTCATTAGTATGTCCTGCAACCGGTAGCACAGCAGTAATAGGCACAATAGGCACAGAGGCATCAACATTATTAGCACCCTCATGAGAAATGGATGTGGATGATGGGAGTAAGAGGATTTCTTTTCGAAGAAGGGGACCAGCATTTGGACGCAAGGATGCAAAGGGGAACACATTTTCATCGAACACAACATCACGAGAGATATACACTCGACCAGAAGACGTATCTAGGCACTTAACACCTTTGTGTAAAGCGCTATAGCCAAGAAAAACACAGCGAGTAGAGCGAAAAGCAAGCTTGCGAGTATTATATGGGCGAAGATTGGGCCAACAAGCGCAACCAAAAACACGAAGTGCATCATAATTTGGTGTGACATGAAGAAGACGTTCAGCTGGGGTTTCAAGATTTATGACTTTGCTTGGGAGCAGATTTATGAGGAATGTAGCAGTGAGAAAAGCTTCATCCCAATACTTAAGAGGCATGGATGCATTAGCAAGGAGAGCAAGACCAACTTCAACTATGTGCCGATGTTTTCTTTCAGCGGAGCCATTCTGTTGATGAGCATGGGGGCAAGAAACATGGTGAGTAATGCCAACTTTTTGAAAGAATGCATTCAATTTTTCATACTCACCCCCCAATCTGTTTGCATAGTGACAATTTTCTTATCAAACTTGCGCTCAACATATTTCTGAAAATTAAGGAACACTTGATACACATCAGCACGAGATTTGAGAAGATAAATCCAAGTGAACTTTCTAAAATCATCGATAAAGCTTACATAGTATGAATGTTTCCCAGCAGAGAGAGGTGCAGGACCACATACATCAGAAAAAACCTGTTCTAAAGGAACAGTAGATCTACTAGTAGAAATAGGATAGGGCAACTGGTGACTTTTTGCTAACTGACATGAATCACAAACATATGGGGTACTCTCTGGGGTATAAGCTATTTTATTTTTCCTAAGCACTTGTTGAACCACAAACGACGAGCAATGACCTAAGCGGCGATGCCATGTAGAGGAAGACTGCTTTATTGTGATGTATGCATGCTTGGAGGTCGCAGTAGAGGTGGGCATCAAGGGATAGGGACCTCCGTAGCAAGGGCCTCTAAACAGAATGCGTCGTGTTGCCTGATCCTTGATAACAAAAAAGAAAGGATGGAACTCAATGAAAACATGATTATCAAGGGTGAATCTATGAACAGACAAAAGATTTTTAGATGCACTTGGGACATGAAGTATGGCATTGAGATCAAAGGATGCATGAGGGGTTCGTAAAGTTGAACAACCAATGTGACTAATGTGCATACCTTTGCCTTCAGCAGTGCGGACCTGATCCTGACCATTGTATGCATCATGAGTGTTGAGCTTGTTCAGCTCTCCAGTGATATGATCAGTGGCCCCAGTGTCATAATACCAGTTTGTGTCAACTCCATGTGATGCCATATTAGCCTGAGCATCATTGTTTCCACGCTCTCCATTGTCATGACGATCATCGCCATAGCGCCACCAGCAATCCTTTGCCGGATGCCCATGGATATCACAGATTTGACAAGTGGTGTCAACATAGCGAGTGGGCTGACGGCGAGGCCTGTCGCCATTGTCACGGCGAGGGCCACGGTCTTGGTAGCCACCTTGGTAGCCACCACGATTTCCTCCACGGTCTTGGTAGCCACCTTGGTAGCCACCGCGATTTCCTCCACCACCACCACGGCCACGGCCACGGCGATCATCATCACGCCATCGATCCTGCCCACCACGATTGTCTTGCCAACGATCATGTCCACGTGTAGGTGCACCACCTCCACGACGAGCAATATTTGCAGAAGAGTTGAAGCTAGGTGTGTCATCATCCTTCTCCATGCGATCAAAAGCTTGAACCTGACTGAAGAGATCGGAAAGTGTGGTGTTTGGGTTTGCCCGGACTGCAGTAATCAGATTGTTGTATTTGCCTCCCAGGTTCTTGAGAACATACCACACAAGCTCATCATCATCAAGAGGTTTTCCTGCAGCTGCAAGTTCTTGAGCTATCGTTTTCATCTTGGAGAAATACTTCTCAGCAGAAAGATCTTTCTTCTTAGTCTCAACCAGCGCTGCACGCAGGTGCTGAATACGAGACTTGGAAGAGGCTGAGACATGGTTGTTAATGGCCTCCCAGGCTTCAGCAGATGTCTCCAAGCCAATGACATGTGCCAGAACATCAGGAAAGATTGCATTCACAAGCCAACGGAGGACCTGTTGATCACGGGCAATCCACGAAACATATTCAGGATTTTGAACTTTGATCTTGTTACCTTTGGCATCTTCAGCTTCAATAAGCTTTAGTGGGGCTTGTTCAACTCCTTCAACCAGCTCAAGAACACATGCACCACGGAGAGCAGGAACCACCAAGGCTTTCCACACCAGCACGTTTTCACGCGTGAGAAGCTGAGTGGGAGGAGGACCAAGGGCTGCAGCCAGGGCTGGAACCGGAGAGGATGACGAGGCCATCAGCGCACAGCGATCAACAGATGCGATGCGGCAGTGACGAGATCTTGAGACGGCGGCAACACAGATCGTGTGCAGCGATCAGCGATTGTTTTTGTCAGGAGCTTGAGCGGCGGCGGCTAGAGAAGCGGCGGCGGCGATCTGTTTGTAGATTGTTTTGGTCGTAGGGTTTTGGGCGGCGGCGGCTAGAAGAGCGGCGGCTGCTGTTTTTGGTTGTTGTTTTTGTGGGTTTGGTCGTGGATCGTAAGGGCGGCGGCCACAGAGGTTCTGCGGCGGCGACTGGCTTCGTTTTGGGCGGCGGCGGCGGCTGATCAACTGCGGCGGCGGCGGCGATTTTGTTTGGGCAGCTAGGTCACGGGAAGAGCTGCTCTGATACCATATCAAAGTTATCGAGGGAACCGTACTTGGATCTCGTACGGGTTGCATGTTATATAGTCATAGGGTATACAAGGTTTTGTATCCGATACACAAAAGGGTATGGTATACGAATACATGAGGAAAACCCTAATACATAGTCTAACATTGTCAACTGTTATGCTACGAGTGATGTGAGCTCACTTTTTATGTGAGGAATATATTAATATCACAAAGTATCAATTACATGTAGCCTTTGCATCAATAAAATATTCGAAAGACATCCAGGATCAGCCAAAAGGGAGAAAAAAGGACATGCCACGGCGACGAGTCACTTGCAGCACCACCACCACCACCAAAGACAGCACCCGGAATATACAAAAAAAGATTCTCCAAAAAACGACGTTACAAGAAGGGAATAGTGCACAAGCGTTGGTCATTGCCCTATTATAGATCTTAGGTTTTACCATTGAAAAATTCGAGCTCCAAAAGCAATGCCTTCAACAAAAACGTTGCTATGTACTACCAATAAATGTCAGATCTTGGATTTTTATCCTGAAACTCTAGACTTGGTACTCGAGGAGTACCACCGTAAATGAATTCCTCCGATTTTGCTGCCCCCACTTTCCTAGGCCACCAGGATCATAGAGCAAACTACGATGCATCATATTTGCCCCTAACAAAACCACACTTCATAGATCATATGATAATCTCGAATCCAAATAAGAAAACGAGACCACTTTCTTTTGGGCACACCCAACTCGATAATCACAAATATCAGCGCCATGGGAATCACGGCCTTACCAAATGTTGCGGAAAAAGCAAGTCTTCACAATGTACCACCTCAACTCTTCATAAGCAGAAATGATGTGTTCTCGCAGATGGAGAAGTGCACAACTTGGGCCAAATGATCCTTTGTACCTACCGTGGGAGAGCACATCATAGGCAGCGCAAGGTCCTCCGACAATCTGATGCGGACCAGATCCGTGCTAGCGGCCGTGTGAGAGAATACAACTAATGCAAGCTAGGTCTACATCGGCACTAGTACGAGAACACCCGCCGAAGTTTGATCGAGGATGCAGCCAGATCGGAAGAAGAGTTAACAACGAAGAACATGATCATAGAGGCGGGAGAAGACAGCCATGGCATATGGCAAGAAAAGAATCAAAATGCCTCCCGCTTTCCACCCTTGATACCTCCGCGCGAAAGGTCCCATCGCGGCTTGCCCACCCTAACCCTCCATCTTTAATGATTTTTTATGGTTTGATCGGGGGGCCTCTAGAGCCGCCTCGCGCGAGGCGATCTGGGAGGGTTTCCCCGCTGCTTTCGAACATGCCCTTAACCAGTGGAGAACGATTACATGGACACCATCCATAGCACTGGTGGCCACCACCGTTGGCGCCAGCAGTTTCCATGGGTACAAGAAAGATCAAGGTTTTTAGGGTTTGATGGGGGTTCCTCCATACCCACCTCGCGTGAGGCGATCCGGGAGGGTTCTAATGCTGCTTTCGAATATGACCTTACTAGTGGAGAACAATTATATGGACACTGTTCATAGAACTTGTGGCCGCTACCATCAACACCAACAGCAGCCGTGGGTACGAGATCGAGCTTTTTTAGGATTTGATGGGGTCTGATGGCGTGTATTTCACACGTTCGTTGGGCAACCCCAAGAGGAAGGTATGATGCGCACAGCAGCAAGTTTTCCCTCAGAAAGAAACCAAGGTTTATCGAACCAGGAGGAGCCAAGAAGCACGTTGAAGGTTGATGGCGGCGGGATGTAGTGCGGCGCAACACCAGAGATTCCGGCGCCAACGTGGAACCTGCACAACACAACCAAAGTACTTTGCCCCAACGAAACAGTGAGGTTGTCAATCTCACCGGCTTGCTGTAACAAAGGATTAACCGTATTGTGTCGAAGATGATTGTTTGCAGAGAAAACAGTAAAACAAGTATTGTAGCATATTTGTATTTCAGTATTAAAGAATGGACCGGGGTCCACAGTTCACTAGAGGTGTCTCTCCCATAAGATAAAAGCATGTTGGGTGAACAAATTACAGTCGGGCAATTGACAAATAGAGAGGGCATAACAATGCACATACATGACATGATAAGTATAGTGAGATTTAATTGGGCATTACGACAAAGTACATAGACCGCCATCCAAGCGCATCTATGCCTAAAAAGTCCACCTTCGGGTTATCGTCCGAACCCCCTCCAGTATTAAGTTGCTAGCAACGAGACAATTGCATTAAGTATGGTGCGTAATGTAATCAACAACTACATCCTCGGACATAGCGCCAATGTTTTATCCCTAGTGGCAACGAGCACAACACAACCTTAGGGGTTTCTGTCACTCCCCAGGTGTCAATGCGGGCATGAACCCACTATCGAGCATAAGTACTCCCTCTTGGAGTTAAAAGTAAAAACTTGGCCAGAGCCTCTACTAGAAACGGAGAGCATGCAAGATCATAAACAACACATGTATAATAACTTGATAATTAACATGACATGGTATTCTCTATCCATCGGATCCCGACAAACACAACATATAGAATTACGGATAGATGATCTTGATCATGTTAGGCAGCTCACAAGATCCAACAATGAAGCACAATGAGGAGAAGACAACCATCTAGCTACTGCTATGGACCCATAGTCCAGGGGTGAACTACTCACTCATCACTCCGGAGGCGACCATGGCGGTGTAGAGTCCTCCGGGAGATGAATCCCCTCTCGGCGGGTGCCGGAGAAGATCTCCAGAATCCCCCGAGATGGGATCGGCGGCGACGGCGTCTCAGTAAGGTTTTCCGTATCGTGGTTTTTCGCCTCAGGGGTTTCGCGACGGAGGCTTTAAGTAGGCGGAAGGGCAGGTCAAGGGGCGTCATGAGGGGCCCACGCTATAGGTCGGCGCGGCCAGGGCTTGGGCCGCGCCGCCCTATAGCTTGGCCACCTCGTGGCCCCACTTCGTGTGTTCTTCGGTCTTCTGGAAGCTCGCGTGGAAAAATAGGGCCCTGGGTCTTCGTTTCGTCCAATTCCGAGAATATTTCGTTACTAGGATTTACGAAACCAAAAACAGCAGAAAACAGAGCCGGCACTTCGGCATCTTGTTAATAGGTTAGTTCCGGAAAATGCACGAATATGACATAAAGTGTGCATAAAACATGTAGGTATCATCAATAATATGGCATAGAACATAAGAAATTATCGATACGTCGGAGGCGTATCAAGCATCCCCAAGCTTAGTTACGCTCGTCCCGAGCGAGTAAAACGATAACAAAGATAATTTCTGAAGTGATATGCCATCATAACCTTGATCATACTATTTGTAAACATATGTAGTGGATGCAGCGATCAAAACAATGGTGATGACATGAGTAAACAGGTGAATCATATAGCAAAGACTTTTCATGAATAGTACTTCAAGACAAGCATTAATAAGTCTTGCATAAGAGTTAACTCATAAAGCAATAAATCAAAGTAAAGGTATTGAAGCAACACAAAGGAAGATTAAGTTTCAGCGGTTGCTTTCAACTTGTAACATGTATATCTCATGGATAATAGTCAACATAGAGTAATATAACAAGTACAATATGCAAGTATGTAGGAATCAATGCACGGTTCACACAAGTGTTTGCTTCTTGAGGTGGAGAGAAATAGGTGAAGCTGACTCAACATAAAAGTAAAGAGAATGGTCCTTTAAAGAGGAAAGCATCGATTGCTATATTTGTGCTAGAGCTTTTATTTTGAAAACATGAAACAATTTTGTCAACGGTAGTAATAAAGCATATGAGTTATGAAAGTTATATCTTACAAGTTGCAAGTCTCATGCATAGTATACTAATAGTGCCCGCACCTTGTCCTAATTAACTTGGACTACCGGATCTTTGCAATGCACATGTTTTGACCAAGTGTCACAATGGGGTACCTCCATGTCGCATGTACAAAGGTCTAAGGAGAAAGCTCGCATTTTGGATTTCTCGCTTTTGATTATTCTCAACTTAGACATCCATACCGGGACAACATGGACAACGAGATAATGGACTCCTCTTTAATGCATAAGCATGTGGCAACAATTATTATTCTCATATGAGATTGAGGATATGTGTCCAAACTGAAACTTCCACCATGAATCATGGCTTTAGTTAGCGGCCCAAAGTTCTTCTCTAACAATATGCATGCTCCAACCATGAAGGTGGTAGATGTAACGCCCCACTTTTGCAACCTTGTTTATTTATCCTTAATGCAAAAATTAGGGGGAACAAAAACTTTTTCTTTAGACTAATTAAGATGAATTGCCTTGATCTGTTGGTTATGATGAATTGCCTTGATCTGTTGGTAGATGAATTTCCTTGATTTGCTTGTTGAGTTTTGTCTTGAGCTACCTCAAAGAACAACACTCCTAGTGGCAAAATGAACAACTCACCTAATAAAACACATTTGTGACTTAGGAAATGTTGTTTTCCTTCTTACTACATCACCTCTCTCTTGATGACAACTTGAGTGTGCCATCTTGATTTTTCTCTTTGTGGTACAAGATAGCTCAATCATCCTTAATTCAAAACTTGGATACCATCTACTCCCCTTGCTACATCCCTCTCTTATACCCTACTAAGCCACTGTTATTGTTGACTTCAATGCCTGGATCTCATCTATGCAACATCCTCTTCAACTTCCACGTCTTGCATGTCTCATTCTATCCTTGCAACACATTTATTCACTTGATATTGTACCCTATCCAATGTTTAACCTCAAGATCACTTCCTTCACTTTTACCTCTTGTTTTTATTCAAGTTTAATCTTCACAAAACCAAGAGTGGGAATGATGGGTACATTTTGTAGCCACCATCTACCCTTGAGAACACTTCTCCCTAAATTAGTTATCTTTCTCAAAACCCTATTGTTTTTCTTCTCTGGTTTTGACCACAAAACCACCTTTAGTTTTATTAAAGCTTCTCAAAATATTTCTTCAAAGAAAACAAGGAACTAAAATGGGTTTTGTCTTTCATCTCATTTCTACAAAGTACCGATTTCTAGAACCTTACTTTCTATCATGCTTCCTTTTTAACAAAAGGCTTGTTTATGGTACTTATACCATTTCTTGTTTTCCTCTTGTTTATTTTAAGTTTGAGAAAAACTCTACTTTACTTGAGATAGTAAGTAGAATATTTTGACCCCCTAAGTTCCAACTAGTTTTTCTCAACATTTTCAAGTTCCATTCCACTTGAGTTCATTCCCAATTGTCCCTAGACAATTGAGGGGTTTCAAATACTTTTCAAACAAGTTCTATTTCAAATAGCAACCTTTGCACATCTCTGATCTACCACATTGTATTTTCCCCCATCCTCCAATTCTTGATCAAATGGATGATCATCTGATACTTCCAAATCAATCCCAATGGACCTCTTATTTGAAGAGCAACTTATATTTTATCATGCCCATCTCAATCCTCTATTCTTTTCCATCACCACCTTGATCTGATAAATTGATGACTTATGTCAATATATTCATCCTTGTGAGTATATGGTTATTTCACTCATCACCATCTCTTGGTCAAGTTGATAAGTTGATTAAGTTGCTTTATTCTTGAGCATGGGCACCAATATTTATTATCATCTCTCTTCCTAATTTAAAACACATCATCTAAACCACCATCTTGGCAAAGAATCATGTGGCACCATCCTGATCAACATGCATGGTGAAAGCTTCCTTTGTTGACTCATTTTTGCATGACACAAAAGTGGGCGCCGGCTATGCCATGCTCTTGGCATGCATGAGCTGAAATTCCTTCATCTTCACTTCCTTCTCCCACAAGTTTTGCCTCCCAACAAACCCAATCAATAAATGGGCAGCCACCCACCTTAGCCAATCACAAAGGAGGCAGCCAACTCACTCTCCCTCTATAAAATCCCCTTGGCCGGCCACACCCCTCCATTTGGCTCTCATTTTTCTCACTCTCCACTCCTTCCTCCACTCACACCCACTCCCTCCCCTCCTTCTCCCACGAGCTGCTGCTCCCCCTTGCTCCCATGGCCAGCCATGGCCATGGAAAGCCACCAAGATGGAGCTCCCCTCCTTCCTCAAGCTCATCCTCACCATGAGAGCTTCCCTCTCACTCTCTTCTCCCCTAATCCTTGATGAATCCAGCTCTATTTCTCCTTTCTCCTCTCACAAGATTGGATCTTGATGCAGGTGCATGTTGAGCTAAGCATGGAGAAGCTTGAGCTATCCTCAGATCTGAAGCTCTTGATCCAAGTTCGTCCAAAAACTTGCTGTAATTTCTGCTATCTTGCTGTTTCAGATTCTGGTACGATCTTGTAAAATCCACAGAATCTCGTGTGCAGATCCAAATCGAGTGATTCAAAGTTCCCCAGATAGGTATTGAAAAGATCTACAACTTGGCGTTGGTCTCACCCTCAAATTCGTTACGGATTGTCCGTGGTAAATAAAGTTCTGAAAACATGCAGATTCACTGTTTATTAGATTTGTTCCGTTTTACAAAATCTTTTTGAACAAACTCAACTGTAGGTGAAAGCCCTCTTCAATACCTTCATTTTGGCGGTGGTTTCACTTCGATTGACCTCCTGAAACTGAAATGGTACACAGATCAAGATCTGGACAGATCTGACTTTGTCGAATTAAACCAGGAGCTTGGGAGCGAATTTTTGAATGAAACCACTTGGGTGAGAACCAGCTTTTCAATGCCTTTCAGATGCAACTGACCTCATATTTTTATGATTGATGTACGATTTGTGGTGAATTAAACTTGTTATGTGTGTTCTGCAGACATGGCTGTTAGCTTTTAATTCATCAAAAATCCATTTTTGAACCTAATTGAGTGATTCCACTTCTGTAGGATTACTGAATGTTTTCTTAATCATCTCAAACAAGTTTCAAACCTTTATCTATTCTGCAACTCCATAGTTAAAGCAAATGGTGAAAACATGCAGTAAACTTGTAAATCCATTTATGAGAGTTTCAGAAATAATTTGAACCCAAATCCAATTATGTGTGAATCTCTGTTTAAGTATCTTTCAAATGCCAGTGGCCTCATATTTTTAGGATTTTTCTACGATTTATGGCTTACAGATCTTGTTTTCTGTACAGTCAGATTCAAAGAAATTCCTAAAATTGTAGATTTAATATTTTTGGGTGATTCCAATTGGGTTAGTCTTGTATTAGTACTGGCTATATAGGAAAAATATTATTAGTCTCTGTTCATACATATTTGTTACTGTTAGTAATGTTTATGTGTGACATGCATTGTTGAAGCAAAACTTTTCGGTTTATTTAAAACCCTTGACCAACTCTTTTTAGTAGAGATGGGCAACCCTTGTTTTATGCTTGCAAAACAAAACCTCTGCAACTTAACATTAGCCCTTTGGGTTTAGCTTGAGTTTTCAAATGATGTGGCATTATGGTTTGCTTCCTATTTTGGTTATAGTGTTAAGTGAGCAAATTAACTTAGGAAAACTGTTTTCTACTTTTCCAAAAATGTTTGAAAATGTTTTGTGAATGTATTGTGATGTCAAACTAATGCTCTTGTCCTCTTCATGATGTTATCTACCATGGGATAATTTGTTTATACCATGGTGTTAACCGAGAGAGGCAATTGCTAAGTCATGGCACTCTCATACCTTTACTAGGTAAATAAGATGGGTTCTCTTTTAGTTGCTTTGTAGTATCTATAAGTCCTTAGTATGTTATACCTTAGCTGCAGTGGTTAGTTGTTGATTGTTGAATATTGCATGCTTGTTATGTTTGGTGCAATGTGATTGATTGTGTTCCTTTTATATTTTCCGGCGATAGATGCGCACAATTCCGGAGAAGAAGAAGAAGTGGAATCGGACGAGGATTTCATTTATTTATGTTGATTGGGATTCTTATATTGATGGAATTGAAGAAGTCCGGGGACAAATAAGCCAAGGCAAGCCATCTTTGATCTCTGATTGATGTCAAGTGGATGTCATTTGTTGATGTCCCAAAGTATCTTGTTTCTATGTGTGTTGTTCTCTTTATTTGTGTCATCTTTATATGATTGCAAGTGGGGTACTCTCTAGTGGTGCTACCCCACCTATTGCTCTTATGTTGGTGGGAATGCATGGTATTATGGCCGTGCTACCCTCATTGGTCTATCTAGAGTACCCAACATGATCATGTCTTGTTCCAAGATAGAGGTCTACATCACACCCACCACTTTTGTTAAATCTAGAGGTATCCAAGTCATGAATCTTGGTGTAATTCTCAACTTGAGAGAAGTATGCCGTGTACCCATTGTGAATGTGGATTGGATAGTGAACCATCACCATCCAAGTTGTATCATAACACCACCAAATCTGAAAGTTGATCCACCCTATATTATCATCTTACATGCTTACCTTAAGCAAGTGAGACCCTTTTCTTTTACCACCCACTTATACTCTCATGGCATGATGACCCTCATCTCGGCCATGGTGCCATAGTAGTTCCTTCTCAAGAAACTTTAGGATGGGAACCCCTCAAGGTTTACCTTGTTGTAAATGTTTATGAAAACCTTGGGTGAGTCAACCCAAGTGTATGGTTTATGAAAGCAAAGGATCTTGATAAAGATGTTTGGGAAAGATATGTATGTGAGATGGTTGAGCAACCGTGGTGTTGTGGGGAAAAGGAAATGGTTTTTCTAAAAAGGAGCACTGCGTATAAGTGTTCGCCGTCCCAACTTTTATTCGCGCAACCACATTACCCAAAGTGGGCACGGGCTTAGTCCGTAGTCGGTTGAAATTGGCATAAGCACCCTTCACAACTCTCTAGGGAGGGTCAAGATGACCTCCGACGCCGGGTTGCGCTCTGGAGGAGGCAATACACTGTCTTAACCGATAGCCGGACGATTGCGAGGGTCTTCCGTCGTGGCGCCGGAGATACGCTCAAAAGGAGGTATGCTGCCGGGGTGCCGGGAAGGGGTAAGCCCGCAGGGAAGGACTTGTGCCAAGGGAGACGGGCGAAAGACTATGACTGATTATCCGAGACTCGCATACTTTCGTATGACGAACCGGGGATGATCCCGGCGGATTTATTAGTTCTTGTGGGGAAAGTGTGCAAACTCTGCAGAGTCAAATCTATTCGAATAGCCGCGTCCGCGGTCATGGACGGGTTGAGGTGGCCATACTTAACTGGGGCTTGTGTTTTGTTTTGATAAATGCTTTGCAAAGAAAGTGTTGTGTTGGATGTACCGGAAGGGTACGGAAAAAGGGCGTGTGTCGACCATATGGAGATGGTCGAGGAAAAATAAGACCAAGTGGGGAACTCTTTCCTAGTGTTTCATGTAGAGGAACTCTTCTTTAACAAAGATATAGAGATGTCATAGGACTTCCCTAGTATCCCCATCATCTGAGATGGCGGTATGCTAACTCTTCTTCAATAAAGATATAGATATGCCATAGCTATCTTTTGAAGTATCTTCTTCAATAAAGATATAGAGGTGTCATAGTACCACTTTTGTGTCTCCATCAATTGCGATGTCGGGATGCTATATCCACCAGAGAAAATATTCCTCTTTCACATGCTATATCCACCAGAGAAAATATTTCTCTTTCACATGCTATATCCACAAGAGAAACTATTTCTCTTTCACATGCTATATCCACAAGAGAAACTATCTCTCTTTCACATGCTATATCCTCAAGAGAATCTGTTCTTCCTCTCTTGTCTCTTTTAGTTAGCTCTGTTAGCATCTTTCTTGATGGTTTGCGAGTACAATTCCAAATGTACTCACGGCTTTGTCCCCGGCTATTTACTTGGCCGGACTTGAAGGAAATCGACGGAAGAAGAAGGAGTTGACGACGTCTATGCGAGCTAGGAACGTCTTCCCGGTCGCTTGCTCGTAGGGTTATGGCAGATGACTTGGGTACTGTGCTGCTGAAGTGATGATGCTACTCGATGTTTAGTTAGGCCCTTCGAGGCTATTATGTAAGTATGGGTTATGTGACCATGCTGTAATTTTCTTATTCCGCTTTGTAATGGATGGTGTAATTTGATATCAGTTCGGTTATGTGTTCACGACGCACTGATCATGGGATCGTGAACTGTATACATAACAGGGATTTTGGACAGTTAGTCCGGGGTCCCCACAGAGCTGGTATCAGAGCTATCCCGACCGTAGGAGACCTTAGTTAGCATGGACGTTAGTTAGGAAACAAGTACTTGGGAAAACTATTTACGAAACAAATTCTTTCTTTAGTTGGAAGTATAGCTTCTACTCCTCTTATTTATTCAAAGCTTCTAAATTCTTATCTCTCCGCTTTATAAAAAGGTTTGAAAATTCTTGCTCTATTGTCTCATCCACTTCAAACCTACATATTGGACGATGTCCCCGACTCAGACCGGAGACTCGAAGTCGAAGATGGATCAACCCTTCAGGAAGTCTCCAGTATCTCCAACTGCAGCTATTGAAGGTTGGATGCCGACTTAGCCGTACACATATAGGGATAAGAAGATCATGTCTTTGGTTGTCACCAAAGTCTGTCAGGGAGCTGACCTTGTTCCTCCATGGACTCGCACTTTTGCAGTCGTCAAGGATCAAGTCCTCAGTTCTTGACTAGTAATTTTTAGGCCAGCCACGAGAAGATCTCGACTTCGGGAGCACCTCAACAGCTACCTCTTCGAAGACCTCATGTTTCCGGGATGTCGAGACAAGAAGTTCTACACAGTTTTCTCCTCCGCCTCAACATCAACGAGTCAACACCCGGCCTGCATCACCACCAACTGCTTCGAGAATCCTTGTTGAAGACGATGCCAACAAGATGAAGACGCCAACATATGTGACCGGCCCCCAAACCTATAGGATGGATAGGACAAAACTCAATCGCTTTGATTGAGCTACCCCGCGCATTAGGAATTTCGGGGTACTTAGAGTACCATGTCTGGTTTGATGATTGCTTGTAGTTCCGTAGTGTGCTGCCTTGAGTGTTTGTATCTGTTTGCTGTGTGCATGTATGTCTTGCTATTTAGACGTTCCCGCCCTTTTTAATTGATTGAAATTTGTGAAACAGAAATTAAAAATGGAAATCTGCCAAGTGTACTGTTTTGCTAATAAAAATAGTTTGGTAGCCCCGATTGATGTGATTCCAATTGCACTAGAACCAGTATGAAATTATCTTTCAGACGCCACTGACCTTGTATTTTTAGGATTTTTGTGCGATTTTTAATAAATAAAACTTGATCACTGTTTCTGGTTAGTATTTTGAGTCTCAAAAAGTGAAAAATAAATATTTTTGAATGATTCCAATTGTGTTGATCTTGTTTTGTTACTATGCATCTAGGAAAAATACCAGTAGCCTCTGTTAGTGGTATTTTGTCTCTGGTTATGGTTGTATGGGTGTCACATGCCATGATAGGATTAAAGTTTGCCTCGCCGATGTATTGCTAACTCGCTAGTTAGTTGGGTAGATTAACGAAAGACTCTAACTCTAAACCCGTTAGCAGCTTGTTTTTCAACCATCGGGGAAACTAACTCAGACCCCTATCTACGCCGACTACTTTCAAGATCAGCTGGAGCGACTCTACCACGCCAATGAAGCAGAAGCCCCTACCTTCAAGAGTGATCGCACCTCGGCGAGAAGACATACTAACTTGGTCTAACCCCGGAGTATAATCACGCTAACCGCGAGGATATCTTTTCGAAACTACCCTCTAACACACCGTCTAACAAGCTGAACAATAGTGTCACAGCCAAGCTACATCATATGGTTCATCTCGGTCCTCATCAAGTGAAGATTCCCGAAGATACCTCAAGAAATCAAGACTAGGTGCAACTTACCCGCTCACCAACTCGGTATAAGTTAGCACCGACCCGCAAGCTGAAGATTGTCTCCGACGACCTTGTTGCTCGCTTCATGTGGATACCAACCAAGCATTTCTTCGACTTACTAACTTACTGCGCGTCCTATGGTTTAGTTAACACCGGGAGTGCCTCTTGAAGTGGTGGTCTGCACGTCGCCCCGAAGATTCTTCAGCTGAACAAGGAAGACCGATGACTTCTTCCGAAGCCCCAGACAGAACTACAAGGCGGAAGCTCTGAGTTTTTCCGAGAACCCGATGAAAAATCTTAAGGGTGGAAGACTCCATCTTCCACTAAAAGTTGGAGCTAACCCGAACATTTTAAACCTTTCTAACACCGTTGGAAACGTGGGATGCACTAAACCCTCTTGAAGCCATGGACTACACAACGCCCTCTGAAGATGTTTTCAACTCAAGACAGGAGATCAATGACTTCTCCAAGAAGCGCCCAACAAGACCCGTGGCCGAAGCTTACAGTTTTAACGCCCCCTCCCGGTGAACAATTTTAAGGGTGGAAGACTTCGTCTTCCACTAAATTTAGGCTAACTCTAAAAAATTTTCAACCCTGCTCAAGCACCGTTGGGTGCACTAACCCTCCCACAGTCTTGAACTTCCGCTAGGATTGTTAAGAGGCTACAGATCCAACATCTGCACGGAGTAGTCAACCTCTTCATGAAGCTCGCCATCGGCAGGAATCCATCATGTCTCTCAGAAGCTGAAGTTGCGACCCCCTCAACAACGGCACGCCGACAGAAGAATGGAGTCTAACTTTCGTTAAGCCTTACAACCCCTCTTGTTCCAGCGCTCACTAATCTCGGGACGAGATTATTTTAAGGGTGGAAGAGTCTGTAACGCCCCACTTTTGCAACCTTGTTTATTTATCCTTAATGCAAAAATTAGGGGGAACAAAAACTTTTTCTTTAGACTAATTAAGATGAATTGCCTTGATCTGTTGGTTATGATGAATTGCCTTGATCTGTTGGTAGATGAATTTCCTTGATTTGCTTGTTGAGTTTTGTCTTGAGCTACCTCAAAGAACAACACTCCTAGTGGCAAAATGAACAACTCACCTAATAAAACACATTTGTGACTTAGGAAATGTTGTTTTCCTTCTTACTACATCACCTCTCTCTTGATGACAACTTGAGTGTGCCATCTTGATTTTTCTCTTTGTGGTACAAGATAGCTCAATCATCCTTAATTCAAAACTTGGTACCATCTACCCCTTGCTACATCCCTCTCTTATACCCACAACTGTTATTGTTGACTTCAATGCCTGGATCTCATCTATGCAACATCCTCTTCAATTTCCACGTCCTGCATGTCTCATTCTATCCTTGCAGCACATTTATTCACTTGATATTGTACCCTATCCAATGTTTAACCTCAAGATCACTTCCTTCACTTTTACCTCTTGTTTTTATTCAAGTTTAATCTTCACAAAACCAAGAGTGGGAATGATGGGTACATTATGTAGCCACCACCTACCCTTGAGAACACTCCTCTCTAAATGAGTTTCCTTTCTCAAAACCCTATTGTTTTTCTTCTCTGGTTTTGACCACAAAACCACCTTTAGTTTTATTAAAGCTTCTCAAAATATTTCTTCAAAGAAAACAAGGAACTAAAATGGGTTTTGTCTTTCATCTCATTTCTACAAAGTACCGATTTCTAGAACCTTACTTTCTATCATGCTTCCTTTTTAACAAAAGGCTTGTTTATGGTACTTATACCATTTCTTGTTTTCCTCTTGTTTATTTTAAGTTTGAGAAAAACTCTACTTTACTTGAGATAGTAAGTAGAATATTTTGAACCCCTAAGTTCCAACTAGTTTTTCTCAACATTTTCAAGTTCCATTCCACTTGAGTTCATTCCCAATTGTCCCTAGACAATTGAGGGGTTTCAAATACTTTTCAAACAAGTTCTATTTCAAATAGCAACACTTTGCACATCTCTCGATCTACCACATTGTATTTTCCCCCATCCTCCAATTCTTGATCAAATGGATGATCATCTGATACTTCCAAATCAATCCCAATGGACCTCTTATTTGAAGAGCAACTTATATTTTATCATGCCCATCTCAATCCTCTATTCTTTTCCATCACCACCTTGATCTGATAAATTGATGACTTATGTCAATATATTCATCCTTGTGAGTATATGGTTATTTCACTCATCACCATCTCTTGGTCAAGTTGATAAGTTGATTAAGTTGCTTTATTCTTGAGCATGGGCACCAATATTTATTATCATCTCTCTTCCTAATTTAAAACACATCATCTAAACCACCATCTTGGCAAAGAATCATGTGGCACCATCCTGATCAACATGCATGGTGAAAGCTTCCTTTGTTGACTCATTTTTGCATGACACAAAAGTGGGCGCACGGCTATGCCATGCTCTTGGCATGCATGAGCTGAAATTCCTTCAT
>NC_061514.1:289629502-289726450 GCF_022539505.1 Lolium rigidum
AAAAGAAAATGCTCAAATTGAATGAAAGTTGCGTACATATCTGAGGATCATGCTCGTAAATTGGCGTAATTTTCTGAGCTACCTACAGGGAGATAGACCCAGATTCGTGACAGCAAAGAAATCTGGAACTGCGCAGTAATCCAAATCTAGTACTTACTTTTCTATCAAAGACTTTACTTGGCACAACAAAACATAAAACTAAGATAAGGAGAGGTTGCTACAGTAGTAAACAACTTCCAAGACACAAATATAAAACAAAAATACTGTAGTAAAAACATGGGTTGTCTCCCATAAGCGCTTTTCTTTAACGCCTTTCAGCTAGGCGCAGTAAGTGTAACTCAAGTAACATCGAGAGATGAAGCATCAACATCATAATTTGTTCTAATAATAGAATCATAAGGTACCTTCATTCTCTTTCTAGGGAAGTGTTCCATACCTTTCTTGAGAGGAAATTGATATTTAATATTACCTTCCTTCATATCAATAGTAGCACCAACGGTTCGAAGAAAAGGTCTTCCCAATATAATGGGGCAAGATGCATTGCATTCAATATCCAAGACAACAAAATCAACGGGGACAAGGTTATTGTTAACCATAATATGAACATTATCAACTTTCCCCAAAGGTTTCTTTTTAGCATTATCAGCGAGATTAACATCCAAATAGCAGTTTTTCAATGGTGGCAAGTCAAGCATATCATAGACTTTTTTAGGCATAACAGAAATACTTGCACCAAGATCACATAAAGCATTACAATCAAAATCTTTGACTCTCATTTTAATGATGGGCTCCCAACCATCCTCTAGCTTTCTAGGAATAGAAGTTTCAAGTTTTAGTTTCTCTTCTCTAGCTTTTATGAGAGCATTTGTAATATGTTTTGTGAAAGCCAAATTTATAGCGCTAGCATTGGGACTCTTAGCAAGTTTTTGCAAGAACTTTATAACTTCAGAGATGTGGCAATCATCAAAATCTAAATCATTACAATCTAAAGCAATGGGATTATCATCCCCAAGGTTGGAAAAAATTTCAGCAGTTTTATCACAAGCAGTTTCAGTAGTTTTAGCAGTTTCAGGTAATTTTGCGCGCTTTGCACTAGGAGTAGAAGCATTGCTAACACCAATTATTTTACCATTGATAGTAGGAGGTGCAGCAACATATGAATCATTAGCATTGCTAGTGGTGGTAATAGTCCAAACTTTAGCTACATTTTCCTTCTTAGCTAGTTTTTCATTTTCTTCTCTATCCCACCTAGCACGCAGCTCAGCCATTAATCTTATATTCTCATTAATTCTAACTTGGATGGCATTTGCTGTAGTAACAATTTTATTTTCAATATCCCTATTAGGCATAACTTTCGATTTCAAAAGATCAACATCAGAGGCAAGACTATCAACTCTAGAAACAAGAATATCAATTTTATTGAGCTTTTCCTCAACGCATTTGTTAAAGGCAGTTTGTGTACTAATAAATTCTTTAAGCATGGCTTCAAGTCCAGGGGTGTATTCCTATTATTGTTGTAAGAATTCCCATAAGAATTAGCATAACCGTTACCATTATTATAAGGATATGGCCTATAGTTATTACTAGAATTGTTCCGATAAGCATTGTTGTTGAAATTATTATTTTTAATGAAGTTCACATCAACATGTTCTTCTTGAGCAACCAATGAAGCTAATGGAACATTATTAGGATCAACATTAGTCCTATCATTCGCAAGCATAGACATAATAGCATCAACCTTATCATTCAAGGAAGAGGATTCTTCAACAGAATTTACCTTCTTACCTTGTGGAGCTCTTTCCGTGTGCCATTCAGAGTAATTAACCATCATATTATCAAGAAGCTTTGTTGCTTCACCAAGAGTGATGGACATAAAGGTACCTCCAAGCAGCTGAATCCAATAAATTCCGCGAAGAAAAATTTAGTCCCGCATAGAAGGTTTGGATGATCATCCAAGTAGTCATCCATGGGTTGGGCAATTTTTAACCAGAGATTTCATTCTTTCCCAAGCTTGAGCAACATGTTCATTATCCAATTGTTTAAAATTCATTATGCTACTCCTCAAAGATATAATTTTAGCAGGGGGATAATATCTACCAATAAAAGCATCCTTGCATTTAGTCCATGAATCAATACTATTCTTAGGCAGAGATAGCAACTAATCTTTAGCTCTTCCTCTTAATGAGAAAGGGAACAATTTTAATTTTATAATGTCACCATCTACATCTTTATACTTTTGCATTTCACATAGTTCAACAAAATTATTGAGATGGGCAGCAAGCATCATCGAACTAACACTGTAAAATTGCTCTCGCATAACAAGATTAAGTAAAGCATGTTTAATTTCAAAGAATTCTGCCGTAGTAGCAGGTGGAGCAATAGGTGTGCATAAGAAATCATTATTATTTGTGCTAGTGAAGTCACACAACTTAGTATTTTCAGGGTTGGCCATTTTAGCAATAGTAAATAAAGCAAACTAGATAAAGTAAATGCAAGTAAACTAATTTTTTTTGTGTTTTTGATATAGCAAACAAGACAAGTAAATAAAGTAAAGCTAGCAACTAATTTTTTTGTGTTTTGATATAAGTGCAGCAAACAAAGTAGTAAATAAAATAAAGCAAGACAAAAACAAAGTAAAGAGATTGAGAAGTGGAGACTCCCTTGCAGCGTGTCTTGATCTCCCCGGCAACGGCGCCGTAAAAAGAGCTTGATGGCGTGTATTTCACACGTTCGTTGGGCAACCCCAAGAGGAAGGTATGATGCGCACAGCAGCAAGTTTTCCCTCGAAAGAAACCAAGGTTTATCGAACCAGGAGGAGCCAAGAAGCACGTTGAAGGTTGATGGCGGCGGGATGTAGTGCGGCGCAACACCAGTAGATTCCGGCGCCAACGTGGAACCCGCACAACACAACCAAAGTACTTTGCCCCAACGAAACAAGTGAGGTTGTCAATCTCACCGGCTTGCTGTAACAAAGGATTAACCGTATTGTGTGGAAGATGATTGTTTGCAGAGAAAACAGTAAAACAAGTATTGCAAGCAGATTTGTATTTCAAGTATTAAAGAATGGACCGGGTCCACAGTTCACTAGAGGTGTCTCTCCCATAAGATAAAAGCATGTTGGGTGAACAAATTACAGTCGGGCAATTGACAAATAGAGAGGGCATAACAATGCACATACATGACATGATAAGTATAGTGAGATTTAATTGGGCATTACGACAAAGTACATAGACCGCCATCCAACCGCATCTATGCCTAAAAAGTCCACCTTCAGAGTTATCGTCCGAACCCCTCCAAGTATTAAGTTGCTAAGCAACGGACAATTGCATTAAGTATGGTGCGTAATGTAATCAACAACTACATCCTCGGACATAGCGCCAATGTTTTATCCGTAGTGGCAACAAGCACAACACAACCTTAGGAGTTTCTGTCACCGTCCCATGTGTCAATGCAGCATGAACCCACTATCGAGCATAAGTACTCCCTCTTGGAGTTAAAAGTAAAAACTTGGCCGGAGCCTCTACTAGAAACGGAGAGCATGCAAGATCATAAACAACACATGTATAATAACTTGATAATTAACATGACATGGTATTCTCTATCCATCGGATCCCGACAAACACAACATATAGAATTACAGATAGATGATCTTGATCATGTTAGGCAGCTCACAAGATCCAACAATGAAGCACAATGAGGAGAAGACAACCATCTAGCTACTGCTATGGACCCATAGTCCAGGGGTGAACTACTCACTCATCACTCCGGAGGCGACCATGGCGGTGTAGAGTCCTCCGGGAGATGAATCCCCTCTCGGCAGGGTGCCGGAGAAGATCTCCGAATCCCCCGAGATGGGATCGGCGGCGACGGCGTCTCGGTAAGGTTTTCCGTATCGTGGTTTTTCG
Organism: Lolium rigidum; assembly: GCF_022539505.1. Taxonomy (NCBI): domain Eukaryota; kingdom Viridiplantae; phylum Streptophyta; class Magnoliopsida; order Poales; family Poaceae; genus Lolium; species Lolium rigidum. The sequence continues at coordinate 289,633,408 of NC_061514.1, forward strand.
CCTCGGGGTTTCGCGACGGAGGCTTTAAGTAGGCGGAAGGGCAGGTCAGGGGCGTCACGAGGGGCCCACGCTATAGGTCGGCGCGGCCAGGGCTTGGGCCGCGCCGCCCTATAGCTTGGCCACCTCGTGGCCCCACTTCGTGTGTTCTTCGGTCTTCTGGAAGCTCCGTGGAAAAATAGGGCCCTGGGTCTTCGTTTCGTCCAATTCCGAGAATATTTCGTTACTAGGATTTCTGAAACCAAAAACAGCAGAAAACAGGAACTAGCACTTCGGCATCTTGTTAATAGGTTAGTTCCAGAAAATGCACGAATATGACATAAAGTGTGCATAAAACATGTAGGTATCATCAATAATATGGCATAGAACATAAGAAATTATCGATACGTCGGAGACGTATCAGGGTCCCATGGCCGCCTCGCTTGAAGCGATTCGGGAGGGTTTTTCCGCTGCTTTTAGATAAGCAACCGCTAGTGGAGTGCGATTATATGGACACCGTCTATAGCATTGGTTCCCACATCCTCAAAAAAATTTGAACATAGCATGCAATAATATTGCATCATCTTATATCAAAAATAGAAAAAAAAAGTTGGTATGTTAGTTAGCCGGACATTGTAAGGGCATATTGCCCTTATGTGTGGTTTTGGTAATTCGTGACAATCCCTATGGACTAATGTTTTAATTGAGTTTATATGAATGAATATTTCATAGGTAATGCTTGTAGTCCATTTGTTAGATTCAAGCGTGGATGCCATCAAGATAAAGATATACCTTGATTATTGGCATCAAGAACATCGATTTCAAGAGAAAGAATATTATTGATCAAGATCTTGAGAGTTTGATTTCAAGAGATGAATTCAAGATATGGCTCTAATCTGTTGTCATGATAGTATCATGATTTGAGCTATGGTTGACTAAGGTTTGGATCATGCAATCAAATGAATAATTATTTATGTGCCTCAATATATTATGATAGAGCATGAGGAGATACAAGTTTGACCAAGAATAAGAGTGAAGATTGAATTAAGTTGGCCAACACATGAAGCATAAAGATTGTACCACTTTAGATCATGTGATCTTGTGGTAGGGGTAAGCTTTTTCAATTATGCTTTGTGAACTAACCCATCATATATGTGTGTTTGTGTTGTCTATGTGGGTTAGGTATCTTGAGAAGATCTTATTTTTGAAGCTAGTCTGCCATTCGATGATAATATGGACATATAAATATGTGCTTCAGTGAAGAAATCCCATATATAATGGTGTATGGGGGAGCAATTGTGAGTCTTTACGAAGCAACAATGATCAAGTGAAGCATTCCGACTTGTATGGAGATTGAAGCATTGTTATCAAGATCAAGCGGGATGCGCAAGGCAAAAATATGTCCTTTGTAAATTTTCCATTTACTGGTCTCAAGGTGGTTGTTGGGAGACCAGGTTATAGGACAGATAGGCGCACTACCAAGAGGGGCTTTCGGTTGGGTAACTTGATCACATCGTCTTAAGGAGCTCAACCCTTTGCAACTTTGCATCTCCTTATTGTTTTTTCTTCCTAGTGTTTCTCTGTGAGAGGTTCTTGATCTTGTTGCTAGCTCTTCAAAAAGTGCAAGTTCATCAAAAACAAAATTCTTTTGCATCCTCTATTGCATTTTAGAGTTTGTAATGTTCTTCATTTAGGAAGGTTTTACACCTCTCCTTACTTGGTATTTTACCAATTTAAATTTCTTGGGGTTTATATCCTCTATTATATAGATCTTATTCATAGCTTTTCAAAAATCCAAAGTTTGCTAAAATCGGAGTCCGGACGCAGAAGTTACCACCATATTTGTGTTATGTCAGGAAAACTGGCGTACAAACCAGCACAACCGGGGCCACTGCCGAACCAGTATGTGGGCTGCCCGCCTGTGTGACGATGTGCGCCAAAACGGTGTACTAAGTTGCCAACCAGCTCCTGATCAGCAGCTGCGGGACCAGTCCGGCAGGCAAACCGGTAGGACTAGGCTCCTTGCCGGAATCACTAAGTCGATTCCGGCGTGGAAACCGGCTTGCCAGAATTTTTGCCAATCTTGACTGGACTGCTCATTTTGTCCCAAAACATTCATATTTTGAGGGGCTATAAATGTGTATTATTCCCCATTTCTTAGGATTCTTGAGCATGTTTTTTACCTCCATTATTGAACTCCTTGAGCTTGCTTCTCTCCCTTCCCTCCTATGATTTTTGCATCTTTGGGAGGGCTTTGAAATAGGAGGTCTAGATCTACAACGTCCACCAATTCATTCCTCCTCTAAGTGAGGGAAACCCTTGGGATCTAGATCTTGGAGTCATTGGTTGACCTCCACCATTGTTCTTCCTCTCTAATTCCTCCCTAGCGCTTATTGCTTTGGTGAGTTTGAGTGTGAAGGATTTCAATACCTTTGATTTTGTTGCTTTGCATCCTTTCATAGTGTTGAGCTCTCCAGTACGGTTAGGTCGAGTGAGAGACCGTGGGCTTGTTACTTTTGGAGGGTGGCCTTCTAGTTGGCTTGGTGATTGGTGCTCTAGTGACCTCTTTGTGGAAGATTGTGAAGAGGCCCGAGCTTCATCTTTGTGGAGCTCGTGTAGTGGTTGTGGAGCTTGCCATCTCCGGAGTGGAGAAAAACTAGCCATAAGTAAAAGGCCTTTGTCCTTCGTGGTATTGGCTTATAGAAGAAGGTAATCTTTCTTGATGTTTGATAACGCGTGAATCACACGTCCGTTGGGAACCCCAAGAGGAAGGTGTGATGCGTACAACAGCAAGTTTTCCCTCAGTAAGAAACCAAGGTTATCGAACCAGTAGGAGATGAAGGCCACGTGAAGGTTGTTGGTGAAGGAGTGTAGTGCGGCGCTACACCAGGGATTCCGGCGCTAACGTGGAACCTGCACAACACGATCAAAATACTTTGCCCCAACTTAACAGTGAGGTTGTCAATCTCACCGGCTTGCTGTAAACAAAGGATTAAACATATGGTGTGGAGAATGATGTTTGTTTGCAAAGAACAGCAGAGAACAATGATTGCAGTAGATTGTATTTCAAATGTAAAAGAATGGACCGGGGTCCACAGTTCACTAGTGGTGTCTCTCCAATAAGATAAATAGCATGTTGGGTGAACAAATTACAGTTGGGCAATTGACAAAATAGAGAGGGCATAACAATGCACATACATATCATGATGACTAATATGAGATTTACTTAGGGCATTACGACAAACAACATAGACCGCTATCCAGCATGCATCTATGCCTAAAAAGTCCACCTTCGGGTTAGCATCCGCACCCCTTCCAGTATTAAGTTGCAAACAACAGACAATTGCATTAAGTACTGTGCGTAATGTAAACAATACAAATATCCTTAGACAAAGCATTGATGTGTTATCCCTAGTGGCAACAGCACATCCATAACCTTAGAACTTTTTGTCACTTTCCCAGATTCAATGGAGGCATGAACCCACTATCGAGCATAAATACCCCCTCTTGGAGTTACAAGTATCAACTTGGCCAGATCCTCTACTAGCAACGGAGAGCATGCAAGATCATAAACAACACATATATGATAGACCAATAATCAACTTGACATAGTATTCCATATTCATCGGATCCCAACAAACACAACATGTCGCATTATAAATAGATGATCTTGATCATGATAGGCAGCTCACAAGATCTAAACATGATAGCACAAGAGGAGAAGACAACCATCTAGCTACTCGCTATGGACCCATAGTCCAAGGATGAACTACTCACGCATCGGTCCGGAGGCGGGCATGGTGATGTAGAGCCCTCCGGTGATGATTCCCCTCTCCGGCAGGGTGCCGGAGGCGATCTTCGAACCTCCCGAGATGAGGTTGACGGCGGCGGCGTCTCGGCATGTTTTCTCGTATCGTGGCTCTCGGTACTAGGGTTTTCGCGACGGAGAGATTAAATAGGCGAAGGGGCAGAGTCGAGGGACGCTCGAGGGGCCCACCCCATAGGGCGGCGCGACCAGGGGTGGGGCCGCGCCCCCCTAGGGTGTGGCCGCCTCGTCGCCCCTCTTCGTCTCCTCTTCGGACTTCTGGAAGGCTCCGTGGAAAGTAATACCGTGGGCTTTTGTTTCGTCCAATTCCGAGAATATTTCCTGTGTAGGATTTCTGAAACCAAAAAACAGCAGAAAACAGGAACTGGCGCTTCGGCATCTTGTTAATAGGTTAGTGCCGGAAAATGCATCAAAATGATATAAAGTGTATATAAAACATGTGAGTATTGTCATAAAACTAGCATGGAACATAAGAAATTATAGATATGTTTGAGACGTATCAATGTTCGGGAGAACTTCGTGGTAGCCCGCATCCCTCCAACGTGATATACCTCACTTTGTGTGAGAGAACAAGGAAATACATCTTCTTCTCCGCGTGCCTCGGTCATCTCTATACCCGAGTTTACTTTCCTTGTGATAGTCATCGAGATGGAAGTACTTATATCTTGATTTTCACTTGTGGTATATATCTGGTGCTATCTTGATTACCTTAAGTTGTTGTTGGTGCACCGAGTTGAGCTTAACTTATTTAGGTTTTGTGCTTGTAAAATAAATGTTAGTTTAATTATGCATTCTTACAAGCCAAATCTGTAATACTTTTTAAAAACGCCTATTCACCCCCTCCCCTCTCTAGGCGATATCTCATCCTTTCAGACACCGGCCGAACACCAATAAAATAACCCGAACAAATGTTATGGAAGACGGCCGCCTTCAGGGCAAACATAACTAACCTAGCTACCAACATAAAGTGTAAACCACCGCAACAAAGATCATCGTCATGGTTGCTCATTAGTTTCATCACCATAACTGCTCCTCGAGCGAGCGACTCTACCTTTACCGAAGGTCGCCAACCAAGAAGAACTCACCGTAAAGGCTTTGTGAAGCCTGCAAAGTACAATGCTAAACAGTCAATTGTTAGCATAGGATACCGGCAGCTCCAATTCTGATGATGAGCCAGCTCCCAAGAGGAGATATGCAATATTTGCAACGGTGAAGACCTTACCGGCCAGACCATCCGCTGCAAGTCATCATCACTTCTGGAAAATGTGATAGCGGCTCTGACTTTGCATCAGGAGAAGTCTAACACAAAGACCTACGGGACACGCCATGACTAGAAAACGACTACCAAAGTCTTCCCACAACCAAACTAGTACTCATCAGTGTCGTCATTGATTCACTAGCCACCACGTGGAAACCACACATCCCCCATCGTGCACCTACCAACCTCAGTGTCATCTGCGTCACACTAATTAAAAAAATTCTATGGTATATTGGTCTTCAAGGCGACGCCCCAAAGAACATAAGAATGTGAGAACGACACCCATCACACGACCGATGCGAGTCTAGACTTTCAGCCAAAGATTCTGGTCTAAGGTTTGAGGAGTTGAAAAAGATAGTACGACGACACCTCCAAGGAGGAGAGCTACGGCGAATCCACCGTTGGCCGGCAAAATGCGGACATGCTTTCGCCCAAAACTTCACGATGAACAGCCACAGACAACCAGCTATGGAGGCTCGCACCTCCGCTGGTCCACACACTCTCAATGCAACGACCACCCTATCACCATGAAAAGGCTACCGATTTGCTAAGGTGGGACAAAGCCCATGTGTTGGCTGCAGGCGACCTATCGGGATACGCCTAGCCATGCCATTGATGGAAATGGCTCCCACCGTAAAATGTTGTTACCGAGAGGGATTGCTATTCCCAAGCAAAAACGCCATAAAAGGAGTTGATCGCGTGAGGAAAGCCTATAATTTGTTGGGACTTCAAATTCAGAGTGGTAAGAGTCACATCCTTTTTGTTTTTCTATGGTTAATTTTTATGTACACCTTGTGTGATCCATGAGTTGTATGAATCTTGAATTTTGAAACGATGAAATAAAACAGATGTGTGCATCGATTGATGCAGAGGCTGGGGAGATACCCCCATTTCGAAAAAAAAAAGTGGTAATGAAAACATTGTTTTTTCCACAAGGCTGGCTTCGTGTATATAACAAACTCATGAAGGTGATGTGTGGTCTACAAGTACATTAATGACAAACAGGAACAAGATTGCAACCAAATAAATCATCTGATAAGACAAAGATTCACCATCAAGGATATATTAAAATGAGCATAATCGTGTAGGGTAGCTCATATCGTTGTAAAACTATGATAGCATATAGAGTATTTAGTCGAAACTACGGCCACAAACGCATGCACAGTCCATGGATGGACTACTCTCTATTCATCATGGAGGCGGCAGAGGAGTTGACGGAGAGGTTATAGATCCGACGGGTGAGGCATTAGCGGTGGTTCCTAGCCTATTCTAGCTCCAGTGGTGGCCTTCTCTTTCACCGTTTTGTGTTATGTCTCATATCACCCTTTTTTTTAACGAAAAATTTTGAGGGGATATATATAGGAGTTATTAGGTCAAGATGAACTCCTCGGCTAAAGGATGGGCCAAAACAAATGACCTGCCAGTCCTATAGGCCCCACGGCAGCCGTTTGTAGGTTAGTCGCACTAGTTGGTCCCATGATGCACTTGGTAAGCTCCTCTTTGTATACTCTTATGCTCCTCTTCGCTTCCCAAAGATATCCCTGTGGTTTCTTTCCCTGATTAATTTGGACTCTAGAAGGTTCCTAAAACGCGAATATATGAAAAGGAGGATTTCCTACCTTCCTGAATTAAATAACAAAATACTTGGATGTTGTGAAAAATCTCATAAATTAATTAAAATACATTGAAGGAAACATAATAATCATGGGAAATAATGGTGTAATTGATATAATAAAATTCAAAATGCAGAGATTCGCTTAGACTGATTAACAACCATGGCTTAATTTATGCTCATCCTTGAGCATGTACATGATAAAAGATGACATCTAAAGTTTGTTATCATAACTTACTAAGTAATGCACATAATCCAATCTACTTTATTCATGGTCATGTTCTAGTGAACATAAAAGAGCACCAGGAGATTTTTTTAATAAATATTAAAACGTTCTCAGCATGGTGCAGGACTAGGCCAATTTTTTTCAAATAATACATTTATTTATTAAATTTCAGAAATAATACACGATATATTTTGAAAATATGCAAAAATAATACGGCCTTTGCTTGGCCCAAACCTACATGCACTTATCGTCCTGGCCGAAGCTGACATGCCTAATCGGCACGGCCTAGTAAATTACTCATAGATGCATCATCAACAAAGCTACAATTTCGTGTATGTGAAACAGTGAAAAGTGACACATAAAGTAAAGGAACAGGTCATATATATTGGTCCAGAATATATTTTTAGAGACTTTCATCCCTTGAATCTTTACAAAGAAGACAGATAGGCCTTTCGGATAGGGAATTAAGGATTTCCATGCACTAAGTTTTGATATAAAACAGTTTGAAAAATATATTTTTATGTGTTCCTCACTTTAATGGTTTAACATAGCGAGGGTTTTCATAGCCCCTATCATTTATGTCTTTATCCATACCATTTTTATTTCTTTATTTCCTACTCCTTTTCTCACTCTTTGTTAATTTTCTTTTCTTTTTTTACCACCCTTCAAACTCTCTTTTTATTTTGTTATTCTCGTCATCATTTTTTGTTTTATTTCCCAAGTTTGAAGTTTAGAGTGTACAAAATAACACTTCTCCCCAACCATTGCAACATCAGACCATGGCTAACCAAATCACCTAGGAGTACGCTTGAACATTCCATTTCCCTGTGGGAGAAGTGATATCTCATAGGAAAGCAAAGTTTAAAATTTTGAATAGCCAATTCCGAGTTCCGACCACCCCCTGAACGTGGATGCCGGCGACGGCGCCCAAGATTCTGAGGGACCACAGAAGCAAGTGGACGGAAAGTTGCCGTTGGACGGTGGTGGATCCATGATTCCATGTTATGCTCAGCTGAAAGCTCAGTTCTAGTAGCTTCTAGGGCGTGGGTCGCGTGTGAACCAGCGGGAATCGACACGAATTAACCGCGTACATACAAGTAGAATCGATCACTTTGCGCGCGGCACGCCCGCGGACGCATGAACAGTACACGGCTGCGAGCAGTGCCGCGCATGAAACAATACGCTGCCTGCACGTGGGAGCCTCCACCTGTAAAATGCACTCATAATGCAAACCCTGGAATATGCGTACGTCGCTGCACAGTGACCAAGCGTACGTTCTTTGGATGATTTTTTAGTTTGGACTGGTGGAGCTTAATCGTTCGGCGGCTTGACGCCCATGGCGTCCCTTGTTCAAAGCTGTCGACCAAGGATCCAAGTCTTTGGGAAAAATATCTTGTAAGCTCTAATTTCTAGACCTATCCGTTGGTCACGAAGTCTATGACCTATTCGGCCAATTTCCCGGTAAGAAATCCTAGACCACATTTGGTTGAAATATTCAGGCCAACCCATAATTTTTGGCCCCCGCAGATGACATCATGGAGTCGACCTACTTCTTCATCAAAGACGTCCTCGATAGCTCGCCGGAAGACAAGCGACTCTTCGGGGCTCATGGTTCATGAGGCATCCCTCATCCACGAGTAGACTGAGATGCATCGGCCGATACATGATGACTACAAGTGGACAAATATAGTGTGGTCCATTTCAAAAGTAAGAGTATCAACCACAAAGAGTTGTTTGGTTGCATTGATATTACTAGTGATAAGGACAAATCTATGTCTTTCTTCATAACGTGTGTGAGGAGAGTTTCATGAAAACATGATCACATAAAACCATTTGTTATTTCGTCCTGAATAAGTACTAAGATGAACGTAAGCAAGCCACTCTGATTCCACATAATTAAGGATTTCCTATGAATATTAATGTGAGCTTTGTAAATCTCTTCTTATTCTCTTTGACCACAGATATATGATGCCAATATTTTATACCACGTATCACCGTACATACTACCACATGTCCAAAGATTCGCGGCCCTCAACCTGCCCGTTAGGGACAGCAAACCCACCTCGTCCATGCACGTCTCTCCCATCCATTCCTGGTCCAGATGGTTTGCCTTTAGTTTTTTATCAACATTTCTGGGACATGTTGAAGGATGACCTCATGGCTATGTTCAAAGACTTCCATGAGGGTAATCTTGATCTCTTTAGGCTTAATTTTGCTATTCTAACCCTGATTCCAAAAGAGCCAGATTAGCATGAAGAAATTCAGGCCTACTAGCCTTCTAAACTGTTGTATTAATTTTTTTACTAAATTACTGACTAATAGGCTTGCTCTCATCATGGGCATCATCACCTCCATTACCAGTCTGCCTTTATCAAGGGCATATTTATCCTGGAAAGTGTGGTGAGTGCCCATGAAATCCTTTATTCAATAGTGCATGAAAAGAAAGAAAGCCTTGTTCTTAAATTAGATTATGAGAAAGCTTTTGATAAAGTTGACATTGCCTTTCTCTTGGATATTCTTCATAAGAGAGGCTTCTGCCCTAAAGTCTTAGCCTGGATTAAGGCAATTACTACTCAAGGTTCTGTTGGAGTCAAACTAAATAATAATGTTGGGAATTTCTTTGTGACTGGAAAAGGGCTAAGACAGGGAGATCCCCTCTCCCCCTTCTGTTTAATTTAGTGGTTGATGTTTTAACTAGAATGCTAATTAAAGCTTCTAATGCAAACCTCATCAGAGGCCTTTGCTCTAACCTCTGCCCTGGGGGTATTATTTGCCTCCAGTATGCAGATGACACTATTCTCTTCTCTGAAAAAGATCCTATTTTAGCATCAAACCTTAATGTGGTGCTTACTTGTTTTGAACAAGTGTCAGGGATGAGAATAAATTATGAGAAAAGTGAGCTTATACCTCTTTGTCTTAGAGATGAGGAGGTAAACTCCTATATTAACATCCTTGGATGTGCTCTAGGCAAATTCCCCATTAAGTATCTAGGTATTCCCTTGAATTACAATAAGCTTAGAAGGGAAGACATTCAACCCCTCATAGATAAAATCCTAAAAAGGATTGCTGGTTGAAGGGGAAAATTGCTCTCCTATGCTGCCAGACTAACCCTTATTAAAGCATGTCTGGCTAGCATACATGTTTACCTTCTTTCTTTTTTCAAGTTCCCCAAGTGGGCCCTGGACCTTATTAATGCACAGATGGCCAACTGCTCGTGGAATGACTTTGAAGGACATAGAAAGCTCCATTTAGCTAATTGGAAGCTAGTTTGCAAAAACAAATATTTTGGTGGGTTAGAGATCCCAGACTTAGCCAATGTAAACCTTTGCCTCCTGAGTTCCTGGATCAAAATATATTCTTTGGATGATGGAAAACTCTGGAAACCCTAGTGGATGCCAAATATGACACGCACAACCCAAACATTTTATGTAGTTCTACATCTGGAGTCTCCCAATTCGGGAAAGGGGTGATGTGGGCTGCAGAAAGTGTCAAGTTTGGGTATAGGTGGAAAGTAGGGGATGGGACTAAGATTAGGTTTTGGGAAGATACCTGGTTTGACACCTCCCCTCTAGCTGTACAATTCTTTGACCTTTTTGTAGTTTGCAATGAACAAAATAAAATCATTGCCCAAATCTGGGATGGGTCTACCCTCATGCTTTCTTTCAGAAGGAATCTCCCTCCTATCCTCATGCAACAATGGCAGGAGCTTGAGGAAATTTTTTCTAGCGTTACTTTTTCAGATGACTGTGACTCTTTAATTTGGAAATATGAATCATCTGGTATATATTCAACTAGCTCTTTATATGCAATCATTAACTTTGGAGGTGTCATGCCCATATATATCCATGCTGTTTGGAACCTCATTGTGCCTCCCAGGGTTCATATTTTCCTTTGGCTTATATCTCATAATAAATTTATGACTAGAGATAATCTGCTAAAAAGAAAGATGAATAAACCTGTGTGTTGTATTCTCTGTTCTGAAGATGAAAGCATTGATGGCCTTTTCTTCAAATGCATTGTGGCAAAACAAATTTGGAAAATCATAGCCAGTTTTTTCAACATCTAAATTGGCCATGATTACATTTCTATTGCTAAATTCTGGGTGGCAAAAAAAAATCACCTAGTTTTAAACTCTGTTTGTGCTGCCACTTTTTGGTGTATTTGAAAATTTCGTAATGACATGATTTTTAATGGGCAACCATGGCTTAATTTGCATCAGATTCTTCGAATGATTCTGCTTTCGATCAGACGATAGAAGATCATTTTCAAGGATCCATATTATGCTCAGCTGAAAGCTCAGTTCTACAGTACCTTCTAGGGCTCGCGCGTGTGAACCAGCGGGAATCGACACGAATTAACCGCGTACATACAAGTAGAATCGACCACTTTGCAAAGCAATACGCGCGGCACGCACGCGGACGCATGAGCAGTACACGGCTGCGAGCAGTGCCGCGCATGAAACAATATTGTATCTTGTAAAATGCACTGATAAGGCAAACCCTGGAATATGCGTACGTCGCTGCACAGTGACCAAGCGTACGTTCTTTGGATGATTTTTTTTTGGACTGGTGGAGCTTAATCGTTCGGCGGTTTGACGCCCATGGCATCCGTTGTTCAAAGCTGTCGACCAAGGATCCAAGTCGTCTTTGGGAAAAATATCTTGTAAGCTCCAATTTCTTGGATTATTTTTTGCTCCTTCTGATAAAAAAAAACTTGTCGCTGAAACGAGTGAATAGAAATATTAAAATGTATTTTGCAAAAAAAAATGCATTTAGATACATGATTCAGCGATAAGCATTATGGATATGAGGAAACATGAATTCTGTTAGTGTTAGGGATGCGAAACTGGGGCAAGTGAAATAAATGGAATAATTTAATTTTAATTTACTAAGAAGAAACAAAGAGTCAAAAGTAGTCAAATGAAATCAATGTCATCTATCTTGCTTATCACATGTCCTAGGGCATCTCCAGACTCCAGCGGCCCAACTAAACGGACAAACGTGTTTGTTTTAGTTAGGCCGGACATAATTAGGAAAAAAAACCTACGTCGGCGCAGGCAGCAAGCGAGTCCGCGCACCTCCTCCTCAACTCGACCCTGGGTCCGCCTGCCATTGTCGGTACATTTGTATTCGGCCCGCACATTGTTGGAGGACCATTTTTGGTGGCGGCGTTGAGTGCCCTTGCGGGCCTCGCCGTAGAACCTGCCCCGCCGCCATCTCGCTCGGACCTAGCAGTTGGTCATGGCGTCCATGACCTATTCGGCCAATTTACCGGTAAGAAAGCTTGGACCATTTTTGGATATTTGGTTGAAATAATCAGACCATTGACCCATAATTTTTGCCCCCGCGGTGACATCAGGGAGTCGATCGACTTCTTCATCAAAGACGTCCTCGCTAGCTCGCCGGAAGACGAGCGCATCTTCGGAGCTCATGGTTGATGTGGCCTCCCTCATCCACGAGCAGACTGAGGTGCAGCGACTGATGCATGCTACTACAAGTGCTCAGATATATTGTAGCTAGTTTTACGTCTTTATGGCCCTCATCACTACATATCAAGGATACTTATAAGCTGCCCTTGATTTCAAGTAAGCGTGTTTTAAAGAGAGTTGTTGAGTGTGTAAGGTAATGATCAAGAAGTAAATTAAATAAAAAGCGCAATCGCTATGTATGTAGATAGTAATGAAATTTCAGGAAGGCAAAATAGTCGTGGGAAATGTAGGATCCACCTCTAGCATTAGTATTACTCATGATAAGAGCCTTCAACAACCTTTCTATATTTTGCTAAAATTGGTAAAAACTGAAAATATATCAATCTGGTTCAAAAACACGGCTCCAACATCCTTTGTATAAGTGGTTCCCCGCCCAAAATTGTACCAAGCTTGCTATACATACACATCCACTTTGCATATTTGCAAAGTCTAGAGGCACTTTGTATATGCAGTGCAATGGCCAACCGTCTGCAACGCAGATATTTCAGCACACGTGGCTAGCCGGCGGCGACCGCCCTGTTGTCTTCCTCGTCTCCGGTCGCGCCGCCGTGCTTCCCCACTGCCCACCCTGCCCCCTCGTCCTTTTCCCGCCTCCAAGCACGCCCACCGATCCGTGTCGAGGGAGGCCTCCCATGAGGGGACACTGGCCGATTCGCGTCGAGGGCGGCCGGCGGCGGCTGATTCGCGTGCGGTGGAGCTTCTCCGCGACTCTGTTGTGCTTCCCCAAACCTCCTCGCCCGCGCTCCCTCGGCAGTCACCGGCCGGCCGACCAGCACCACCCCTCGGGCTCATGTTACGAAACCGCGCAAAATAAAATAGATCAAACAAAGAACAAGAACACAGATTTTTACGTGGAAAACCTAAACAGGAAAAACCACGAAACGCACGGCGGCGCTCTCACTATAATTGGAGGAGTATTACAATGCACGAGAGGATAATCCCTCTACGTGCTATCAATATGGAGAAACTCTCGCATCTATTTTATGACTAACTGGGACTATATATAGGGGCAAACAACTCTCTTTCTTGGCGGACACGAAATAGAGTTGTAGATATGCTACGTTTAGCACGGTTGACGCGCCGTAGTCCGTTAGGACTCCTTTCATAGTACACAGGTAAACAGATTTCGGATCACCATACAACAGCTCACGCGGCTCCTGGGGCAACCATCCGCCGCCCCGCCTCGAGCTTGTGCATGCTCCCTGCAACCTCAAGGCCTCCCATGATGCACTCAGGTCCGCCCGTCGAGCTCGCGACGCTAGTCCGCATCCTCCGCTCGACTCCTACTTCCATGGGAGGTGTTTGATAAAATGGCCGCTTGGCATTCTAGTGTCCTGGATTGCTATTATACCAATGCTACCAAAGAAAAAAAGTGTGTTGAATTGCTATACCTTATCTCTCTCTTTCTATAACCAGTTTTTACCAATCTTATATACAAATGCTGCTGGAGATGCTTTAAAAGTAAATCTATGTCTTTCTTTATAACGTGTGTGAGGAGGGTTCCATAAAAATATGATCACAGAAAACCATTTGTTATTTCGTCCTGAATAATTACTATGATGACTGTAAGCAAGCCACTCTGATCCCTCGTAATTAAGTATTTCCCCATATATATTGATGTGAGCTTTGTGAATCTCTCCTTATCCTCTTTGACCACATGAATATGATGCCGATACTTTATGTCACGTAGCACTGTACATACTACCACATGTTCAAAGATTCGCGGCCCTCGGTCTACCGGTCAGGGATAGCAAATCCACCTCGCCTATTCACATCCCTCCCCTCCCCTTTGCAACCATAGAGCTAGGCTGCCGCCTGCCCTGCCGCTCGTCATTACCGGTACAATTTTGTTCAGCCCGCACAGTTCTGAAGAGCAGCAGCTGAAAATCGGTGCGTGTATTCTTTCTGACGACCCGTTTGTCCTTCTGATCCCGTATCAGTGAAACCTTTAAGCTCGATGTGATCGTATTTGCTTCAAGGACACCAAGCAAATCAGGTCTGCAATCCAGTAAGAGAAGAGTAGTCTAACAACTCAACTAAGAAATTCATAGGAGGCCAACACTCCTTTTGGTTCATACAATGGTCTGAAGTTCTCCTACTGAACTAGTGTCGTTGAACCGAAACCTGCAATGATTTGCTTCTGTTTCTACAGCAACGACGAAGTAGAACAAGATTAAGACCAAGCACTCAAGATTAATGATGATCATATATGGAAGAAAATAAATCTATCCAGACATGAAAAAAATCAATCCAATATGAATTGGTTCTCCCTTCTTACACAAAAAAAAAACTACTGCTAGTAGATGTTTAGCTTTGTTCCGGATCGACCCAAAAGAAGTTCAGCAAATACAGCTTGCCAAAGCGTTTTATATTGTGAACCGGAGGGAGTACATAGGATCAGTGCAAAAGAAGTTTAGCAAATACACAGTACATTACACTGGAAGGAGTTATCAGACTCTCCTCCTACTTGCAAGTGTGTATGCTGAAATGAGTGACATGGATCTGACGGTAGCTGCATTTGGTTGGACAGTGGCAGTACAGTACTAGATTTTTTCGATAAAGGATGCTTTATTACTTTTGAAAAGCAATTACATCCAGCCTCTGCATAATCAGGATGCACACAGCCGTTTAAGTATCTCAAGTCAATAAGACTTCCGTTAAGAGGTCTCGATTCTCCACTCGCTAAAGAGGTAACCACAAACGGAGAATACATATACATCTGTAGATGACCTGCAACAAAGAACAATTTTTATCATTAAAAATCTTGTCATTTCTACTTAACCAAAGCGCCCAGCTAACTGCTAGCGCTCCCACCCTAAGAAGCAACTTGAACCTTGAATCGACACCGTGAAGCCAATTGCCAAAGACATTGGCCACACTAGTCGGAGGATACAAGGTAGACGCTACTTGGATGACTGACCATATAGATCTCGCAAATTAGCACTGGAAAAATAGGTATTTAATGGTTTCCTCATGATTACAGAAAACATACCGTGTACTTCCATGCCAATTTTGCTTAACAAGATTGTCTTTGGTGAGATAACTCCTCGGCGAAGATACCATCCAAAGTTTTTTATTTTTAATGGTATCTTCATCTTCCAAATTTTCCTATTATTATCAACTGGTATATCAGAATGAAGGATTGCATTGTATAAAGATTTGACCGAGAAAGAGTCATCTACATGAAGCTTCCATCTAAATTCGTCCGGCTCAGGCGATAGGTGAATATCTCCCAGCCGATGAATTAGGGCATTCCATGCCACTAGCCTTTGTCCAAGCAAAACCCGTCTGAACGTCACATTCGGAGATGTAGCCATTACTGACGAAATGGTATCATCTTTGCGATGAACAATACTACACAAAGCAGGATATTGTTCACTTAAGGGTGCATTATCTAACCATACATCTTCCCAGAACCGTATCTGACCTCCATTCCTGATCGAGAAAGTACCAAGGAGAAAAAGACATTTTTTGTCGCCATGAGACCAGCCCAGAAATGTGAATCCCCAGGTTTTCAAACCATTTGGATAGCGTCTTCGAGCCGATATATTTTCTCTGAACAATAGTTTGCCAAATCTCATCCTCGGTAAGAAGCTTAAACAACCATTTGCCTAGCAGGGCTTAATTCTTGACCTCCAGGTCATGAACTCCAAGCCCATTTTGATCTTTGGGACTACAAACTATACTCTATTTAACCAATCAATATTTATTTTTCTCGTTGTCCCCTTGCCAAAAGAATCTGGATCGATAATAATTGAGTTTATACAAAATTCCTTTTGGTAGTAGGAAGAATGATAACATATACAGTATCAAATTTGTTTGTACCAAATTAATGAGTACCAATCTTCCTCCCAGGGACAACAATTTACCTTCCAACTACTAAGGCGTTTTTGTAATCTTTCTTCCACTATTTTCCATTTAGCAATTGTAAGTCTCCGATAATGAATCGGAATACCCAAATAGCGAATACGAAATTGGCCTTGCCCACAACCAAACAACTCTGTATATAGAGTCGTATCATTTTGGGCATCACCGAAACAGAACAATTTACTTTTATGGAAATTGATTTTTAATCCCGACAACTGCTTAAAAGCCGCCAAAATTAATTTCAGATTGCGAGCTTTTCGAGATCGTGAGCCATAAATAGAATTGTATCGTTGTCATATTGAAGGATAGATAACCCCCCATCAACCAAATGTGGGATCACACCTTCAATCTGACCATCAGACTTGGCCCGCTCTATGAGTATAGCCAGCATATCCGCTACAATGTTAAATACGTTGGTGATAACGGATCCCAGATACGTCTCCGACGTATCGATAATTTCTTATGTTCCATGCCACATTATTGATGATATCTACATGTTTTATGCACACTTTATGTCATATTCGTGCATTTTCTGGAACTAACCTATTAACAAGATGCCGAAGAGCCACTTGCCGTTTTCTCGCTGTTTTTGGTTTCAGAAATCCTAGTAACGAAATATTCTCGGAATTGGACGAAATCAACGCCCAGGGTCCTATTTTGCCACGAAGCTTCCAGAAGACCGAAGGGGAGTCGAAGTGGGGCCACGAGGCGCCGCCACACTAGGGCGGCGCGGCTTAGGTCTTGGCCGCGCCAGCCTGGCGTGTGGGGCCCTCGTGTGGCCCCTCGCGTTGCCCTTCCGCCTACTTAAAGCCTCCGTCGCGAAACCCCCAGTACCGAGAGCCACGATACGGAAAACCTTACTGAGACGCCGCCGCCGCCAATCCCATCTCGGGGGATTCCGGAGATCTCCTCCGGCACCCTGCCGGAGAGGGGATTCATCTCCCGGAGGACTCTTCACCGCCATGGTCGCCTCCGGAGTGATGAGTGAGTAGTTCACCCCTGGACTATGGGTCCATAGCAGTAGCTAGATGGTTGTCTTCTCCTCATTGTGCTTCATTGTTGGATCTTGTGAGCTGCCTAACATGATCAAGATCATCTATCCGTAATACTATATGTTGTGTTTGTCGGGATCCGATGGATAGAGAATACTATGTTATGTTAATTATCAAGTTATTACCTATGTGTTGTTTATGATCTTGCATGCTCTCCGTTATTAGTAGAGGCTCTGGCCAAGTTTTTGCTCTTAACTCCAAGAGGGAGTATTTATGCTCGATAGTGGGTTCATGCCTCCATTGAATCCGGGACGAGTGCTGAAGGTTCTAAGGTTGTGGATGTGCTGTTGCCACTAGGGATAAAACATTGATGCTATGTCTAAGGATGTAGTTATTGATTACATTACGCACCATACTTAATGCAATTGTCCGTTGTTTTGCAACTTAATACCGGAAGGGGTTCGGACGATAACCTCGAAGGTGGACTTTTTAGGCATAGATGCATGCCGGATGGCGGTCTATGTACTTTGTCGTAATGCCCAATTAAATCTCACTATATTTATCATGACATGTATGTGCATTGTTATGCCCTCTCTATTTGTCAATTGCCCGACTGTAATTTGTTCACCCAACATGCTTTTATCTTATGGGAGAGACACCTCTAGTGAACTGTGGACCCCGGTCCATTCTTTTATACTGAAATACAAATCTGCTGCAATACTTGTTCTTTACTATTTTCTGCAAACAATCATCTTCCACACAATACGGTTAATCCTTTGTTACAGCAAGCCGGTGAGATTGGCAACCTCACTGTTTCGTTGGGGTAAAGTACTTTGGTTGTGTTGTGCAGGTTCCACGTTGGCGCCGGAATCTCTGGTGTTGCGCCGCACTACATCCCGCCGCCATCAACCTTCAACGTGCTTCTTGACTCCTACTGGTTCGATTAAACCTTGGTTTCTTACTGAGGGAAACTTGCCGCTGTGCGCATCACACCTTCCTCTTGGGGTTCCCAACGGACGTGTCAACTACACGCATCAAGCAAATTTCTGGCGCCGTTGTCGGGGAGATCAAGACACGCTGCAAGGGGAGTCTCCACTTCCCAATCTCTTTACTTTGTTTTTGTCTTGCTTTATTTTATTTACTACTTTGTTTGCTGCACTTATATCAAAACACAAAAAAATTAGTTGCTAGCTTTACTTTATTTACTGTCTTGCACTCTATATCAAAAACACACAAAAAAAATAGTTACTTGCATTTATTTCATCTAGTCTGCTTTATTTGTTTACTACTACTAAAATGGGTACTGTTGAGAATACTAAGTTGTGTGATTGCACTAGTTAGGCTTAATGGAAAACAACAAAAATATGAGAGATCTTTATGAACTTTATCTTGAATTAGGACATGATGTGTTTGAAGAGAGAATTAAAAAACCCATGGAACTTTATATGCATGCTAATGGGAATGTTATTACTATGAATGCTTTGAACACCATTGTTGCTAATGCCATGGAAAATTCTAAGCTTGGGAAAGCTGGTTTTAATAAGTGTGATATTTTTAGTCCCCCAAGCATTGAGGAGAAAATTTTCTTTGATGATACTTTGCCTCCTATTTATGATGATTATAATGATAGTGGTCTTCTAGCGCCGCCTACTATGGAGAGTAAATTTTATTATGATTATACTATGCCTCCTACACTTGATGAGAATAATAATGATAGTTACTTTGTTGAATTTGCTCCCACTACAATTAATAAGAATGACTATGCTTATGTTGGGAGTAGTAATTATTTTATGCATGAGACTCATGATGAGAATTCTTTATGTGATAGTTATATTATTGAGTTTGCTCATGATGCCACTGAAAGTTATTATGAGAGAGGAAAATATGGTTGTAGAAGTTTTCATGTTACTAAAACACCTCTCTATATGCTGAAATTTTTGAAGTTACACTTGTTTTATCTTTCTATGCTTGTTGCATCATGCTTCATGAATTTATTTATTTACAAGATTCCTTTTCATAGGAAGCATGTTAAGCTTAAATGTGTTTTGAATTTGCCTCTTGTTGCTCTCTTTTGCTTCAAATACTATCTCTTGCGAGTGCATCATTAAAACTGCTGAGCCCATCTTAATGGCTATAAAGAAAGAACTTCTTGGGAGATAACCCATGTGTTTGTTTTTACTACAGCACTTTGTTTTATATTTGAGTCTTGGAAGTTGTTTACTACTGTAGCAACCTCTCCTTATCTTAGTTTTATGTTTTGTTGTGCCAAGTAAAGTCTTTGATAGTAAAGTTCATACTAGATTTGGATTACTGCGCAGAAATAGATTTCTTTTCTGTCACGAATCTGGGTCTAATTCTCTGTAGGTAACTCAGAAAATTAAGCCAATTTACGTGAGTGATCCTCAGATATGTACGCAACTTTCATTCAATTTGGGCATTTTCATTTGAGCAAGTCTGGTGCCTCAATAAAATCCATCTTTACGGACTGTTCTGTTTTGACAGATTCTGCCTTTTATTTCGCATTGCCTCTTTTGCTATGTTGGATGAATTTCTTTGATCCATTAATGTCCAGTAGCTTTATGCAATGTCCAGAAGTGTTAAGAATGATTGTGTCACCTCTCGAACATGTTAATTTTTATTGTCCACTAACCCTCTAATGAGTTGTTTCGAGTTTGGTGTGGAGGAAGTTTTCAAGGATCAAGAGAGGAGTATGATACAATATGATCAAGGAGAGTGAAAGCTCTAAGCTTGGGGATGCCCCGGTGGTTCACCCCTGCATATTTTAAGAAGACTCAAGCGTCTAAGCTTGGGGATGCCCAAGGCATCCCCTTCTTCATCGACAACATTATCGAGGTTCCTCCCCGAAACTATATTTTTATTCCGTCACATCTTATGTGCTTTGCTTGGAGCGTCGGTTTGTTTTTGTTTTTGTTTTGTTTGAATAAAATGGATCCTAGCATTCAATGTATGGGAGAGAGACACGCTCCGCTGTAGCATATGGACAAGTATGTCCTTAGGCTTTACTCATAGTATTCATGGCGAAGTTTCTTCTTCGTTAAATTGTTATATGGTTGGAATTGGAAAATGCTACATGTAGTAATTCTAAAATGTCTTGGATAATTTGATACTTGGCAATTGTTGTGCTCATGTTTAAGCTCTTGCATCATATACTTTGCACCTATTAATGAATAAACACCTAGAGCTTGCTAATTTGGTTTGCATATTTGGTTTCTCTAAAGTCTAGATAATATCTAGTATTGAGTTTTGAACAACAAGGAAGACGGTGTAGAGTCTTATAATGTTTACAATATGTCTTTTATGTGAGTTTTGCTGCACCGTTCATCCTTGTGTTTGTTTCAAATAACCTTGCTAGCCTAAACCTTGTATCGAGAGGGAATACTTCTCATGCATCCAAAATCCTTGAGCCAACCACTATGCCATTTGTGTCCACCATACCTACCTACTACATGGTATTTCTCTGCCATTCCAAAGTAAATTGCTTGAGTGCTACCTTTAAAATTCCATCATTCGCCTTTACAATATATAGCTCATGGGACAAATAGCTTAAAAACTATTGTGGTATTGAATATGTACTTATGCACTTTATCTCTTATTAAGTTGCTTGTTGTGCGATAACCATGTTTCTGGGGACGCCATCAACTATTCTTTGTTGAATATCATGTGAGTTGCTATGCATGTCCGTCTTGTCTCGAAGTAAGAGAGATCTACCACCTTAATGGTTGGAGCATACATATTGTCAGAGAAGCACATTGGGCCGCTAACTAAAGCCATGATTCATGGTGGAAGTTGCAGCTTTGGACATATATCCTCAATCTCACATGAGAATAATAATTGTTGCCACATGCTTATGCATTAAAGAGGAGTCCATTATCTCGTTGTCCATGTTGTCCCGGTATGGATGTCTAAGTTGAGAATAATCAAAAGCGAGAAATCCAAAATGCGAGCTTTCTCCTTAGACCTTTGTACAGAGCGGCATGGAGGTACCCCATTGTGACACTTGGTTAAAACATGTGTATTGCGATGATCCGGTAGTCCAAGCTAATTAGGACAAGGTGCGGGCACTATTAGTATACTATGCATGAGGCTTGCAACTTGTAAGATATAATTTACATAACTCATATGCTTTATTACTACCGTTGACAAAATTGTTTCATGTTTTCAAAATAAAAGCTCTAGCACAAATATAGCAATCGATGCTTTCCTCTTTGAAGGACCTTTCTTTTACTTTTATGTTGACTCGGTTCACCTATTTCTCTCCACCTCAAGAAGCAAACACTTGTGTGAACTGTGCATTGATTCCTACATACTTGCATATTGCACTTATTATATTACTCTATATTGACAATTATCCATGAGATATACATGTTATAAGTTGAAAGCAACCGCTGAAACTTAATCTTCCTTTGTGTTGCTTCAATACCTTTACTTTGATTTATTGCTTTATGAGTTAACTCTTATGCAAGACTTATTGATGCTTGTCTTGAAGTACTATTCATGAAAAGTCTTTGCTTTATGATTCACTTGTTTACTCATGTCATTACCATTGTTTTGATCGCTGCATTATTACATATGTTTACAAATAGTATGATCAAGGTTATGATGGCATGTCACTTCATAAATTATCTTTGTTATCGTTTTACCTGCTCGGGACGAGCAGAACTAAGCTTGGGGATGCTGATACGTCTCCGACGTATCGATAATTTCTTATGTTCCATGCCACATTATTGATGATATCTACATGTTTTATGCACACTTTATGTCATTTCGTGCATTTTCTGGAACTAACCTATTAACAAGATGCCGAAGAGCCAGTTGCTTGTTTTCTGCTGTTTTTGGTTTCAGAAATCCTAGTAACGAAATATTCTCGGAATTGGACGAAATCAACGCCCAGGGTCCTATTTTGCCACGAAGCTTCCAGAAGACCGAAGGGGAGTCGAAGTGGGGCCACGAGGCGCCGCCACACTAGGGCGGCGCGGCCTAGGTCTTGGCCGCGCCAGCCTGGCGTTTGGGGCCCTCGTGTGGCCCCTCGCGTTGCCCTTCCGCCTACTTAAAGCCTCCGTCGCGAAACCCCCAGTACCGAGAGCCACGATACGGAAAACCTTACTGAGACGCCGCCGCCGCCAATCCCATCTCGGGGGATTCGGAGATCTCCTCCGGCACCCTGCCGGAGAGGGGATTCATCTCCCGGAGGACTCTTCACCGCCATGGTCGCCTCCGGAGTGATGAGTGAGTAGTTCACCCCTGGACTATGGGTCCATAGCAGTAGCTAGATGGTTGTCTTCTTGTTATCACCAGAATTTGACCGAGTCAGAGGTGGGCCACGATCAAGATGGGCTTGAAGAAATATATATAGAAGGGATACGTGAATCGGCCTTTTATACCAAGTTGGGCTTAATTGCCCGTGTATCTGTAACATATTAGATCGCATCTTAGTTTAGAAGTTAGAATCTTACTCGTGCACGGTTTGGTGCACGCCCACATTAGAAAGTCCGCTGGACTATAAATATGTATCTAGGGTTTATGGAATAAACAACAACCAACGTTCAACCACAAACAAATCCCGGCGCATCGCCAACTCCTTCGTCTCGAGGGTTTCTACCGGTAAGCATCATGCTGCCTAGATCGCATCTTGCGATCTAGGCAGCACAAGCCTGCCCGCGTTGTTCATGCGTTGCTCGTACTGAAGCCTTTTTGATGGCGAGCAACGTAGTTATCTTAGACATGTTAGGGTTAGCATTGTTCTTCATATTACATGCTTTCGTAGTGCAACCCTTGCATGTCTAGCCGCCTTACACCTATCCTAGGTGTAGGGGCGGCACCCCGCTTGATCATAGTTTAGTAGATCTGATCCGTTACGATTGCTCCTTGTTCTACAAGGATTAGTTTAATATCTGCAATAGTTAGGCCTTACAAAGGGGGGGAGGATCCAGCGGCACATAGGGTGTCGTTCGTTGGCCCTAAGCAGGATGTTCCGAGGATCAACCTCGTGTTGGTTTTTAGGCCTTGTTTAGGATCGGCTTACGATCACCGTGCGTGGCCGCGAGGCCCAACCTGGAGTAGGACGATCCGATTATGCGGTGAAAACCCTAAATCGTCGTAGATCTCATTAGCTTTACCTTGATCAAGCAGGACCACCATATATTCGGACACCCCGTCTGAATCATGGGTGGATCGGCTCTTTGAGCCGATTCACGGGATAACCTCGAGAGCCGATCGAGGCTCGTATTTAACGTTTACGTGTGTGCCCTGCAGGAAACTAAGCGAGGCATCATCCACACCTTCCTCGACCAGGTATAGGTCGGGTGGCACGCCCTTGTGATAAACATCGGCGCGTGCGACCAGGTGGCTTTGCGGGCCGTCGCTCGGAGGGACCGGGGCCAGCCGCAGCCCTAGTTGTTCCCGGCTCTACCGTGTTGCCCGTCTCGCCCGCCAGGGGGTTTCGACGTCAACACATTCTCGGCACGCCCGGTGGGACCGTCGACGACATCCACGACATCGCCATCTACATCCGAGATGGCGGAAGACACTCCGGTCACGTACGCGGATCTGCCTGATGAGCTCAAGAAGAAGCATGACGAAATCAAGGCGGTCCTCGAAGCCGAGCTCATCGGCTCCTTCCACCGAACCCGCTCCCATGGCGTCAGGCGGAAGGGTTTCACACCTGAAGGCGCACTCGATGGAGTGGACCTGTCCGCCCCGTCAGAAGAACGCACCAGGTCGCTGAAGTACGAGGACCTGCCCGAGGAGCTCAAAAGGAAACATGACGAGATCAAGGCAACCCTCAAAGCCGAACTCATCGGCTCCTCTAAGAAGACCCAGCCGCACGGTATCGAGCTCGGTAAAGACTCACGTCCGTCGCCTGGCATCAACATGGTGGATCTCAGCCACTCCATAGGCCAGCCAAAGTTCTTCTTTGGTGTCAACATGGCAGGGCTTGCAAGCCGCCACGGCAAAGACGAAGCAGAGAGCAGCCACTCCCGTGGCAACGATGAAGAGGAGGCCGATCCACGCGACCGGTCCCAAGATGATGACAGGCGGTACCTGACAGGGGAAGGAATAGAACGCGTGCGGTATCAGCGTCCACTCTCCGAGCACCTTCTCCACAAATATGAGCAGCAGCACGACCGACGTCGGCACTACGACGTAGATGATGAAAGGGATTGTCGGTCTGATGCAGAGGTCAGGAGGTACCGTCAGCATGGTAGGAGCGACGACGGGTACAATCGTCGCGCTGAAGGAAGGTCAAGGGGGCAGGATAACATGGATAGGCACTGGGATTGTCCCTTCTTCAGACACTGCTGGGACTCAGGAATGAGCCGATTGCCAACGATCGAGAACTGCCCAGAATGCAAACAAAGGAAGAAGGATGCCATCATCGTGTCCGTGTTCAAGCGTCTAGGGCCTCTCCCGCCTCGGAACAAGCACGCTGAGTCCGCTCGGGTGGAAGATCTCGAGGAACAAGAGGACGATGAAGAAGATAAATATCATCGGCCCAGGTGGTGCCCTGATGGGCTCAGCCGTTCCCAAAAGCGAAGGGTTCAGCGTCCGCGTGGGTTGGAAGAAGCCGAAAGATTGTATCCGCACACGCTAAGGAAGGCACGGCCCGATCCGCCCGCCAAAATCCGGCGAACCCTGGACGAAGAAGGTCCGCCACAAAGAAAAGAGTGGCGCCCTAAGCAGAGGAAAGCCGATGATGATACATCGGCCGGCACAAACATGGTCTTCATTCTTCCAACGGAGTTTAGCGCTCCAAGATTGTATGAAGCACCTGTGGCACAATTAGACTGCGGCCCACGGCCGGTCATCTTTGAGAAGCCAAAGGAAAGAAGTTACAGGCATCTGAAGGCCCTGTACTTGCGAGGTTACATCAATGGGCAGCCTGTCAACAAGATGTTGGTAGACACCGGAGCGGCAATCAACATTATGCCATACTCCATGCTACGTCGGTTGGGACGCTCCAGCTCGGATCTGATCAAGACCAACGTAACGCTGAGCGATTTCAACGGCCAAGCATCTGACGCGCAAGGTGTTCTGAATGTGGATCTGACCGTAGGAAGAAAAACTGTCCCTACGACGTTCTTTATCGTCGACAGCAAGAGTACCTACGCTGTCCTACTAGGGAGAGATTGGATCCACGCCAACTGTTGCATTCCATCCACGATGCACCAATGCCTGATACAGTGGGATGGAGATGAAGTGGAAGTCGTCCGTGCAGATGATTCAGTTGAGGTTTCAACAGCCGGCATGGACATTTGGGAGACATCAGGCCAAGAGCCGCTATCAGGTATCAATTTGGACGACTGTGAGCGCATCGACGTGACAAAGAACGGGGTTAGGCTGGTTTTATCTACCGGCCTGACCGTGTAACAAAAGCAAATATCGATGGATAAACGTGGCGAGACCGATCCTTGTGATCGGCCCCAAAAAGATTTGTGAAGGGACATCACAAAACCTTCACCGAGAAAGCAAGGGGAGGCCGATTCTAGCGATCGGCCAAAATTATCCTCAACATCCATTCTGCCTGGGTTCAACAGGTTATCCAACAGAGCCGACATCATCAATTCTCTTGACAGAATCGGCTCCGGGGGGCACCCAGGTGGATAAAACACGAGGATATGCGGTAGAAGCGTCTCATCTTTTGATGATGGGTATGGGAGTATGGGGGCCGATACACAAGTCGGCCGAAAAAATTCAAAAATTTTCAAGCATAGCCGATGTGCATACATCGACTTAAGCATCAATGGAGCAGGGAGTGGGTCTTCCCTTCAGGGACCCCTAATTCCCGTTGACCAGGAGAACCGCCGTTGGCTGCCACGTTTTGACTCAGTAACTGTCACTTCCAGGAGACGTTGCGCCCAGAGTCCGGAGGGCATCAGAAATGCAGGGGCATCTTCACCGGAAGATTGCGGCAGCCTGCCGAAGATAATGAGCCGATCTGATCAGCAAGGCGCAAGGGTCGAACTGAAGAAGCTCGGGGGAGGGCGATTCGAAACCGAGGATGATCGATGTGGTCGGCTCACTGCTATTCTCGCCCCGATTGAGGCTCGGGGGGCAGCTCACCTTGAAGGTTCTCTGTTCTGGAGAGCCGATTTCGTTGGAATCGGCTAACTCTGCATCACAACTTGCCTGAAGAATGGTGCTGATGTTGCGAAATTATCAGTTTCGGTATGCAAGACGATCCAGTGACAAGCCCAGAACTATGTTGAGGGCTCCTACTCAGCGCCAGATTACTAGCCTGCTGGATCGGCTGTATAAACTGTCAACGGATGAAAGGTGATCAATTGATTGGCCACGCACGATAGCACTCTCGGATATGATCGAGTCCAGGCCTGAATTACGGGTCCTCATCATTATTTCCACCCCGGCTGAGGCTCGGGGGGCAACTTGCTACGAGAGGTCCTTTGCTATAGGAAAGCCGATTTTGCTAAAATCGGTTGGCTTTGCATCTCAGTTTGATTTTGAGCAATGGTTGCTGAAAGGGAACAGAGCAGGATTATAAAACGTCACTGCAGAAGTGATGCCTGTCCTGCAGAAGTGGCAGCTTCGGCGTTTAAATTGATCCAGCAACAGTCCTAGGGTTCTTCTGAAGGCAAAGAGGATCTGGAAGGAAAGGATGCGGCAGAAGAATGTCTGAAAGGCCTAGGGTTTACATGATTATGGCTTGGCCTTGTTTGACCAGGAGTTTGGGCCCGGATGGATCTATCTCGAAATTTATCGTGAGAGACCGATGCGATGCTATCGGCTTATTGGGCATTGACCAGTTTGGCAATCGGCAGAACTAGTACGAAAGACAATCGGCTAAATTATCATGAAGGGAATCGGCAAAATCAAATTGGGGAATTTCTTCATTGATAAACCAGATTTCTTACATAGAAGAGCTGATTGCTCTCAAAAGAAGATGCTAGGGGATACATTGCCCCGTCTGCTACTCCTGGCCCTATGCTAAGATCCTATCTAGGGGCCGCTGCTGCCCTCGTCGTCGTCGTCGCCGTCATCGCCACTGTCGGCGCTGCTCCCTACCGGCTCGTCATCGCCGCTCCAGCGGCCGCCGACAGGACCCTCGTTGTCTTCGTCCTCTTCGTCAGCGTCGTCGTCGCTGTCAACGTCGCTGAGGTTCCCAGGCCAGAGGTGGCGGCGTTTGGCCGGCGGCTCATCGGAGGAGCTGTCTTCATCCTCCTCCTCCTCCTCCTCCTTCGCCTCCTCGGAGGAGGTGAAGTCGTCCCAGGAGAAGCGATCGTCATCGCTCTCCTCCTCCGATTCCCCGTCGGCGAGGAAGCGGAGGTCGCTCTCCCCACTGGTCAAGGATTTATCGTCCTCGGACCAGATGGAGGAGGCGTGGTCTTCCAGGTCCCATTCTTCTGGTGCGCGAATGTCCGGCGGCGTCTCGCGGGAGGAGGAGGACCCGAGGGAGAGTTCCGAGGAGGTGGAGGAAGAGGAAGACATGGTGCGCAGAAGGGTTTTTGGGAGTACTAATGTGGGGAGGGCGAAGAGGAGAACTGTTCGATGCAGTTAAATAAAGGGGATGGAGGTTTAATTTTCGAACAGTTTTCGAGGGCGTGGTGCCAAAACTGTCAAATCGTGCAGAGAAGTTGGGAAGGCAAGTCGTCATGATGAAACATACTGCGACGGTTCTGCTCTGCCACGACATGACCCGACGAAAAAAGAACATAATGATTTTGGAAATGTCATTTCCAAAACCAGGGGGGCATGTGTTATCACCAGAATTTGACCGAGTCAGAGGTGGGCCGCGATCAAGATGGGCTTGAAGAAATATATATAGAAGGGATACGTGAATCGGCCTTTTATACCAAGTTGGGCTTAATTGCCCGTGTATCTGTAACATATTAGATCGCATCTTAGTTTAGAAGTTAGAATCTTACTCGTGCACGGTTTGGTGCACGCCCACATTAGAAAGTCCGCTGGACTATAAATATGTATCTAGGGTTTATGGAATAAACAACAACCAACGTTCAACCACAAACAAATCCCGGCGCATCGCCAACTCCTTCGTCTCGAGGGTTTCTACCGGTAAGCATCATGCTGCCTAGATCGCATCTTGCGATCTAGGCAGCACAAGCCTGCCCGCGTTGTTCATGCGTTGCTCGTAATGAAGCCTTTTTGATGGCGAGCAACGTAGTTATCTTAGACATGTTAGGGTTAGCATTGTTCTTCATATTACATGCTTTCGTAGTGCAACCCTTGCATGTCTAGCCGCCCTTACACCTATCATAGGTGTAGGGGCGGCACCCCGCTTGATCATAGTTTAGTAGATCTGATCCGTTACGATTGCTCCTTGTTCTACAAGGATTAGTTTAATATCTGCAATAGTTAGGCCTTACAAAGGGGGGGAGGATCCAGCGGCACGTAGGGTGTCGTTCGTTGGCCCTAAGGAGGATGTTCCGAGGATCAACCTCGTGTTGGTTTTTAGGCCTTGTTTAGGATCGGCTTACGATCACCGTGCGTGGCCGCGAGGCCCAACCTGGAGTAGGACGATCCGATTATGCGGTGAAAACCCTAAATCGTCGTAGATCTCATTAGCTTTACCTTGATCAAGCAGGACCACCATATATTTGGACACCCCGTCTGAATCATGGGTGGATCGGCTCTTTGAGCCGATTCACAGGATAACCGGAGAGCCGATCGAGGCTCGTATTTAACGTTTACGTGTGTGCACTGCAGGAAACTAAGCGAGGCATCATCCACACCTTCCTGACCAGGTATAGGTCAGGTGGCACGCCCTTGTGATAAACATCGGCGCGTGCGACCAGGAGGCTTTGCGGGCCGTCGCTCAGAGGGACTGGGGCCAGCCGCAGCCCTAGTTGTTCTCGGCTCTACCGTGTTGCCCGTCTCTGCCCGCCAGGGGGTTTTTGACGTCAACACTTCTCCTCATTGTGCTTCATTGTTGGATCTTGTGAGCTGCCTAACATGATCAAGATCATCTATCTGTAATACTATATGTTGTGTTTGTCGGGATCCGATGGATAGAGAATACTATGTTATGTTAATTATCAAGTTATTACCTATGTGTTGTTTATGATCTTGCATGCTCTCCGTTATTAGTAGAGGCTCTGGCCAAGTTTTTGCTCTTAACTCCAAGAGGGAGTATTTATGCTCGATAGTGGGTTCATGCCTCCATTGAATCTGGGACAGTGCTAGAAGGTTCTAAGGTTGTGGATGTGCTGTTGCCACTAGGGATAAAACATTGATGCTATGTCTAAGGATGTAGTTATTGATTACATTACGCACCATACTTAATGCAATTGTCTGTTGTTTTCCAACTTAATACTGGAAGGGGTTCGGACGATAACCTGAAGGTGGACTTTTTAGGCATAGATGCATGCTGGATGGCGGTCTATGTACTTTGTCGTAATGCCCAATTAAATCTCACTATATTTATCATGACATGTATGTGCATTGTTATGCCCTCTCTATTTGTCAATTGCCCGACTGTAATTTGTTCACCCAACATGCTTTTATCTTATGGGAGAGACACCTCTAGTGAACTGTGGACCCCGGTCCATTCTTTTATACTGAAATACAAATCTGCTGCAATACTTGTTCTTTACTCGTTTTCCGCAAACAATCATCTTCCACACAATACGGTTAATCCTTTGTTACAGCAAGCCGGTGAGATTGACAACCTCACTGTTTCGTTGGGGCAAAGTACTTTGGTTGTGTTGTGCAGGTTCCACGTTGGCGCCGGAATCTCCGGTGTTGCGCCGCACTACATCCCGCCGCCATCAACCTTCAACGTGCTTCTTGACTCCTACTGGTTCGATTAAACCTTGGTTTCTTACTGAGGGAAACTTGCCGCTGTGCGCATCACACCTTCCTCTTGGGGTTCCCAACGGACGTGTCAACTACACGCATCAATCCCCTTGGCGTAACCCTTTTCGTGTTTGGAAATAGTGTTTGGTGTCATCATTAACCCGGATTGCCACACTACCTCCATGGCTCCATACACAAAATCATTTATTAGAGCACGCCATTCTGGAGAAAAAACTTTCATCCTGAGCGTATCATACGCCTTCTCAAAATCTAATTTTAAAATAACCCCATTTAATTTCTTAGTATGCATCTCATGTACCGTCTCATGCAAAACAGCCACTCCATCGAGGATATTCCTTCCTTGTATAAAAGCGGTCTGTGATGGTTGAACGATATGATCCTCAACCGTATTAAGTCTAATGGTGGCCACTTTCGTAAAAATCTTGAAACTTACGTTTAAGAGGTAAATAGGTCTATATTGTTGAATCATTTTTACCTCATTAACTTTCGGTAGCAACATTACTTCACCAAAATTTAGACGAAATAATTCTAGTTGTCCTCTGTGTAGAGCACTGAACAAATCTAGAAGGTCTGATTTAATAGTATCATAGAAAGTTCGATAAAACTCCACTGGAAAATCATCAGGACCCGGTACTTTGTTGCATTCCATTTGGAAAATTGCCTTCTGAACCTCTTCCTCTGAATAAGGTGCGGTTAGTAGGTCATTTTCTTCCATAGAAACTTGGGTATGTTATCCGTTAAGTCCTCATTAAGAGAAAAGAGGCCTGGCCGGCATCGACCAAGTCACACTGCGTACACATCTGCAATACCCTGGTCGTTCCCGCAACCACGGTACGGCGCCTCCCCGCGGACGTTGCCCGGCGGGTCGTAGCTGCACACGACGAACGTGCCGCCGCCGTCGACGCACGTCGCCGACGCGCACCCGAGCCTCTTGGTGCGCGCCCAGACCACCTGCGTGTAGTGCCCGCAAGCGCTCTTCCGCCTGCAGGCGTTTCTAGCGCAGTCGTAGTCCGCGCGCTCGTCGACCCATGCCTCCACCGCGTCCGCCGCGGTCCACCGCCGCCCGGCGCTTCCCCAGAAGATGTTCTCGCCGTAGGGTCCGTGCGAGTGCGCCATCTTGCAGCCGTCAAGCCTCCTCCTCTCGGCGTGCCGCCGGGCGTACGCCGCCAGGGTGGCGTTCCACGAGAGCTTGCGGACGCCGACCTCCGAGCGGGCGCCGTTGTGGGGCTTCAGGAAGTGATCGTGGGAAGAGTTGTGGGCGGCATGGGTTAGGCGTAGGACGCCGAGACAGAGAAGAAGCATTGAACCATAGGTGAGCGGGGCTGCCATCTCTGCCTGGCACCGATCGAGAGCTTTTTTTGCATTGTTTCTTGATATTGTGCCCATTTTATATCCAAATCTCCATCCATTTGTGGTACATAAACTGTTGTCTTTTCGAGTAATGTCATTTGAGACACCATACTTTAGGCCTCAAGAACCGTTTCTGTTACACGTGACGTGCGCTTGGTTAGAACAAGTTCACTCTACATGTGCAGAGTGAAATGTGTTCAAAAAATTGAAACTTATCCAGAGTGAAAGAGTGCAAAGCTGTGGTTATTCTTTGCACGCTGTGTGGCAACGCTCAAGTAGGATTTGAACAGGGCAGAATCTTTTTTTTTTGTGGTTTCTATTCGCTTGACATCTTGTACTACATCTTTTAGCAGCTCTTCGGCTAACATTCTAAAAAAATAATCAATTGAAGAAGGATTGTAACTAGTTAAGAGCATCTCCGGTCGCATCCCCAAAGTGTTTCTCGAAGCGCTCCGGGTCGAGCATTTGAGGAACGTGTTTTCTTCGTGCTGCGTTTGGGGGGGCGTCGCTCCCCGGCCGCGTCCCCCAAACGCGCACCCCAAACTTGTTCGTGTGTCAATGATGCGTTGGTCCCGCCACTTCCTACCTCGCGTCTCGCTCTGTACGGCGTCCTTGGAGCGTCCCCTGTGGAGCGGGGACGGGCTCGGAACGTCGGACAACATATAGGGCCGCGCCGGACAGAAAGAACCTTTGGGGCGGCGCCCCAAAAACCTTTGGGGTACGCTTTGGGAGACGCGGCTAGAGATGCTCTTAGTCTAGTACTACCTCAGTTTTTTTATACAAGGTCACTACCAAAATACCATTTTCATTTATATAAGGTCACTATCTTTTCTAAGAAGAACTGATTACATTTCTCTCTCGTATAATGATGCTCGTTAATGTAAAGGTTGTAGGCAACCATAGAGATAGAAACACCAAGTGACATGTTTAATTAGCCCAGAACACAAGAAAATTTTCATATAATTAATTGTGTTATTTATTAGTTGATTTTATTTTCTTAGTATCTAGAAGATGAGATGAGATGTGGGCAACAGAGGGAGTATAATTGCTTTTGAACTATATATGATTGTGCTGCGATTTGCACAAAAATAACCTAAAAGTAAAAGAAAAGCACAGACTGACCCTCCGGCGAAACTATTTCACCCATCTAACCCTTTTGTGTGGCGCCCCGCACATCGGCGCCACACATGCCAGTGTGGCGCCCCTCCTACCGACGCCACACACCCAGCAGACGTGGCACCCTCGACGCTGAGCTGGTCCGCCGATCCGACGTGGCAGCATGTGTGGCGCCCCTCCCATCGGCGCCACACATGGACTTACAATTGCCCAAAACATACTGTGAGACAATTCGTCTGGAACTTAGCCGTTTTGCGAGCCTCTACGTGTGGCGCCGATGCCACGGGCGCCATACTAGCATGTGTGGCGCCGATGGCACGGGCGCCACACATAGAGCCTCGCCAAAATGGCTAAGGACTTATCGTCCGGAGCCCCTGGATGTTTTCGACCCAATGTTGGATATAAGTTGGCATGTGTGGCGCCGATGCCGTGGGCGCCACACAGTGCAGTGTGGCGCCACTATGAAGGGCGCCACACATTGACTTGTGTCAAAAACCTGAAAAATCCTACCAAACTCCAACAGTTTTCATTGGACACAGCAAGTACCAATCTCAGAACATACACAACAAGTAGCAATCTCAGAAGATGTAGTCTACATCGTAGCAAGTAAATTCAAACAACAAGTAGCATTACAAACATTGTTCGAAATGACATAGGGTTCACAATTCGATACTTATGAAGATATAGTTCACAACAACACGGAGCACATCCTACTGTCATCCTCGACGTGTCGTCCTCACGGGCTGCTTCCGGACGGCCATCCTCTTCGTCCGCTGCCGTGGCTCTTGTTGCTGCTGCTCCTCCTGCTCCTCCTCCTCTGAAGAGAACGGCTCGTCGTTCCTCATCCTCGACAAAGATGATCTCCGCACCGGCCCCTCATCCTCCTCAATGACAACCTTCTTTCCTCGGTTGACATAATCTTCCGGAGTGTACCGTTTTGGAGCATTGCCCCTTGGCTTCAACTGGTAAGCTGACCGTGGGGCTTGCTTGGAGGTATGCTTTGGAGGTATGCTTTGACTCAGAATCAAGTCGTCGTCAGGAGGAATCTTCACAAACATGAACACATGAGATTACAAAAGTTGAAATTAGTAAGAACATGTTTGACAGAGAACAAAATAGTTCATACCTGCGGTTCTTCAGAAGAGGAGGATGTAGGGATTTCGCCTTCGCGGCAACCTAGCAAGTTCGCTAACCGCCGCATCTTTCGTGCAGTGTTCTGCGTCATGGAACTCATTGTTACAAAGCCACCAGAACATAATAGCGTACATTCAAAGTTGGTGATCATACCTTAATGAAATGACGCAACGGTCCGACAGGCTTTTCATCTCTCCCGCTCTGGTCCCACATAATCTCGCACTCGTCAGCTGTTTTTTGGATCTCCGACTGCTGTGACAAACATAGCTGTGGTGACCCTGCATACCACTGCATGTTGTAGTATGCCAGTCGTTGATATAACATTCACGAAGTACCATTCCGCAAATATTACATCCCTCAGAGTAGTACAACAGAACATAGCAGGGTCCATAACTCATTCACTTATTATTACAAGCATCAAACATATATTGTCTTGGAGCTCCTCTTGGGTCCTCAAAGGAATACTCCTGGGTTCGAGGTGAACCCAACTGAGCTTACAATATAAGAGTCTCATTAAACTATACATTTATTGCCTCGAGCAGCTAAATACTAGAGTTCGGGCTGCTCGGTTACTGCTACTATCGGATATCTCTAGGCTTGTTCTCCTCCGGAAGCCTCCCCGGATCCGTAGACTATGAGATAGTCTACGCCTTCAACACCTCCTGAGAGGTCAGGTTCAACGTAGCCGATTATCTCAGCTCCTTCGTTGTTGTCGTAGTCCTCCTCCAGACGATTCAGACAATCTAAGCATGGGATTTAAGAGTGGTATGAGTACGAGCGTACTCAACAAGTTCATTATAGATAAGAGGTGTTTAATGCACTAGCTACGATATTAGACCAGAAAGTCTAATACCAATGCAAGTTTTGGTAAACATTTCTTCAAGAGATTGCTTTTATTTCAAAGAGCTATGTCCGTCAGCCTTCACCGGTTTACTAGAACTTCATGGAGCTCCTTTCCGGCCGCGTTCGCAGTTCCTTATCCCGGAACGAGGAGTGACAGTCACGGTTCTTTACACTCTGCAGAGGTGTGTTGCTTTACCCATAAGAGATCTTAACCTTGGTGCCAACCGGGCAGCTTTCCCGTCCACACTTCCTTCGGTGTGAGGCCCGGTATAAGGTCTAGCCAATCATGTTCCTCCGCTACCTCGAACACCCACCCTTTGTTGCATACCCCGACCCTGGGTCTTCGTCGGTCCCATTATTCCCACTCACGGGTGGACCCCGACCACGACAACAGTTTGGGACTCGTTAACCAAACACCTTCGCCGGTAGCTGCAACCCATCATAGACCGCAATACCGTGGGGACTTAAGGCCTCCCCAGCCAACCGCTTGCACTTCGAGCGACAAGTGTCTACGGACTATGCCGTGGGGACTTAAGGCTTCCCCAGCCAACCACTTGCCCTGACAGATACAAGTGTCTACGGTAAAGCGCATCCGTTGATGAACGAGAGGTGGAAACACTTTTGACTACTCCGTCCCACTCCGGATCTTATGGTTAACACGGGTATTACGGCACAAGAATCACTGGCGACATTTGTTGTTTAATCCTAGATGGATATAAACCCGTGCAATGGAACCTCCACCATATCAACACAATCCATGGTTCCATTGCCCACCACATAGTCATATTCATAGTTATGAAAGTAGTGGTTTTGATTTTTATGCAATAGTGATAACCATAGTACTTTGCAATTAATTTGATAGAAATACTCAAATGACATGAGCAAGTGATGAACTTGCTCGAACACTGCAAAGTTCTGCAGTTGGATGGTGTGGACTGACCCTTGTCCTCTGGTTCTGAAAAATAGCATCATTGTCCGATAAGGGCAATGGTTAAAGAAGCATTGATGCATGATTCCAGTTTTAGGTTTTTTTTCCCCCTTCTGATGTCTTTATCATTTCATGAGAGGTTAATACTAAGAATAATTTGGGGATACTTTATTTAGGGCAACATACAACCTTGAAATGTTGTCAAGGTGTTTTTAAAGTCCAAAAGAATTTATGGACTTATTTTCATTATTGAAAATAATTTATGTGATTTTAAATGATTCTTTTAATCATCAAATTTGAACTTATTCTTGTTTATCTTCAAAAATTCTATTTCATATTTTATTATGATAGAGTTTTTTATACTGAGTGGTTTTCATATTTTTAATTATTTTTTAGAGCTAGGAAACATTTATTGTGCATTTTCAAAGTTTCTGCATTTATAAAGGATTGTGAAATGGCAAAAATGCCCCTGGGCCCACCTGTCGGTGTAACCCAGTGGGGTTAGGTCGACCGACCCACCTGGTCCGGCTCGACCAGCCTCACTCCTCTCTCTCTCTCGCGCGCGTGTCCGAACCCTAACCCTAATCCCCTCTCTGGCGATTCGTGTCGCCCCCGCCGTCGCCGCTCGATTCCGGCGAACTCCGCCGGACTTGGCCCCCGCCATGGTGCGCAATCGACGCGCCCCACGACGGCGGTCATCCTCATCCGCGTCGATCTGGAGCGGTTGCTGCTCCAGCTCGTCTTCGATCTCCTCCGAGATGGCTAGGGTTACGGGATCGTGGCGATCCCGCTGCTTCCTGGGCTCCAGGCGCGATGGCGCCGCCGTGGGCCTCGCCACGGTGGTGTGGGGCGCTGCGGCGCTTGTCGGAGTATGGCCTGGCCTGGCCAGGTGCTACCGAGCACTCGACGTGCGCCGCCGTGGCCGCCATGGCCGCATCTGCTCGTCTGCTTGCCCCCGGGTATGTGCGCCACCTTTCTCTCCCACTCTCCTGTGCTTGTTCTTCTTCTTCTCCTCCTCTTCTTCGTCTAGTTTGGTCACTGGCCTGCCCTTCCTCATAGAGGTACAGCCATGCCGTGATGCTGCTGCTTATTCTGCTTGTGATGTTGTTCTATTGTGCTGCTGCTATGCTGCTTGTGCTGCTGTTATGCTGCTTGCGCTGCTGGTTTGAGCTGTTCTTCCCTATAACTTGATGGTATACCTCATGAGCTCTTGCTCATGAGCATACTGTGATGCTTTGCTTAATCTTATTGGCTCCTGCTGTTGCTATGTGTAGCCTATCTCTCCTCGTGAGTGCATTAACCGGTCCCTGGCTTATTGATCGTGTGTGATTCTTGCAAAATTTGCAAGTACCAGTGCTGTTTGTGTGTTGATTAAAGTGTTCTGGCTCATGGTAGGCTCTGCTTTGCTTAATTGTTGTCCATATGCATCAATTCCTTTGCTGATGTTCTTATGGGTACAATCATAAAATGGTTTATCTGGCTATCTGTGATTCAATTAAAGCTTGTGTGTAATTTCTTCAGTGACTAGCTCATTTTTGGTGCTAGGCTTGCTTATAGTCATCTGTTTCCAGTGCTAGCAAGCACTAGTGAGCCTATGATTAACATTTACTTGATGATTAGTTGTTATGCTTCTGACAGTGACTATCTGGTGCTCCTTCTGGTACCTGTGTGACTAATACACTTGTGCTAGTGGGTTCTATTGCTTACTCAAGCATTGATTATTGCTTGCAGTGATCTTCTGGATCATGTGCAAGGTTCTGGTGTATTGGTTACTTCTGTAATTCATTTATCTCTGTTACCTTGCTTAATTGAGTAGATAAATGATGTGAACTGCCTTGCAGGTGATGATCATATGAGTTGATTTAGTAGAGCTAGAGGGATGCCAACTTCGTTGGGTACCCTAGCTCCCTTTTGAACCCATCTCGGGTAATGATAGATGTGCTTGAGCTTATCTGTGGGATTTTGTGGTGTGGTTGAGGTAGCCCTGACAGTAATTCATTGTTGTTAGGGTAGCTCCCACCTGTGTTGGCTTTCTTTGATGAATAGGTGCTCACTGGCTAATCACTTGGTGAATTACTAGTAGCTTTGATGTTGATAAACAAGATAGACACATGATAGTCTATCATGTCTGATGGCTTAGCTAGCTCTGGTTGTCAAGTGAGCCCGGTATCTGGCCAGGGTTTTGAATCCATGTTGGATTTCTCTGGTTGTGTCCATGTGTAGACACAACCAATGTTCCCTGGATGATCTCTACTGGTTGTTCTCTATGTTTGCTTGAACCAAATGACTAGTTAGCCATAGGATGACACAAACATAGGGTATCTACCCTTTTGCTTATGTGTGATTGGTGCATATGCTTGTTTATGAACAAAACCATCTGGTTTGTTCATGATGATTGGTATACCTCACTCCAGCTCCTAGAAATATTGTTGGTGTAGAGGTTTTTCTTCTGGTGATTTGCTTGACTTGCCCTGCTCCTCCTTGTGGCTTTTGATTCTTGGTTTGGTTCAGTGGTGAGTTTGGACAGGTTGAACAGCGACTTGGTCTGTTCTTCTTGTTCTTGGCTGTTCTTGGTGTTCTTGGTGACTTACCCTGTTGCTTGTCGATGGATGAAGCAAATAGCTAGGGTTTGGCTGTGAAAAGCTTATATATGGCTGGCCTTTGCTTCCCTGCTCGACAGCTTAGCCTGGCAAGTGTTGGTGACTCCCCCTGTGTGAGTGTGCTGGTGAGCATGCACACATGCAGTGTGAGCTGCCTGTGTGTGTGTGTGTGTTCCTGATACTTTGCACTTGGCTTGGAGAGGATCAGCTCGGCAGAGCTGTGAGCATATCCTCTCTGTTGCCATTTTCTTTCTAACCTGCCAAGTGGCAATGCCACTTGGCATAATTGTTGCTTTTCTTTTTATGTGCAGGGAATCAAGATGATGATCAAAATGGATATAGAGATCATCAAATCCAAGATCAAGTGAAGATGATCTTGTAGTATTTAGGATAGAATCCATCCTTGTACTTTTCTTTTTATTTTCTTTTATTTTTCAATTTTCTCCAATTCTTGTAATGTGTTGTAAAATTCATTTAGTTCCATTATGAATAATGTAAAGACAATGTATCTTGTGTGTTAATCAATAAAGCTCAAGGTTTTCTCTAATGAGCTTGTCTTATTGTTTAAATTATTCATAATGTGTTTTATGTATTATTTACTTAATGAATTTCCTCACAATTCAACTATTTAGGGTAATTATTTAATATTTGAATTTGAAATTCAAATTCAACTTTGGTTTGAATTCAACCATGCTACTTAATTTAGAATTCAATCATGCAACTTAAGTTTGATGCAAACTCTCCCCTCTCTTCTCAGAACCCTAAACTAGTTAAGTGAGATGCAAGTTTGTCGCACTCTCGAAACCCTAACCCTGTAAGGTGTCGAGAGAGAAACTTGTCCCCCTTCGATGCAGTTTTTGTTTAAAAGCGCGAAATTTCCCCAGAATTTGTAATGCAATGCACATCCCTTTCTAAAATCTACCCCTCGATCGTCTCTAAACCTGGGACATTACAATAGCATACACAATTTAAGCGAGCACATGGCAATCTAGATGATGTACTAGTTAATGAGAGAATCCATTACCACGAAGTTCAGCTCGGAAGCAATAGAAGTTGATCTCCCTCTGCGAGCATAGGTGTCGTGCTGGCTTTGCGCAACCTCATCGAACTCGATGGGGTCGTCCAAGATGTAGTCAGCATACGCGCACTTCACTAACTCGATACGCGTGTTTTCATGGAACCACTGGAGGTAGTTGTTGAAAGCGGCCAAGTTGTGAGGCACAATCTCCACAGGGCCAGCAGTCCGTGTCGCTTCCAAGCAGTGTAGGAACGCTGCGACGTGGCCGCCATGATGAACTGGCCAATTTGTGATCTTCCTCTGCCGCTGCCTATCAAGCCTGCAAGAATCAAGAAGTTAGATTCTACCTCTTCTATCAAGAATCTTCCATCGCATGATTCCAGAAGTTTACCTATGAAGCGCCTTGTCCGTGTCTTGCCACTGAGGTGGGTGATACGTCTCCGACGTATCGATAATTTCTTATGTTCCATGCCACATTATTGATGATATCTACATGTTTTATACACATTATATGTCGTATTTATGCATTTTCCGGCACTAACCTATTAACGAGATGCCGAAGGGCCGATTCGTTTGTCCGTCTGTTTTTGGTTTCAGAAATCCTATAGTAAGGAAATATTCTCGGAATCGGACGAAATCAACGCCCAGCATCTTAGGATTGCATGAAGCTTCCAGAACACCCGAGAGTCGCCAGAGAGGGGCCACAGGGCCACCATATGACACCCTGGCGCGGCCAAGGGGGGGCCCGCGCCCCCCCTGTTGTGTCGTCGCCTCGTTGACCTTCCGACTCCGCCTCTTCGCCTATATAAAGGTCCCTGACCTAAAACCTCGAGACGAAAAAGCCACGGTACGAGAAACCCTCCAGAGCCGCCGCCATCGCGAAGCCAAGATCCGGGGGACAGGAGTCTCCGTTCCGGCATGCCGCCGGGACGGGGAAGTGCCCCGGAAGGCTCCTCCATCGACACCACCGCCATCTTCATCAACGCTGTTGTCTCCCATGAGGAGGGAGTAGTTCTCCATCGAGGCTCGGGGCTGTACCGGTAGCTATGTGGTTAATCTCTCTCCTATGTGCTTCAATACAATAATCTCATGAGCTGCCTTACATGATTGAGATTCATATGATGATGCTTGTAATCTATATGTCATTATGCTAGTCAAGTGGGTTTTACTTATGTGATCTCCGGAGACTCCTTGTCCCACGTGTGTAAAGGTGACAAGTGTGTGCACCGTGTGGGTCTCTTAGGCTATATTTCACGGAATACTTATTCACTCGTTATGAAGAGCATAGTGAAGTGCTTATTTATATCTCTTTATGATTGCAATGTGTTTTGTATCACAATTTATCTGTGTGCTACTCTAGTGATGTTATTAAAGTAGTTTATTCCTCCTGCACGGTGTAATGGTGACAGTGTGTGCATCGTGTAGTGATGCGTGTAGTCGACACGTCCGTTGGGAACCCCAAGAGGAAGGTGTGATGCGCACAGCGGCAAGTTTCCCTCAGTTAGAAACCAAGGTTTAATCGAACCAGTAGGAGTCAAGAAGCACGTTGAAGGTTGATGGCGGCGAGATGTAGTGCGGCGCAACACCGTAGATTTCGGCGCCAACGTGGAACCCGCACAACACAACCAAAGTACTTTGCCCCAACGAAACGAGTGAGGTTGTCAATCTCACCGGCCTGCTCGTAACAAAGGATTAACCGTATTGTGTGGAAGATGATTGTTTGCGAGAGAAAACAATAAAACAAGTATTGCAAGCAGATTTGTATTTCAGTATTAAAAGAATGGACCGGGGTCCACAGCTCACTAGAGGTGTCTCTCCCATAAGATAAAAGCATGTTGGGTGAACAAATTACAGTCGGGCAATTGACAAATAGAGAGGGCATAACAATGCACATACATGACATGATAAGTATAGTGAGATTTAATTGGGCATTACGACAAAGTACATAGACCGCTATCCAACCGCATCTATGCCTAAAAAGTCCACCTTCGGGTTATCATCCGAACCCCTTCCAGTATTAAGTTGCAAAGCAACAGACAATTGCATTAAGTATGGTGCGTAATGTAATCAACAACTACATCCTCGGACATAGCGCCAATGTTTTATCCCTAGTGGCAACAAGACAACACAACCTTAGAACTTTCTCATCACTGTCCTGGTGTCAATGCAGGCATGAACCCACTATCGAGCATAAGTACTCCCTCTTGGAGTTAAAAGTAAAAACTTGGCCAGAGCCTCTACTAGTAACGGAGAGCATGCAAGATCATAAACAAGACATGTGTAATAACTTGATAATTAACATGACATGGTATTCTCTATCCATCGGATCCCGACAAACACAACATATAGAATTACAGATAGATGATCTTGATCATGTTAGGCAGCTCACAAGATCCAACAATGAAGCACAATGAGGAGAAGACAACCATCTAGCTACTGCTATGGACCCATAGTCCAGGGGTGAACTACTCACTCATCACTCCGGAGGCGACCATGGCGGTGTAGAGTCCTCCGGGAGATGAATCCCCTCTCCGGCAGGGTGCCGGAGGAGATCTCCGGAATCCCCCGAGATGGGATCGGCGGCGGCGGCGTCTCGCAAGGTTTTCCGTATCGTGGTTTTTCGCCTCGGGGTTTCGCGACGGAGGCTTTAAGTAGGCGGAAGGGCGAGTCGGGGGCCGGACGAGGGGCCCACACCACGGGCGGCGCGGGCCCCCTTGGCCGCGCCGCCATGTGGTTTGGCCACCTCGTGGCCCCACTTCGTATGTTCTTCGGTCTTCCGGAAGCTCCGTGGAAAAATAGGCCCCTGGGTCTTCGTTTCGTCCAATTCCGAGAATATTTCGTTACTAGGATTTCGAAACCAAAAACAGCGAGAAAACGAGAACCGGCACTTCGGCATCTTGTTAATAGGTTAGTTCCGTAAAATGCACGAATATGACATAAAGTGTGCATAAAACATGTAGGTATCATCAATAATATGGCATAGAACATAAGAAATTATCGATACGTCGGAGACGTATCAAGCATCC
This sequence comes from Lolium rigidum, assembly GCF_022539505.1. NCBI lineage: Eukaryota > Viridiplantae > Streptophyta > Magnoliopsida > Poales > Poaceae > Lolium > Lolium rigidum. The sequence continues at coordinate 289,675,478 of NC_061514.1, forward strand.
CCAAGCTTAGTTCTCGCTCGTCCCGAGCAGGTAAAACGATAACAAAGATAATTTCTGAAGTGATATGCCATCATAACCTTGATCATACTATTTGTAAACATATGTAGTGGATGCAGCGATCAAAACAATGGTAATGACATGAGAAAACAAGTGAATCATATAGCAAAGACTTTTCATGAATAGTACTTCAAGACAAGTATTAATAAGTCTTGCATAAGAGTTAACTCATAAAGCAATAAATCAAAGTAAAGGTATTGAAGCAACACAAAGGAAGATTAAGTTTCAGCGGTTGCTTTCAACTTGTAACATGTATATCTCATGGATAATTGTCAACATAGAGTAATATAACAAGTACAATATGCAAGTATGTAGGAATCAATGCACAGTTCAAGCAAGTGTTTGCTTCTTGAGGTGGAGAGAGATAGGTGAACTGACTCAACATAAAAGTAAAGAGAATGGTCCTTCAAAGAGGAAAGCATCGATTGCTATATTTGTGCTAGAGCTTTTATTTTGAAAACATGAAACAATTTTGTCAACGGTAGTAATAAAGCATATGAGTTATGAAAGTTATATCTTACAAGTTGCAAGTCTCATGCATAGTATACTAATAGTGCCCGCACCTTGTCCTAATTAACTTGGACTGCCGGATCTTTGCAATGCACATGTTTTGACCAAGTGTCACAATGGGGTACCTCCATGCCGCATGTACAAAGGTCTAAGGAGAAAGCTCGCATTTTGGATTTCTCGCTTTTGATTATTCTCAACTTAGACATCCATACCGGGACAACATGGACAACAGATAATGGACTCCTCTTTAATGCATAAGCATGTGGCAACAATTATTATTCTCATATGAGATTGAGGATATATGTCCAAACTGAAATTTCCACCATGAATCATGGCTTTAGTTAGCGGCCCAAAGTTCTTCTCTAACAATATGCATGATCCAACCATGAAGGTGGTAGATCTCTCTTGCTTCGTACAAGACGGACATGCATAGCAACTCACATGATATCCAACAAAGAATAGTTGATGGCGTCCCTAGAAACATGGTTATCGCACAACAAGCAACTTAATAAGAGATAAAGTGCATAAGTACATATTCAATACTACAATAGTTTTTAAGCTATTTGTCCCATGAGCTATATATTGCACAGGTGGATGATGGAGTTTTAAAGGTAGCACTCAAGCAATTTACTTTGGAATGGCGGATAAATACCATGTAGTAGGTAGGTATGGTGGACACAAATGGCATAGTGGTTGGCTCAAGTATTTGGGATGCATGAGAAGTATTCCCTCTCGATACAAGGTTTAGGCTAGCAAGGTTATTTGAAACAAACACAAGGATGAACGGTACAGCAAAACTCACATAAAAGACATATGGTAAACATTATAAGACTCCATACCGTCTTCCTTGTTGTTCAAAACTCAATACTAGATGTTATCTAGACTCTACGAAAACCAAATATGCAAACCAAATTAGCAAGCTCTAAGTATTTCTTCATTAATGGGTGCAAAGTATATGATGCAAGAGCTTAAACATGAGCACAACAATTGCCAAGTATCAAATTATCCAAGACATTTTAGAGTTACTACATGTAGCATTTTCCAATTCCAACCATATAACAATTTAACGAAGATGAAACTTCGCCATGAATACTATGAGTAGAGCCTAAGGACATATTTGTCCATATGCTACAGCGGAGCGTGTCTCTCTCCCATAAAGTGAATGCTAGGATCCATTTTATTCAAACAAAACAAAAACAAAAACAAACCGACGCTCCAAGCAAAGTACATAAGATGTGGCCGAATAAAAATATAGTTTCGGGGGAGGAACCCGATAATGTTGTCGATGAAGAAGGGGATGCCTTGGGCATCCCCAAGCTTAGACGCTTGAGTCTTCTTAATATATGCAGGGGTGAACCACCGGGGCATCCCCAAGCTTAGAGCTTTCACTCTCCTTGATCATATTGCATCATACTCCTCTCTTGATCCTTGAAAACTTCCTCCACACCAAACTCGAAACAACTCATTAGAGGGTTAGTGCATAATAAAAATTCACATGTTCAGAGGTGACACAATCATTCTTAACACTTCTGGACATTGCATAAAGCTACTGGACATTAGTGGATCAAAGAAATTCATCCAACATAGCAAAAGAGGCAATGCGAAATAAAAGACAGAATCTGTCAAAACAGAACAGTCCGTAAAGATGGATTTTATTAGGCCACCAGACTTGCTCAAACGAAAATGCTCAAATTGAATGAAAGTTGCGTACATATCTGAGGATCATGCTCGTAAATTGGCGTAATTTTCTGAGCTACCTACAGGGAGATAGACCCAGATTCGTGACAGCAAAGAAATCTGGAACTGCGCAGTAATCCAAATCTAGTACTTACTTTTCTATCAAAGACTTTACTTGGCACAACAAAACATAAAACTAAGATAAGGAGAGGTTGCTACAGTAGTAAACAACTTCCAAGACACAAATATAAAACAAAAAATACTGTAGTAAAAACATGGGTTGTCTCCCATAAGCGCTTTTCTTTAACGTCTTTCAGCTAGGCGCAGAAAGTGTATCTCAAGTAACATCAAGAGACGAAGCATCAACATCATAATTTGTTCTAATGATAGAATCATAAGGTAACTTCATTCTCTTTCTAGGGAAGTGTTCCATACCTTTCTTGAGAGGAAATTGATATTTAATATTACCTTCCTTCATATCAATAGTAGCACCAACGGTTCGAAGAAAAGGTCTTCCCAATATAATGGGGCAAGATGCATTGCATTCAATATCCAAGACAACAAAATCAACGGGGACAAGGTTATTGTTAACCATAATATGAACATTATCAACTTTCCCCAAAGGTTTCTTTTTAGCATTATCAGCGAGATTAACATCCAAATAACAATTTTTCAATGGTGGCAAGTCAAGCATATCATAGACTTTTTTAGGCATAACAGAAATACTTGCACCAAGATAAAGCATTACAATCAAAATCTTTGATTCTCATTTTAATGATGGGCTCCCAACCATCCTCTAGCTTTCTAGGAATAGAAGTTTCAAGTTTTAGTTTCTCTTCTCTAGCTTTTATGAGAGCATTTGTAATATGTTTTGTGAAAGCCAAATTTATAGCACTAGCATTGGGACTTTTAGCAAGTTTTTGCAAGAACTTTATAACTTCAGAGATGTGGCAATCATCAAAATCTAAATCATTACAATCTAAAGCAATGGGATTATCATCCCCAAGGTTGGAAAAAATTTCAGCAGCTTTATCACAAGCAGTTTCAAGCAGTTTTAGCAGCTCGAGTAATTTTGCGCGCTTTGCACTAGGAGTAGAAGCATTGCCAACACCAATTATTTTACCATTGATAGTAGGAGGTGCAGCAACATATGAATCATTAACATTGCTAGTGGTGGTAATAGTCCAAACTTTAGCTACATTTTCTTTTTTAGCTAGTTTTTCATTTTCTTCTCTATCCCACCTAGCACGCAGTTCAGCCATTAATCTTATATTCTCATTAATTCTAACTTGGATGGCATTTGCTGTAGTAACAATTTTATTTTCAATATCCCTATTAGGCATAACTTTCGATTTCAAAAGATCAACATCAGAGGCAAGACTATCAACTCTAGAAACAAGAATATCAATTTTATTGAGCTTTTCCTCAACAGTATTTATTAAAGGCAGTTTGTGTACTAATAAATTCTTTAAGCATGGCTTCAAGTCCAGGGGGTGTATTCCTATTATTGTTGTAAGAATTCCCATAAGAATTAGCATAACCGTTACCATTATTATAAGGATATGACCTATAGTTATTACTAGAATTGTTCCGATAAGCATTGTTGTTGAAATTATTATTTTTAATGAAGTTTACATCAACATGTTCTTCTTGGGCAACCAATGAAGCTAATAGAACATTATTAGGATCAACATTAGTCCTATCATTCGCAAGCATAGACATAATAGCATCAACTTTATCATTCAAGGAAGAGGATTCTTCAACAGAATTTACCTTCTTACCTTGTGGAGCTCTTTCCGTGTGCCATTCAGAGTAATTAACCATCATATTATCAAGAAGCTTTGTTGCTTCACCAAGAGTGATGGACATAAAGGTACCTCCAGCAGCTGAATCCAATAAATTCCGCGAAGAAAAATTTAGTCCCGCATAGAAGGTTTGGATGATCATCCAAGTAGTCATCCATGGGTTGGGCAATTTTTAACCAGTAGATTTCATTCTTTCCCAAGCTTGAGCAACATGTTCATTATCCAATTGTTTAAAATTCATTATGCTACTCCTCAAAGATATAATTTTAGCAGGGGGATAATATCTACCAATAAAAGCATCCTTGCATTTAGTCCATGAATCAATACTATTCTTAGGCGGAGATAGCAACCAATCTTTAGCTCTTCCTCTTAATGAGAAAGGAAACAATTTTAATTTTATAATGTCCCCATCTACATCTTTATATTTTTGCATTTCACATAGTTCAACAAAATTATTGAGATGGGCAGCAGCATCATCGTAACTAACACCCGTAAAATTGCTCTCGCATAACAAGATTAAGTAAAGCAGGTTTAATTTCAAAGAATTCCGCTGTAGTAGCAGGTGGAGCAATAGGTGTGCATAAGAAATCATTATTATTTGTGCTAGTGAAGTCACACAACTTAGTATTTTCAGGGTTGGCCATTTTAGCAATAGTAAATAAAGCAAACTAGATAAAGTAAATGCAAGTAAACTAAATTTTTTTGTGTTTTTGATATAGAGTGCAAGACAGTAAATAAAGTAAAGCTAGCAACTAATTTTTTTGTGTTTTGATATAATGCAGCAAACAAAGTAGTAAATAAAATAAAGCAAGACAAAAACAAAGTAAAGAGATTGGGAAGTGGAGACTCCCTTGCAGCGTGTCTTGATCTCCCGGCAACGGCGCCGTAAATTTGCTTGATGCGTGTAGTCGACACGTCCGTTGGGAACCCCAAGAGGAAGGTGTGATGCGCACAGCGGTAAGTTTCCCTCAGTTAGAAACCAAGGTTTAATCGAACCAGTAGGAGTCAAGAAGCACGTTGAAGGTTGATGGCGGCGAGATGTAGTGCGGCGCAACACCAGAGATTCCGGCGCCAACGTGGAACCTGCACAACACAACCAAAGTACTTTGCCCCAACGAAACAAAGTGAGGTTGTCAATCTCACCGGCCTCGCTGTAACAAAGGATTAACCGTATTGTGTGGAAGATGATTGTTTGCAGAGAAAACAGTAGAAACAAGTATTGCAACAGATTTGTATTTCAGTATTAAAAGAATGGACCGGGGTCCACAGTTCACTAGAGGTGTCTCTCCCATAAGATAAAAGCATGTTGGGTGAACAAATTACAGTCGGGCAATTGACAAATAGAGAGGGCATAACAATGCACATACATGACATGATAAGTATAGTGAGATTTAATTGGGCATTACGACAAAGTACATAGACCGCCATCCAACCGCATCTATGCCTAAAAAGTCCACCTTCGAAGTTATCATCCGAACCCCTTCCAGTATTAAGTTGCAAAGCAACAGTACAATTGCATTAAGTATGGTGCGTAATGTAATCAACAACTACATCCTCGGACATAGCGCCAATGTTTTATCCCTAGTGGCAACAAGACAACACAACCTTAGAACTTTCTCGTCATCGTCCTGGTGTCAATGCGAGCATGAACCCACTATCGAGCATAAGTACTCCCTCTTGGAGTTAAAAGTAAAAACTTGGCCAGAGCCTCTACTAGTAACGGAGAGCATGCAAGATCATAAACAACACATGTGTAATAACTTGATAATTAACATGACATGATATTCTCTATCCATCGGATCCCGACAAACACAACATATAGAATTACAGATAGATGATCTTGATCATGTTAGGCAGCTCACAAGATCCAACAATGAAGCACAATGAGGAGAAGACAACCATCTAGCTACTGCTATGGACCCATAGTCCAGGGGTGAACTACTCACTCATCACTCCGGAGGCAACCATGGCGGTGTAGAGTCCTCCGGGAGATGAATCCCCTCTCCGGCAGGGTGCCGGAGGAGATCTCCGAATCCCCCGAGATGGGATCGGCGGCGGCGGCGTCTCGCAAGGTTTTCCGTATCGTGGTTTTTCGCCTCGGGGGTTTCGCGACGGAGGCTTTAAGTAGGCGGAAGGGCAGAGTCGGGGCCGGACGAGGGGCCCACACCACAGGCGGCGCGGGCCCCCCTTGGCCGCGCCGCCATGTGATTTGGCCACCTCGTGGCCCCACTTCGTATGTTCTTCGGTCTTCCGGAAGCTCCGTGGAAAAATAGGCCCCCGGGTCTTCGTTTCGTCCAATTCCGAGAATATTTCGTTACTAGGATTTCTGAAACCAAAAACAGCAGTAAAACGGAACCGGCACTTCGGCATCTTGTTAATAGGTTAGTTCCAGAAAATGCACGAATATGACATAAAGTATGCATAAAACATGTAGGTATCATCAATAATATGGCATAGAACATAAGAAATTATCGATACGTCGGAGACGTATCATGTAGTACTTGGCGTAGGCTATGATTGTGATCTCTTGTAGATTATGAAGTTAACTATTGCTATGATGGTATTGATGTGATCTATGCCTCCTTTCGTAGTGTGAAGGTGACAGTGTGCATGCTATGTTAGTACTTGGTTTGGTTATGTTGATCTCGTCATGCACTCTAAGGTTATTTAAATATGAACATTGAATATTGTGGAGCTTGTTAACTCCGGCATTGAGGGTTCGTGTAATCCTACACAGCTAGTGGTGTTCATCATCCAACAAGAGGGTGTAGAGTCTAGCATCTATCTATTTATTCTATTATGTGATCAATGTTGAGAGTGTCCACTAGTGAAAGTATGATCCCTAGGCCTTGTTCCTAAATATCGCTATCGCCGCTTGTTTACTCGTTTTACTCGCATCTTACTTCCTGCAATATTACTACCATCAACCGCACGCCAGACAAGCACTTTTTCGGCGCCGTTACTACCGCTCATATTCATTCATACCACTTGTATTTCACTATCTCTTCGCCGAACTAGTGCACCTATTAGGTGTGTTGGGGACACAAGAGACTTCTTGCTTTGTGGTTGCAGTGGTTGCATGAGAGGGATATCTTTGACCTCTTCCTCCCCGAGTTCGATAAACCTTGGGTGATCCACTTAAGGGAAACTTGCCGCTGTTCTACAAACCTCTGCTCTTGGAGGCCCAACACTGTCTACAAGAATAGAAGCACCCGTAGACATCAAGCACTTTTTCTCGGCGCCGTTGTCGGGAGGAAAGGTAAAAGGCTCTCATACTCCGGTCCCAGGTAAAGTACTTTTCTATTGCCGCTGTGTGTGTGCTCGAAGCTATTTCCTTTAGATCCTGCAATTGCATCTTTTTGTTTCTTGTTTACACTAGTTTGGCATAATGGACAACAATTAATGATCTTCTTATTCTATTTCCTGATTTAAGACATGGATGGTTTGATTCGAAAATTAAAAAACCTATGGAACATATTAGTATGAACGCTTTGAACACCATTGTTGCTAATGATATGGAAAATTCTAAGCTTGTGGAAGCTGGCTTTGATGAGCATGATATTTTTAGTCCCCCAAGCATTGAGGAGAAAATTTACTTTGATAATACTTTGCCTCCTATTTATGATGATTATAATGATATTGGTCTTTTAGTACCGCCTGTTATGGAGGATAAATTTGATTATGATTACAATATGCCTCCTATATTTGATGATGAGAATAATAATGATAGCTACTTTGTTGAATTTGCTCCCACTACAACTAATAAAATTGATTATGCCTATGTGGAGAATAATAATTTTATGCATGAGACTCATGATAAGAATGTTTTATGTGATAGTTATATTGTTGAGTTTGCTCATGTTGCTACTTAAAGTTATTATGAGAGAGGAAAATATGGTTGTAGAAATTTTCATGTTACTAAAACACCTCTTTATGTGCTGAAAATTTTGAAGCTACACTTGTTTTATCTTCCTATGCTTGTCACTTTGCTCTTCATGAACTTGTTTATTTACAAGACTCCAATGCATAGGAAGCATGTTAGACTTAAATTTGTTTTGAATTTGCCTCTTGATGCTCTCTTTTGCTTCAACTACTATTTCTTGCGAGTGCATCATTAAAACTGCCGAGCCCATCTTAATGGCTATAAAGAAAGAACTTCTTGGGAGATAACCCATGTGTTTATTTTGCTACAGTAACTTTGTTTTATATTTGAGTCTTGGAAGTTGTTACTACTGTAGCAACCTCTCCTTATCTTAGTTTTGTTGCATTGTTATGCCAAGTAAAGTCTTTGATAGTAAGGTTCATACTAGATTTGGATTGCTGCACAGCAATAGCATTTCTTTGCTGTCACGAATTTCGACCTGCCTCTCTGTAGGTAGCTCAGAAAATTATGCCAATTTACGTGCGTGATCCTCAGATATGTATGCAACTTTCATTCAATTTGAGCATTTTCATTTGAGCAAGTTTGGTGCCTCGATAAAATCCATCTTTACGGACTGTTCTGTTTTGACAGATTCTGCCTTTTATTTCGCATTGCCTCTTTTGCTATGGTGGATGAATTACTTTGTTCCATTAATGTCCAGTAGCTTTATGCAATGTCCAGAAGTGTTAAGAATGATTGTGTCACCTCTGAACATGTGAATTTTTATTGTGCACTAACCCTCTAATGAGTTTGCTTTGAGTTTGGTGTGGAGGAAGTTTTCAAGGGTCAAGAGAGGAGGATGATATACTATGATCAAGAAGAGTGAAAGCTCTAAGCTTGGGGATGCCCCGGTGGTTCATCCCTGAATATTTCAAGAAGACTCAAGCATCTAAGCTTGGGGATGCCCAAGGCATCCCCTTCTTCATCGACAAATTATCAGGTTCCTTCTCTTGAAACTATATTTTTATTCGGTCACATCTTATGTACTTTACTTGGAGCGTCTGTGTGCTTTTATTTTCGTTTTTTTATTTTCATTCTCTGAATAAATGCTTGTGTGGGAGAGAGACACGCTCCGCTGGTTCATATGAACACATGTGTTCTTAGCTTTTAATGTTCATGGCGAAGGTTGAAACTGCTTCGTTAATTGTTATATGGTTGGAAACGGGAAATGCTACATGTAGTAATTGATAAAATGTCTTGGATAATTTGATACTTGGCAATTGTTGTCCTCATGTTTAAGCTCTTGCATCATATACTTTGCACCCATTAATGAAGAAATACATAGAGCTTGCTAAAATTTGGTTTGCATAATTGGTCTCTCTAAGGTCTAGATAATTTCTAGTAAAGAGTTTGAACAACAAGGAAGACGGTGTAGAGTCTTATAATGTTTACAATATGTCTTTTATGTGAGTTTTGCTGCACCAGTTCATCCTTGTGTTTGTTTCAAATAACCTTGCTAGCCTAAACCTTGTATCGAGAGGGAATGCTTCTCATGCATCCAAAATCCTTGAGCCAACCACTATGCCATTTGTGTCCACCATACCTACCTACTACATGGTATTTCTCCGCCATTCCAAAGTAAATTGCTTGAGTGCTACCTTTAAATTTCCATCATTCGCCTTTGCAATATATAGCTCATGGGACAAATAGCCTAAAAACTATTATGGTATTGAATATGTACTTATGCACTTTATCTCTTATTAAGTTGCTTGTTGTGCGATAACCATGTTTCTGGGGACGCCATCAACTACTCTTTGTTGAATATCATGTGAGTTGCTATGCATGTCCGTCTTGTCTGAAGTAAGGGAGATCTACCACTTTAATGGTTAGAGCATGCATATTGTTACAGAAGAACATTGGGCCGCTAACTAAAGCCATGAATCATGGTGAAAGTTTCAGTTTTGGACATATATCCTCAATCTCATCTGAGAACACTAATTGTTGCTACATGCTTATGCATTAAAGAGGAGTCCATTATCTGTTGTCCATGTTGTCCCGGTATGAATGTCTAAGTTGAGAATAATCAAAAGCGAGAAATCCAAAATGCGAGCTTTCTCCTTAGACCTTTGTACAGGCGGCATGGAGGTACCCCTTTGTGACACTTGGTTAAAACATGTGTATTGCGATGATCACGGTAGTCCAAGCTAATTAGGACAAGGTGCGGGCACTATTAGTATACTATGCATGAGGCTTGCAACTTGTAAGATATAATTTACATGATACATATGCTTTATTACTACCGTTGACAAAATTGTTTCATGTTTTCAAAATAAAAGCTCTAGCACAAATATAGCAATCGATGCTTTCCTCTTTGAAGGACATTTCTTTTACTTTTATGTTGAGTCAGTTCACCTATTTCTCTCCACCTCAAGAAGCAAACACTTGTGTGAACTGTGTATTGATTCCTACATACTTGCATATTGCACTTGTTATATTACTCTATGTTGACAATTATCCATGAGATATACATGTTATAAGTTGAAAGCAACCGCTGAAACTTAATCTTCCTTTGTGTTGCTTCAATACCTTTACTTTGATTTATTGCTTTATGAGTTAACTCTTATGCAAGACTTATTGATGCTTGTCTTGAAGTTCTATTCATGAAAAGTCTTTGCTTTATGATTCGAGTTGTTTACTCATGTCATTACCATTGTTTTGATCGCTGCATTCATTACATATGTTTACAATAGTATGATCAAGGTTATGATGGCATGTCACTCCAGAAATTATCTTTGTTATCGTTTACCTGCTCGGGACAAGCAGGAACTAAGCTTGGGGATGTTGATACGTCTCCGACGTATCGATATTTTCTTATGTTCCATGCCACATTATTGATGATATCTACATGTTTTATACACATTATATGTCGTATTTATGCATTTTCCCGGCACTAACCTATTAACGAGATGCCGAAGGGCCAGTTGCTGTTTTCTGCTGTTTATGGTTTCAGAAATCCTAGTAAGGAAATATTCTCGGAATCGGATGAAATCAACGCCCAGCATCTTAGGATTGCATGAAGCTTCCAGAACACCCGAGAGTCGCCAGAGAGGGGCCACAGGGCCACCAGATGACACCCTGGCACGGCCAAGGGGGGGCCCGCACCCCCCTGTTGTGTCGTCGCCACGTTGACCTTCCGACTCCGCCTCTTCACCTATATAAAGGTCCCTGACCTAAAACCTCGAGACGAAAAAGCCACGGTACGAGAAACCTTCCAGAGCCGCCGCCATCGCGAAGCCAAGATCTGGGGGACAGGAGTCTCTGTTCCGGGACGCCGCCGGGACGGGGAAGTGCCCCCGGAAGGCTCCTCCATCGACACCACCGCCATCTTCATCAACGCTGTTGTCTCCCATGAGGAGGGAGTAGTTCTCCATCGAGGCTCGGGGCTGTACCGGTAGCTATGTGGTTAATCTCTCTCCTATGTGCTTCAATACAATAATCTCATGAGCTGCCTTACATGATTGAGATTCATATGATGATGCTTGTAATCTAGATGTCATTATGCTAGTCAAGTGGGTTTTACTTATGTGATCTCCGGAGACTCCTTGTCCCACGTGTGTAAAGGTGACAGTGTGTGCACCGTGTGGGTCTCTTAGGCTATATTTCACAGAATACTTATTCACCGTTATGAAGAGCATAGTGAAGTGCTTATTTATATCTCTTTATGATTGCAATGTGTTTTGTATCACAATTTATCTGTGTGCTACTCTAGTGATGTTATTAAAGTAGTTTATTCCTCCTGCACGGTGTAATGGTGACAGTGTGTGCATCGTGTAGTACTTGGCGTAGGCTATGATTGTGATCTCTTGTAGATTATGAAGTTAACTATTGCTATGATGGTATTGATGTGATCTATGCCTCCTTTCGTAGTGTGAAGGTGACGAGTGTGCATGCTATGTTAGTACTTGGTTTGGTTATGTTGATCTGTCATGCACTCTAAGGTTATTTAAATATGAACATTGAATATTGTGGAGCTTGTTAACTCCGGCATTGAGGGTTCGTGTAATCCTACACGTTAGTGGTGTTCATCATCCAACAAGAGGGTGTAGAGTCTAGCATATATCTATTTATTCTGTTATGTGATCAATGTTGAGAGAGTCCACTAGTGAAAGTATGATCCCTAGGCCTTGTTCCTAAATATCTGCTATCGCTGCTTGTTTACTTGTTTTACTCGAATCTTACTTCCTGCAATATTACTACCATCAATCGCACGCCAGCAAGCACTTTTCTCAGCGCCGTTACTACTGCTCATATTCATTCATACCACTTGTATTTCACTATCTCTTCGCCGAACTAGTGCACCTATTAGGTGTGTTGGGGACACAAGAGACTTCTTGCTTTGTGGTTGCAGTGGTTGCATGAGAGGGATATCTTTGACCTCTTCCTCCCTGAGTTCGATAAACCTTGGGTGATCCACTTAAGGGAAACTTGCTGCTGTTCTACAAACCTCTGCTCTTGGAGGCCCAACACTGTCTACAAGAATAGAAGCACCCGTAGACATCAGTGGGCACTCCTGATACAGCCCAAACTGTCTCATCACTCTGTGCGGCTGGTGGTGTTCAACAAGCCACATGCATATGAGTGGGCAGCGCATACGCCAGAACAGCGCCTCCTCCGTGCACTTGCGGTTGAGGTCAGGCATCCCCGCGCCAATACGGTAGTAGGTACCATATGGCTCCCATTCCACCTGCACCATACAAATATTTCAGAATTTAGAACATGCCAGTAGAATCAATGAAAACTAGGATTGCAAAAGAGTGATCGGTTACCTGCTCAGCGATAAGAGTGTCCAACTCGGCAGTGTATTGCCTGTACATGATCTTTGGATCGCTCGTCATCTCCGAAACATTGTCCCAAAGGTATGCCCAAGTCGGCTCCCGATCAGGGTTGTTCGGGTGATGAGGCCATGGCCTCTCGGGGAGCATCCTAGGCCGCCCAACTGATATGCGGTCCCAGCTCCATACGGAAAGTAGGAGCAAGCATCCACCAATACCTCCGCTCCCAGTCCTGCGACAAGCTTCGTCCAACTGCGTACATAAGACATTTGGTTACTACTTTGTCTAGCACACTACTATAGGAAAATAGTACATAGAACAAGTCATCACCTGCCGGTAGAGCTAGGCAAGTGCCGCTGTTCCCCAACTCCACCGGTTGTCCAAAACAGTAAGCGCCTTCAGCCAACACCAATGGGCCAGCTTCCCCCCACTGTCAGGAAAGAGAGTCCTCGAAATCATGTACCATAAGTACACGCGGGCGTACGTCCTCCGAGTGTCCTCGTTGGCCCCTTCCGGGCAATGTGCAAAGTTAGTCCTGATCCAAGAGAAAGACGCGCCGGCGGGAACTCTCTCCTTTGGATTTGTCGGCGCCGGAGGAGCCCCGCCAATAAGCACCTCCATCCGCCGGCGCCACCCATCGAAGCTGTGTTCATACACGGTGGCTCGCCACTGAATAGGTAGTCCAAGGATCATGGAAACATCCTGCAGAGTAGGGGCCATCTCGCCGGCCCTCAAGTGGAAGGTGTGAGTCTCCGGCCTCCACCGGTCGACAAGGGCGGTGAGTGCCGAGGGGTTCATGTTCGGCCCCCCACGGCTTACAAGGGATATGAACGGCATAAGACCGGTAGGCTGGATGAACTCCGTGTACCTCTCGTCATACGGTATATCCACCGTGCCATGGTAACGAATCTTCAAAGGGTGAAGATCCGTTCCCCTCTCCGTCATATGAACAGCCCGGTGCTCCCTGTCGTACTCTTCATCCAGAAGCCACACCATCCTGCATGTTTACACAACCATATTATGAGTCATTCCACTAACAAAAATGAGCAACACATACATGAGAATATATCTAACTTTCGAATCACCTATACATCTGTTGCGGTCAGAAACCCACCGGCGAGCAGCGACGGGCAACACAGTAGAGCCGGGAGGCTCCCAGGACTGCGGCTGGCCCTGGTCCCTCGAGCGACGGCCCGCAAAGACTCGGCACGCACGTCCGATGCTGATGCAAGGGCGTGCCACCTGACCTATACCTGGTCAGGAAGGTGATGGATTTGCCTCGCTTAGTTTCCTGCATGGTATACACGTAAACATTAAATACGAGCCTCGATCGGCTCTCAGGTTGTCCTGTGAATCGGCTCAAGGAGCCGATCCACCCATGATTCGTACGAGGTGTACGATCATATGGTGGTCCTGCTTGATCAATACAAAGCTAAAACGACCTACTACGATTTAGGGTTTTCACCACATAATCGGAACATCCTACGCGTGATTGAGCACTGGCGGCCACGCACGGTGATCATAAACCGACCCTAGACAAGGCCTAAAAACCAACATGAAGTTGATCCCCGGAACATCCTGTCTAGGGCTAGCAAACTACACCCTACGTGCCACTCGGATCCTTCAACCCGTTTGTAAGGCCTAACTATGCAGATATTAAACTAATCCTTGAAGAACAAGGAGCAATCATAACGGATCGGATCTACTAAATAATGATCAAGCGAGGTGCCGCCCTTACACCTAAGATAGGTGTAAGGGCGGCTAGACGTCTAAGGGTTGCACGAACGAAAGCATATGACATGATGAAACAATGCTAACCCTAACACATCTATGATAACTACGTTGCTCGCCATCAACAAGGCTTCAGCACGAGCAACGCATGAACATCGAATAAACGTGTACTGCCTAGATCGCAAGATGCGATCTAGGCAGCATGATGCTTACCCGGAAGAAACCCTCGAGACAAGGGAGTTGGCGATGCGCCTAGATTGGTTTGTGGTGAACGTGATTGTTGTTTACTTCAGAAACCCTAGATACATATTTATAGTCCGTAGACTTTCTATCGTGGGAATAATCCCAACCGTGTACGAGCCAAACTCTATCTAACCGACACGTATCCTACTATATTTACAGATACACGGGCAAACTAGCCCAAACTTTGCATACAAGGCTGATTCATGTATTTTTTCCATGTATATTCTTCAAGCCCATCTTTAATCGCGGCCCACCTCTGATCCGGTCAAATTCTGGTGATAACAACATCACACATACATGAGAGTTCATATCCAAATACATCACACATATGAATTTCGTAAGACATACCATTCCTAGGCACATAATAGACATATGTAAGACAATAGAATGCATTTGCTAAGCTCCAATTTTGCCTTTCACCACATACATACATAAGGTTCCATACATACGCACATACATTCATATCTAGGGTTCAAACAAATATTTGGTTCAAATATGAGTTATTCCATCACAAATAATAGGCATATGTAACAAATTTGAATGCATTTGCTAGGCAAATATTAGACATTTCAACACATACATACATAGGGTTTCAACACATACATGTAAAATTTCATTCAACACATCTAGGGTTCCTACATATCTAGGGTTCCTACATATCTAGGGTTCCTACACATACACATTCAACACATACATAGCCATTTCAAATCTAGTTTCCATGTCTAGGGTTCATGTACAAATCTAGCAAGATCTATGAAATTAGTGGATGAATTTGAGGGATTCGAAGGGGATTACCTTGAGGAATGGATGGGGAAGAGATTGGCCGGTCAGATCTGACGAATTTGTGGCCGATTTGTTGGGGGAGAGAGGGAGGGAGGAGGAGGAGGAACCGCCGGCCGCCTTGGCGGAGAGAGGGAGGAGGAAGAAACGAGAGAAGAAGAAGAGGGTCGGGCTGGGGGCGGGCGCGGGCGCCACACTTAAGTGGATGTGTGGCGCCCGTGGCATCGGCGCCACACATGCTACTGTGGCGCCCGTGGCGTCGGCGCCACACGTAGAGGCTCGCAAAACGGTTAAGTCCCAGACGAATTGTCTCACAGTATGTTTTGGGCAATTGTAAGGGCATGTGTGGCACCGATGGGAGAGGCGCCACACATGCTGCCACGTCGGATCGGCGGACCAGCTCAGCGTCGAGGGCGCCACGTCGGCTGGGAGAGCGGCGCCGGCAGGAGGGGCGCCACACTGGCATGTGTGGGGCGCCACACAAAAGGGCTAGATGGGTGAAATAGTTTCGCCGGAGGGTCAGTCTGTGCTTTTCTTTAAGTTTTGGGTTATTTTTGTGCAAATCGCCTGATTGTGCCTACTTAAATTCTAGTTAATTTTTTTGAACTACAATTTTGCCTAGTTCACCTGAGGTTCAGTTTTCTCGGACTATGTTACTGCCATGTTCAAATCCAGTTCAAACTATCAGAAAAATATTTTTGCCCAATACATCTCTAGTACAAATGTTTTAAACTAGGATAGTGCGTAGTTCAAAATAACTTAACTACAATTATGCCACGTTCAACACTAGTTAAAAAAACTCGAACGACCTAGGATTTTGGTTAAATTTGCCCCATGTTTATTTTTAAAAATAGGATTTTGTGTAGTACAACTCTGGTTCAAATTCTGTAAGTAGGGTTGTGACTAGTTTCTTTACTAGGATTTTAGTTACTTCAACTCTAGTTTGTGTTTCTTTAACAAGGATTATGCAATGTTCAACTCTAGCTCAGTTTATTTGAAGTATAATTGTGCATAGCTCAACTCTACTTGTCTCTTGACTACATGAAAAAAGGGGACATGCGTGGGTGAGGATTGTTCAATCCTTCTTGCATACCACACTTCCTCTTGCTATCATGTGGTTTTAGCATTGCAAGCATTGTTCAGGAATTCGGCCGAATCACCGATTAAAAGGCCAGTTAATCGTTGCTCGGTGGATCACTGAGTAGCCAATAAATGCCGATTACCCCATTAATCAGCCGATTAACTGGCGAATTTGCCGATTAATCGCTATTCAGTGGTTGAGTGAGCCGTTACCAGTGCGCGAATTCCTGAACAATGATTGCAAGTGGATCCGAACATATGTACTCACGCTAGAGATGGAACTACTGATATAGTGGTCATTTGGGTGTGGGGTTGTCATAGCATTCTTGTCAAATTGAGCACCTTATCAAAAATCGGATGTAAATTTCATTGGTTCTATGTCAACAAGCGGAAAGATTTGACATTGTTACATATGGAGGATTCAACAAATTTATTTGTCATGTATCTGCAAAACCTATGCCCATGAAGACAAGTAGTAGAAAATCATGTTCCTCTTTGTTAGACTGTATGTCCTTCCAACTATGTAACAACTACTTTGGTGGGAAATGCACTTTGGCTCATAGGAGCATATGCTCCCATTATGTGAATCCACATTTCAAAGTGTCAAAAAATTCTAAACTAAATTTTGACATGTACATCTACACATTTTATGTTGGTACACAATTTTTCAAAAATAAAAACATTTTTCTGTGACTCCTGTAAAAAAGATAAATTTTGATGTTGTAACACGACTACGTACAGGACATTTTTTTGTCTTTTTTGTACACACCACACAAAATGTTGTTTTTCCACGAAAACTTGTGAACGAACATAGGATGTCATGATGTATACCAAAAAAATTATGTCAGATTTTTTTGACATTTTTAAAATTGTTTTTTTATTATTTTCTATAATGGGTGCATATGCACGCGTGTGCCAAAACACCACCTCCTACTTTGGTTCTATATTCTACTGGTGTTATGTAGGAATCAAAGTAGTTTTCAATGGGTTGTATACAATAGTCAGCA
This sequence comes from Lolium rigidum, assembly GCF_022539505.1. Classification (NCBI taxonomy): domain Eukaryota; kingdom Viridiplantae; phylum Streptophyta; class Magnoliopsida; order Poales; family Poaceae; genus Lolium; species Lolium rigidum. The sequence goes on from NC_061514.1 coordinate 289,693,062, forward strand.
TCATGTCCTTCAAATTCATGTGTGTTAAGTTTAGTTTCACTACTGTTTGTAGTATTCTAAGTTTATAATCATGTGGCTTCTTAATCTTGTGTTCCCCTCCTTGTTCCATAACCAGAGTCTTTTTTCGGCATTTAAGTCAATGGTTGTATGATGTTGATGCTGGCAATGTTGTGCACTATGTGTCATTCATGTAAACATGTCGGCCATGATAAGCATGCACGGAGTTTTAAATATGTATGTATGAAAATATTGGAGTGCCATTTAAGTTCAATTCTTTTATCGAATGATCATTCTGTACGGCAGGACCAACCATCTACGAAATGTTTCTTGTTTGAGTAGGGTTTTGAGCAACGCTACCTTGCCTAAGAGAATCTGCCACACCAAGAACTAGAAGAGATGGAGATTCAGGTGTCACAAGTTGATGTTCTAGCACATCCAGGCATGTGAAAGGAAAAAACATAGCGAAGTCGGGTTAAATTCTGGTATATATTTTCTGGGATGCTGAAAAAATTTGCTCGCTAATTTTTGTGTATTCAGGAAATTATTTCTTTCCATCATCTCTGAATTTCTACAAAGCTTTGACATCCAGTTGCATAAGCTCCAACTCCAACATGCCAATGCCCACAAAATTATACGCCTTTTTCCATTATCTAGAAGTGTCAATGAGGATTTTAATAGCTTAGTTTGTGTTAACTGAAGCAATTGAAAATATGAGACTTTTGCTAGGATCAAGCGGAACTTTGGACCAGCAAAAGTTGATAACCTTACACAACTTCCAAGTCAATGAAATGCAAAACACCGCCCCTAACGCTGCCTGCAGCATAAGTACACGAATCAGGGTGGGAGATCGGGATGTCACAACATAACAGTTGCTCTTCAGCAACTAGTTCTAAGCCTTGATGTGTACCCGAACTTTTACCGTCACCGCCAATAACACAGCGCCTCCCATCGGAATCAAAAGCTAAGGGGGGGGGGGTTGGATTTTACGAGAGATCCCAACCTTGATACTCAATCTAAATCCTTCTTCCTCTAAATCCTTCTCGTCGCCAAGGAGATCACAACCTTGATACTCAATCTATAACGTTCCATGATTGTCTCGGTTACTCACGGAAAGTACCCAACATTTAAGGGATGATTTATTAAGATCTGGAGGATTATTACAAGAGGAGTTCAAGGCCTATTTCCAGACAATGGCGGCTAGGGTTTAACCCATTACAAAGATACACTATCTGGATCCGATGCTTTTATAGCCATTATTGATCAAACAAGCGTAAAGGGACCAAATTAAGAAGAAAGGGGTATAAGGTGAATGAAGTTGTCGGAAATTGAGTAGGTCGATGCGCTAGAGCAATCCAATGAAAGATTGATACTTTTATCTAGAATGAAAATGGAGCAGAAAGAACTTATCCGCGTAAATACAGAAAAGAAACGGAAACGGAAAGAAACAGAACTAATTTGGTGGAAACATAAACTGCGACGGGACAACGTTTTTCGGTAGAACAGGTGCGGAAACGGACAAAATTTCCGTTTTAGGGTTTGATTTGCATGACCCAATCCAGCAACCCCAGTATATGACCTTGTGAAGCCAAACCGACAAAGCAGCCCATCCCATAACAGACAGCCATCGTAATCCCTTCGTTAATTTAAGGAAGCTTTCACGGTTCTACTCCCCAATTCCCTATATTGAGCAGTTGTGCTAGGGTTAGGGGTCAGGTTTGTTAGTTTATTGTGTTGCTTGATTTTTTTCTTCTTCATGATTCAAGCGGTTTCTTGGTTCCGACAAACATCTGTATTTTGCTCGTGTCCGCACCGTATTTGGTTTGCATATGTTTCCGCCAATACCAGCTTTCGTATGTGTTTCCCGATTTCTATATTTGTTTCCACTTCAGGAAAATAAATATGAAAAGAAATGTGGCACTACTCTAATTCATCTGTTTTCGCTCCGCTTTCATCGCTAGTTTTACTAACTTGGTCACTTAGCGCAAAGAGGTGAGTTATGCCTACCTCAAAAAAAAAGAGGTGAGTTATGCCGCTAGCTGTTGGATCGAAGATGAACGTCCAAGATGAAGCCAGCGACGGAAGGGAGACACCAGCTGGTTACTGAAGTGTTACTCGAATTTTGACAGTCTTCAAAGATGCAGAGTAGGTGCTGACAGGTTCCCGGCGGTGTATCACATGTACTCGAATTTATTTTCTTTCTGTCACGTACTAACATGCCTGTCACATACTAACATGCCTTCAAAGGCGGGAGACAAGTATCTGCAACCAAACCCAACAACAACATTGCTTACGCCCGAAACTAAATACACCTTCAGAGACTGTCAAACAAAAATACACCTTCAAGACTAGCTTGAGGTAAAAAGCCACAGCCTCCACGCCGTCGCCGGCGACCGATCAATCAACCCCCCAGATGTCGGAGATCGCCCCGTCTCCTGCTCCATCGCCGGTGCCGGCGACTCGCCAGGTATGATCGATTGCCGCTAGTTTCCACGACTCTGACCCATTCTTTGATCAGATTTTAATATTGCATTCTCGTCCTGTTCTTCATCTGCAGAAATTGACGGTGTTCGAGCCATTGGACGCGCGCATCAAGGTATCCGTTTGGCTCTGCTATTTTGGTTAGCTAGATGGTGATCGGCTGATTTCGTGGCGGTTTGCAGGAGCTGACCTCGTCGCAGGCGGAGTTGCTGGGCAGGATCCAGAATCTCAAACAGGTACAAGTACCATCGCGATCATCCTGATAACACGCACGCAAAGGTTTGACTTTGGCTTGATTGCAAACTCTGGTTGGAGAGGGTAGAATTGGTTTTGGGGATTCGATAGTTTTGGTGATCAGATGCGTGAGTATATGGGATGGAATGATGAATGGACTCACGCTGTTTCATTTCCAGGAGGTTCAGAAATGGCGCTCCAATGTAGAGGCACAGAGCAAGACGTTGAAAACCGTGAGTTCTTAAGTTTCCCAGTTCCAACAGCGCACTGTTACAGCGATGAATAATGCTGACAGCTGAGTTACCTGTAGGAGCTTCTGGAAACGAAGGAGGCGCTCGGCTCTGAAGTGCAAAACCTGAAATCGGTGTGTCCTATTTCTGTCCCCAGCCATTTATTTTCTTTCCTTCTGGCTTTGTAGAACTTCAGAAAGCTCACGTTTCTGGTGTTTGTTTTTCAAGGACATCAAGGAAATCAGGTCTGCGGTCCAGGAAGAGAAGGCCAGATTTAAAGCTCCTTTCAGAAATTTGGAGGAGGTTCGTTATCATGCTATTTTATGCGATGATGCTCTACTGTAGCAGCTCAACTAGTGTTGTCCAACCAAAACCGGCAATGACTTGCTTCTGCCTGTAGAGCAATGACCAAACAGAACAAGCCCGGCAGACCCAAGATTGATGGCGCACATATGGAACAAAAAAACTGGAGTGCAAGCATGAATGTGCGATTCTCTATTTCAAACAAAACTTGTTGTGGTTCAGTGGAGGTTCAACTTCGTTCTGTGCACTAAACAAAGAAGTTGGTAAATACGTCGACATGGTCTAGGTAGATACATTGTACATCACATACCTGAAGTGTACAAGTTTCAAAATCTTGTAGGCGTCAAATATTACATGTACAAGGATTGCTTGATTTGTAATTATTCTACATACGTTTTTATTTGAAAAAAGATGCTTACATTAAATTAAGAGTTCCGTGCATTCTCTGAACTAAATATTTTTACTGACGAATTGAACATTACATATCCATGTGTTAGCTCGCTTCTGCATCCTTCTTTTTTTCTAAACCCAGTTGGGTGACAGACCAAAACATATCATTTCTGAGAAACTGAACATTCTAGTATTCTACATTATCTCTAAAATCTACTGACATTGGAGGGCACACCACAGTGAGCACTGGAGAGAACAGAACTTCTCGATGACGATAGTTTATAGATCTGATCGCTGCTGCTTGTTTCCATCTTTTCCTTGCACTAGGTAAAATTGCAGAATCCAGAATGGTTGTAGGACTGTAAATTGATTGCAGCTTCTCAAGAACAAAGGAGACAAATCTTTCAGCACTATAGCCATGCCACACCTGCAAGCATACAGCTGTAGAATCAGAATCACAGAGGTTCAAACCAAATATATCCTACATGTGCCATTATATAGCTAACGAAAAGTCTCCACAGATTGCATGATTAAGCAAACTTTATATGGACTCGAATATTTTCTGCTTTGGCCAATACTAGTACAAATGTGCAAGAAGAATTTCACAAGGGAAGGCAGGTTATTGATAAGTGGTTACGACATCTGATGCCAACCTAACTGCCACCACATGCTCTGATTACAAGAAAATGGTGGATAGAGGTTCAAAATAAAAAAACTTCAACCCAAATTCATAGTTCAGTACATCTAGTTAATGGAAACATACTTGCAAGAACAACGTGCCACTCACCTTCAGCCAAACAAGATGAAGATTTTTACCGTTCACGATTTCCAAATCAATTACTCCCTCCGGTCTCTTTTAATTGACTCAGATTTAGTACGACTTTGTACTAAATTTGAGTCAATTAGAAAAGAATGGAGGTAGTAGGATAATTACAGTTTAAAGAGGTTATAACTTTGAATCTCTGTCGAAGCACTAACAGAAAGACTATAGCAGTAGGGATAATCTCAGGTGCAAACATCAACTTCCAGAGCATGTTAACTTAGCTATATTAAGAATGTATGCTAGAGGAAGAAACCAGAGCTGACATACCCTAAATTTGACAGTCAAAGTAAGTCCAGACATTTAAAGACAAGCATAAAGATGAACATTGTCAACACTGAAAAAGTAAAGATGGCACGGACATTTATATGGTGTTGTTCATAGAAATGATGTAATATATTTGTTCACCTCAGCACATCATATCTGTGCCCTCAGTTTAAAGGTTTATAAGAAAACGAAACCATCAGAGGAGAGACCCTGTGGCGTTATATTAAGATAAAACTGGGCGCACAACCTGCGGAGCCAGCACTCTAACGCTGGTTGCGGACAGCACACAAGTTTAAAGCTTTATTATCACTATTCAATTTCAAAAATGACTTTACTTTAATTTTCAATAAATTCAGCAAGTAATCTGATCCAAGTTCCACCTCACAAATTCAATCCACTCAGAAGTAATAAAAAATAGCATTTACATGCTCCAAAATACGCAATCACCTCATCTCATAACCAACATTCAGGACGTCCAAGTACATATGCCTAAAATCTTTAACAGAATAGTACGACAATATGCTTCTATTAATACAGGTCAACATGGTAAAAACCAAGCCATGGCCCTCACCTTACATGAGGTCCTCCTTGTGGAGACATTCAACAGAGTCAAACTGGTGCAGCACTGCAACAGTGTTGGTGCCAGCCTTGCAGCAATCCTGCCTCAACCTGGTAGCGACGCCGAATCCCCATAGGAGCTAAAGTGGCTGGACGCCGAATCCCCATTGAACGTAAGCCTTAGCCAGGGTAACGGCACCACCAGTGTTGCTGTTCAGAGTGTTGCACGTCGGGAGAAGATCTGGTCAATTCCTTTACGGCATCATCTGCTAACTATAACACGGCCTGACAAACCTTATGCTATTCATGTCAAAACATCTTTCCTATTATCCGTGTGAAGGCTGCCTACAAGCACAGAATATAGAGCATCGTCCGGAGTCAATCCAGCGTCTAGCATATCATCATACAACTTGAACGCCTCCTCCGATCTACCTTCCTTCGCCAGACCTGATATCAGAGCTGTATATGCCACGACGTTGGGTTTGGTTCCTCTCGACTTCATCTCTTCAAACAGCCTCATCGCCACATCCACCTTCCCATTGACACAGTGCCCATGAACTAGTGCTGCATAAGTGTATATGTCTGGGACAAGCCCTTTCTTGTCCATCTCCTTTTTAAACCGCTCAGCCTCGCGGATGCTTCCATTCTTGATGTACCCGTCAATCATGACATTATAGGTAACAGCACTTGGCCTTGACCCCTTACCATCCATATCTCGGAAGAGCCTTCTTGCCTCTACCATGTCGCCCTCCTTGGAATGGATACTGATCAATGTAGTGTAGCTGACATAGTTTGGCGCGACGCCCTTCTCGGCCATGACATGCAGTAGCGTCTTGGCCTCTTCCATTCTATTCACCCGGCAAAGCCCACACGCGAGTGTGTTATACGTATAGACATCCAACTCAATGCCCATCTTCTCCATGACCCCCTTTATATGGAGTGCCTTGTCCACCATGCCATGGCGACAATAACCATCAATCATCGTGTTGAAAACAATCTGGTTATGTCCAACTCCACGCAGCTGCATATCTGTGAACAACATCTCCGCAGCCTCAATCTGCCCAATCTTGCAGAACCCGTTGATCAGCGCTCCATAAGTACGCTCATTCGGCTCGATGCCATTGGCAACACACTCATCAAACACCTCAGACGCCCTCCGCACATTCCCAGCCCGACAGTACGCGTTGATGACCGCGCTGTAGAAGTAGACATCGCCTGCCACATTCTTCCTCTTCATCTCATCAAACACAGACTCGACCTTGCTGATATCGCCGGCCTTGGACAACCCACCGACAAGGATCGTATACGTCCCGACCGTCGGCTCCACACCAGCATTCTCCATCTCCTTTAGGACCTCCGCGACACCGCCATCGTTCTTCTGGCGCGTGTAGGTGTCGAGCAGCGGGTTATAGCAGCAGGCGTTGAGCCTCACGCCGCGGCTCGGCATTTCGTCGAGCAGCCGGCGCGCGTCGTCCATGCGGCCGGCCTTGCAGAAGCCGTCGACGACAACGGACGCCGAGAGAGGCGTGACGGAGTCGGGGTAGGAAGCGAGCGCCTTGTTGAGGATCTCCACGGCGGCGGGGAGGTGGCCGGCCTGGCGGAGCGAGATGAGCGAGGAGGTGAGGGAGCGGGGGTCGAGGCGGCCGAGGCGGGAGACGGTGAGGTCGACAGCCTCGGCCGCGCGTTCGGCGGCCCCGGCGTCTGCATAGGCGCGGAAGAGCATGTCGTGGAACGCGGCGACGGCGTGCTGTGGAGCGGCGCGCGGGAGGGAGGCGGCCGCGAGGTCGGCGAAGGGGACGGCGAGGAGGCTGGGGGTGAGGAGGGAAGGGAGCATCGACTTCGCCGCGCCGAACCGGCGCGCCGCGAGGAGAGACGCGAAGACGGCGAGCGGCGCGGCGGCCGGGGCGACAATGGCTGCCGCCGCCGGCCGCGCGTCGGGGTCAGACGACGCCATCGTCGTCAGGGAAGCGAGATACGAGCAGAACCAGGCCGCGCTTTGTGTTCACTATTTGCTGGTGGGCTTTGATGGGCTTGTATGCGCCGTTACCTCGCAGGGAGCTCTAATGGGCCAGACTACACCTAGCGAGCAATCCCTATTTGACCGTGATCCCTATTCTCCGCTTATAGCGGGAGGGATGCGGTGCTCCGCACAGGGGCCAGTTGTTTTTGGGCCGGCCCATGTAGCGAGCACAGTGAATCCGGTTTGCTCTGTTTTTTCTTCCGGTTTTCTGATTTTCTGTCAGGTTTTTTTTTGAAGTTTTCTTCAAACCTTAACTTTTTTGAACTTCAAATTTTTCAATTTTTTGAACTTATTTTAATCCGGACATAATGCTCATTTGAACTTTTTTCAAATCTGAACTATTTGTATATTTGAATTTTTTTTAGGAAATTGTTCAGATTTTAAAATTGTTCAATTTTAAAGTTTGTTCAAAATTGAAATTTGTTCGGCTTTGATTTTTTCGAATTTAAATATGTTCAAACTTAAAATTTGTTCAGATTTTAAATTTATTCAAAATTGAAATTGAAATTTGTTTGGATTTAAAATTTGTTCATAATTGAAATTCGTCTCTTTGGAGAAATTCAGATTTGAAAATTTCAGATTTGGAAATTATTTTAATTTGTAAAACATCAAATTTTAATAAACGTTCCGATTAAAGAAATGTTCTTTTTGGAAAATTGGTCAAAGTTGAAAATTGTGTAGTTTTTAAAATTGTTCAAATTTGAAAATCGTTCAAATTTTAAAGTTGTTCAAATTCGAAAATATATTAAATTTAAAATTGTTCAAATTCGAAAATCATTCAAATTTTAAATTGTTCAAATTCGAAAATCGTTTAAATTGTAAATTGTTCAAATTCAAAATCGTTCAAATTCCAAATTGTTTAAATTCGAAAATCATTTAAATTCAAAAATTGTTCAATTAAAAAAATATTCAATGTTGAAAGTTATTCAATTTTTGAAGAAACATTATATGCACGTGCAGCAGGCCTGCAACTGACCAAGACGTGAGCACATAGGATTCCCGAAGCGATACAATCTTGATGGCATGTTAAATGGGCTGAGCCCATCGTATTCCCACGATTGGTATCCCAACGCGGAGCCGGTCGTAACCATCGCTTAAAGCGATGATTAGGAGCTCCCCTATTTGACGGCTTAAGCGTCAGTTAGTGTGCTGACGCTAAAGGAGGTAGCAGGATGGGCCTGTTACGCACTTGACTCGAACTCGAGACCCTAAGCTCTGATACCATGTTAAGCTTCATGCATTAGCCAACGCAATCAAAAGTCCGAACTGGTAGAAAAGGCTAGGAAATCTACTTATACACTTCAACATGGAGGATGGGCCTCGGCCTTGTAAGGAGGAGGAGGAGGTGACTAGAGAGGCGACGCGCCGACCTAACCTAAGATGGGAAAGAAGTGGGGGTCTTGGGCAGAGGCGAGGGCAAGACCTCACCGGAGACGGGGACGACCTGGCTGGTCATTACATTGCATTTGGATATGAGGCCTAGAACTTAGGGTAGTGGGCGCGGTCACTTAGGGTTCCGAGGTGTGGGAGCTTGACGGTGACGAGGTTTAGTATTTCGGATGCTGGAGACAGTGTAGTGGTTTACAGGGAAGTTATGGATTGGATCGTGATTTACAGGGAAGAATGGGGCGGTGGTTGACCGGTTGCACCCGCGGCTCGAGTAGGGCGAGCCTCCGAGGTAACGCGGTAGAGGCGGCGGGTGTAGGGCAGGAACAGGCGGTTGCGGGTGGTGGTGGAGGCGAGGGAATCGACGATGACGAGAGGCGGTGGAGGAGATCAAAGTTGGAGAAGATGGAGGGGATATATGCAACATGGGCTTCGCCCCATCGGTTCTCCTTTCAGGTGAGGACGCGCTCCGCAACACGGTACCTCCTAATGTCGCCTTCAGTGGGTTTGCGACACCCACGACACCTGAAGGAGTTAGTTGTTGGGTTGGACACCTGACGAACGGAAATATCTAGTTATACCACACCTTACATGATATCGTGATACGACCTCACAAAATTTAATTTTATACATGTCAATAAAATTCGAAACAAATGTGTGGGTGTTCACAAGATGTTAGATTTCTTAGAATTTTCGTAACCAAATTTGAAACACAGTAACAAAAAAGACAAATTACTATGTGACACCAAATTTCTGATCCTTCTCATCAACCCGGCCGCCACCTCCCAGCCAACCATCCCTCTAAACCCTCTTTTTCTCCGATGCTGCTGAGACCTCGCTCGAACCCCAAATCCTTACATTTCTGCCTCGCTTCCTTGGGTGACGCCGATCTCTGGCAGGTCGGCCTCTCGTCCGTCGGGCGCCGTGGCCAGTTGCGTCGTCCCATCGTTGGCTCGCCCATCGCACCACGAGGAAAGTCTATTTCGAACCCTGAACTCGTAGAGCTCGGGTGAATGATCCCTCAACTCCAAATCCCTGTCATCCAGACCCTAAACTATGCAATCCCCAGCCCACGCGTGGTAGCTTGTACAGGGCGCGATTGTTGAAAGGAAAGGCTCGACACGATTTGAGGCCTGGTGGTGGCCCGTGTGTGTACAATGTTGCGGGATCTGGATCTGGGGGGCTCTCGCATCCGCACGTACGCTGCAGCCTGCAGCGACGTGATGCCGCCCGTGTACAAGGCCACGTTCCCCAGCCTACGCCTGCCTGCCGACTGGTGGGTGTGGGTGAGGACATGACAAGTGACGGGCGAGGCAGCGATCGTAGCCAGCCAGCATCGCATATGTCACGTCAGGGAGCCCTTTGGCATCGTACGTCCACAGTGCCAGCGTTGTGGCCTTGTGCTCGCCGTGCATGCACACTGCACAGGGCCAACGCACCCTTGGCGCCGCTGCTTGTCGCTGGAGCCCCCGCCCGCCGGGCTCTTCTTCCGTTTGTGGCATGCGCCCACGTAAGAGCCGCCACAGGGCTCCCGGTGGCATGCGTTTTATTTCACACAGAAACCTGAACAACCATGTCGACGCAGATGCCAGAGAGGGTGATTTGAGTGAAGCAAAGCAGGGCCAGAGCGTACCGACCGCCCGGCAGCCTTTCCTTTCACCGCAGGAGAATTTAATTTTCGGACGAGCGGCCAGCGAGAGGCCCTGCTTTCCATGCGCAAAGCTCGGCACACTTACCGCGGCCGGCGCTAGCTGGCCAGCTACTGCTAGAGAGTCCGATCAGAGCTCGGCACACACATACGTACTACAGAGGGGCAAGAAAAGATTGGAAATCTGATCGGGATGGGGAGGCAACTCCGTGCAACAACTTTTGCTTTGCTTTGCACTGCCTATATTCCTCCGTCACGTATCGGATTTGATCGCATCTCCTCGTGGAGAAGCGCGCGCCAATGGATGGACGGGTGAATCGTCATCATCAATGGGTCAGTCGTTTCGCTTCTTTTTCTCTACTACCTGTAGCTGAAACAAATGTGCAATCGCTTTGAAAAGTCTGAGGAAATTGCACAAACCACTCACTTTTGATGTCTCTGTTGCACAAACTACTCACTCTTCATATCTTTTGCAGAAAACACTAACTTTACATGTAGTTGATTACGCAGAGGTCCAAATCTGAATTAGGCTAGTTAAGAGAAAATCTACGGATGGATCCATGGCCACTGATGATGTGCCACCCAAGTATCATAAACTAGTTTTTTCAATAATTTTTAGAAGTTTAAAAAAATTCAAATAAATGAAACAAAATAAATGGAGCAGTATGATGGCTGGAGGCGGTGATAAGTTCAAGATGGCAAGTACTTAATGGCTTTAAATTATGTCGAACTTTTCGATATTACTTATGTCATATTGTTTCAAATACTATAACTTTTCAGAACTTTTTGAAAAGTTTGAACCCAAGTTTTAGCCATATCTCACAAAAAGTGATAAATTTTAAAGTATTTTAAACTTTTCTAGATTTGTTAGTCTATATTGTTCCATTTATTGGAATTTTCATAATTTTTAAAGTTTTAAAAAAGAATAGTTGATGACACGTGGATGCCACATCATCACTCACTATGGGCCCTGGGTGTCAGATTTGCGGTTAACAAGTCTAATCCTTGATTTGGACCTCTGTGCAACCAACTACATGTAAAGTTGGTGTTTTCTGCAAAAGACGTGAAAAGTGAGTAATTTGTGCAACATAGACAACAATAGTGAGTGGTTTCAGCAATTTCCTCGAAAAGTCTGGACATGGTCACATCTTGCCGTCTTCCTAGAGTAGAGCACCGGAATGCTGTGGCTGGCAGCACATGAGGCAACTCATCATGATGCCGAGGGTTTAGGCAGGAATTTACTCAAGAAACGACCGATGGTGGTTCTTCTACGTAACAGGTTCCAGATCCACCCGCTAGTTTCCTTTTGCCTTGCGTGGTGGTGCCGTTGCTAAGCCCCGGTTGCTGCGCGCGTTTTCCATTAGTTCCTCTTGTGCCCAAACATTTCCGGTGAAAGCTAGTACTACATACGAGTAGTACGTTGAAAGATCAGGCAGTAGGAATGCAGAGCAAGTGCCCGGAACAGTATGGTTCGGCCAAGAAAAGAACAAGTAGCGGGCTGAGGCTGAGCAAGCGACGGGGACAGCCTGAGAGAAGCACTCCGTATGATGCAAACAACTAGTAGTAGCAGCTGGAAGAAGATAGCACGCAGACGATTCAAATTCCGTGCGTCCTGGAAGAAGGGCTCGTGCGGAAATGCCGGCAGCCACGGCAGTGGCTCGACGTATTCCGTGTCAGCATCGCGGTACTGCGACCAGTCTAGATGGCCTAGCCACGCCGTGGTAAAGACGTACCCCGGCCACTCCTCCAGCGCCACGTCCTCCTCCTTAACTGGCACCACCCGGGGCGCCCTCTGCGGCGGAGCCACCAGCAGATCCGATGACAAAGGCCCTATGCCACAAGATCTTCATGCGACATGCAGCCCACGCGTTGGGATCACCGGAACATGCACCCTAGCCTGGTTCAGATGGATGTTCGACCACGGCAAGGGCATGCCGGCCTCCCTGTACTGGCGGGCGGTCTCCACCTCGATGTACACTTGTCCTTAGAACGAGGCACATGATATGGCCGCTTCGTCCTAGGCATGAGCGTGCGGAAGAGCCTGCAATCGCCGTTGTCACCGCTGCCCGACCCGCTTACCTTGTGGTTGTTGCGACCGGGGCGGAACCACTTGCCACCGCCCTTCGCCATAGCCAACAAACAAGCGTTTCGGCACAAACTCTGAGCATTCTTTATCTAGGCCTCTCTTTAAATCCCAGGCACAAACTTTAAAAGCTTAGGTTGCCAAACCATGGCATTTTGTTTGCAAACAGATAACGATGAGCATTGATGGTTGAAGCTGAAAGATCGGGGGAGTCCAATGATATGATTGCCTACATGACAAACACCAGAAGAACGTAGCTAAGCGTTAGCACATGTATGAACTACCACTACCGTCCCCACATCCTTAAGCCTTAGCACATCAATGGACTATTACTCCCACATCCACATCCTTAAGCATTAGCACATCAATAAACTAGCACTACCACATCAATGAAGTACCAGAAAAGAAAGAGTAGCCTTACAGTCAGAGGAGCCACACGCAGCACTGAGATCGGGGAAGCAGGGGACCCTAGCAAAGATGCGTGCATCGACCGTCGACGAAGGAATGGACTACGATGGATTCTATCAGATCCCCTTGTGTACCCAAAAGATCTAGATATAAGGCTACAGTTTGCTGAAGCTTACGACAACCGGAGTCATCGACGTAGAGGAAGAAGACGCCAAGCCCCCGCCACAGCCAACGTCGCTGCCGCTAGCCTCACCGACCGTGCGGGTGAGGAAGAGCCGGCCATGTCGCTAGATCGGCAAGGGTGGATGAGCTCGAAATAGGGGGAAATTAGGGATTTGGATTTGGCGTTGAGAGCCACCCCTATATACTGTGGCGAAATTTGGAGCGTGGTGATCCTCCCTCCGATTTTTCGTTGTTCCACGCGGAGTAGACCAGGAAACCAAACAGACTAAAAATTACGCCCGCCATAAGCGGGACTCCTTATCCTTGGCCGGCCGTTATTGCCCGCCTTGGAAGCCAACGCAAAACTCTGGGTCTGTATCGGAGTACGAAGAAACTTCATTACGGGCAGCTTAGTTCGGTGGTTCCCATTAAAATTCTTGTAGCACTGGAAACGGTCTCATTGTGTCTCTTTGTGATGGCCCGTTGAAGGTGGCCTTAGAGCATCTCCAGCTGCATCCCCAAAACGGCGCCGGATCGAGCGTTCGGGAGACGTGTTTTGTTTGTGCCGCGCTTGGAGGACGTCGCTCCCCAGCCGCGTCCCCCAAACACCGCCCCAAACTTTTTTTATAGAGTTTTCGAAAATACAATCATTTATTAAATATAGGATAGAAATAAATATGTTTGTCGAGATTGTTTTCAAATTAAAATAAAACAAACAATAAAACAACTAAACAAATGCTCCCGGATGTCATCGTCGAAGGCTTGCTCGTCCTCCAGCAGACAAGCATCTCGTAGTCGTTATCTATGTCTGAAGCAAAATTAATGGTTAAAACTGCGCCGCGGCAGACGAGGCAACGAACAGCAGCTAATCGTGCCTACCTGACAAGTCGTCGAACATCTTATGTGCGGAGGTGGGACGGATTTTACGCCGCGTTCTGGGACGCGCTGGCGAAGCGACGGCGGCGAAAAGGCTGGCGAGAGAGCCAGCCGCGACGATGGTGTCGACTCTCAGAAGAGATCAGCCATTGAAATGGTCGGAAATCCAGTGACGGCGGAGGGGTGGGAGGCGCGGGAGGGAAGGCGCGACGAGAAATGAAAGACGCGAACTAACGGTTATGAAAATAGTCGCCGACAGGTGGGAGCCCGTCTCGCTTTTCCTTGTGTTTAGCGTGCCCCGAGTGTCCCCTGTGTACCGGGGATGGGCTCGAGGCACCGGACACCGTATTGGGCCGCGCCGGACAAAAAGAGGCTTTGGGGCACGCGGCTGGGAACATTTTTTATCCTACGCGCCCAAAATCCCTTTAGGTGATTCTTTGGGGGACGCGGCTAGAGCATCTCCACCCGCGTCCCTGAAATAGATGCCGGCAGAGGCGTCGGCATTGCCATATGGGAGACCCCGACACAACATCCTCTATTTGGGGATGTTGTTCCCACACCGGTACCCCCACCGAGTGCTATAAAAAGCCCCAAACTCCAAGAATTCGACGTGGAATTGTTATTAAAGAGGAGCTGTGATCCCGATCGAAGCCCTTAGCATACAGATCTTTTTGGCGCGTCCCCGCTTTTGTGGAGCTCCAAAACATGCTAGCAATTTTTCAAAAACGTCGGTGTAGACGTTTTCTCTCGCTAGGTTTCAGTAGAGCTATTGGAAACGTCGGGTGGAGACCGGCTTTTGTGAACCTGGGTGTATGAGAACCCACTTTTTCAAAAAGTGGGTTTGTGATGTCAAAACATGTTTCAAAAATCGAAACACAAAATGATTGCAAAGATGATCTCAAACATGTGTCCTGGACATGAGTTTCGTTCTGAAAAAAACATTTTACTTTGCCTCGGCAAAAAAGTGAAATTTTACAGGGCTATATAGCAGTATATATGTGACGTATTTTATCTTTTTTAGATTCTGAAATAAAAAAAGTGATTTCTCCGCGAAAAATTTCTACGCACACATTGAACATGCATACGTACCCCTATATTTTTATTTCAGAATTTTTTCACATTTCGAAAATGTATTTCCAACCTGGGTTCACGTGCACCCAGGTTCAACTAGGGCTTTTTGGGTGGAGATGCTATTACAAGTCAAACTCACCAAACCGAATTATCCGTGATCCATGCGAGATTTGCGTGCCCAACTCCGGCCAGCCGTACCTCGAGCCGCTAGACCTACCGGCGAGTGGCCGGCCAGCCGCAGCCGGCGCTACCGCCGCTGCTACTTCCAGGCATGTGTAAATTCCGAGCGGCGCAGTGCCGGCATCGGCCAGGGCGCCGCCGGCAGGCCATAGTACGACGCGCGCGGGGAAATAATAAAGTCGAGGAGGAGGGAGAGGAGGGCGCGCAGCCATTTCCCCTTGGACAAGGAATAATTACGGTCCTTGCCGAGAGATGTTTAATGGCGGTAGACCGTAGACCGCTCAGTGGCTCTGCGGCGCCTGTCTCACCACTCCTGTCGTAAACATTGCTGGGGTCCCGCGCGCGCGCGTTGATGGAGATTGGGGAATTGTACTCTGCGCTCAGCGCTCTGCACCCACCTGCTGCTGTTAGATTGACGGCCTTGGACGGGCGCGATTCGCCCATTCCATTCGATTCCATTCATTGCCGCAGGAGCCGGGTAGATGTGTCGCCATTTATTATTGCCACCGGATCTGCTCTTGCTGCTGCCGTGCTGCGTACTCCCACGGTTCAAATTCGAGCATGTGGTCGTGTATATATACGGTGTTGATTTCAGTATTTGTCTCCCAGAGAGAGTGTGTGTGCGCTGCCTCTCAATCTACTCATCGTATAGGGCGCCGAACCGTCGGCAGGCAGAGCAGCTCTCCCTAGAGCGTGCATGAGCACCAGGGGCAGCATGCGAAGATCCTGAACCGGACATGACCACCGCACGCGAAAGACCACAAGCATCGCCGCCGGCCAACGCACCGACCAACTCGTGGATCCAGGCTGTAATCAATTCACTAAACAATTTTTTAGGTACATAGGCAAAAATGATGTAAAAAATACGTAAAAATTATATAAATACATGCATTTGACATTTTGACTACACAACTTCAAACTAACTACACATGATTATTGTCCTGGCTCCGCCACTGGGTCACTTTACCTCTCACCTATCACAATGAGTCTCATGCCGCTGTTCATGAAGCTCTTAAATATCATTTTTTGAATTCTTAAAAAATAGGTGCGCGTACACACATGTCCACCAAATCTGTGTTGCAGTGATTATGTGCTTATATTTGTCGTTTCCAAGATTGAAATTGTGAAACACATTTTCTGCCTTACCGCATATGCTGGGTAAACTCACCGCATAGCCTACAAGGTTAACCAATCTGGCAAGTTACATGTAAGTATGTAACCAGTCGCCGAAATGGAAATTTCACGCAAAAATTGTTTGCAACAAAACTAGTTGTGGAGTGAATAAAAGGGTGCATTCCGCACGCAGCTTGGCCGGAGACTTCTTGCTCCATGTGCTTATTTGAGAAGCATGGTACGCTGATACAGTCATACAGACTGGGCTAGGCCTTGCATTGGTTCTACACACGTACAGGTACAGCTGCCCGTACGTATTCAGATACGTAGCTTTTGGTACGTACATGGAGTTTGCTTAAGCGTAGACGCAGACACATAACTGTCGGCGTAGCTATGGACGAATTCAAATCGAAGCGCGAAGCTATGACATGTAGCTTTGTGTACTCACTAGTAGAAAATCTCTCATGCGTACCGGTTCCAGAGGGGCATTCGTACCGGTTTTGCAACCGGTACAAATTATTCGGCACTAAAGCCCCCCCCCCCCTTTCGTACCGGTTGCTTACGAACCGGTATAAAAGGGGCCTCCACGTGGGCCACCGGAGAGCTCGGGGCTAAGGATCTTTGGTACCGGTTGGTAATACGAACCGGTACCAAAGGTTCCCCCAGCGGCAGGAATTTGCCCGAATCTCTGCCGCGGCGAAGAATTGAAGTTTTAGGGTTTTTGGAGGGGTTTAGGGATATCGGTTTGTTTCATATCGCGTCGATGCACCGAGAAACGCGTTTGGGTTTATTGAAGTACATGAAGATCAATATGATGCATAGCAAGTTGGTGCATATAATATAACACACATGTAATTGCATAAGATCGCAAATTAAGAAGCACTATGCATGAAGATCGATCTTCATGCATAGTAGTGGTACTCTCCGAGCCGTACTCTATATATTACATGTAGCATAGTGGTACTCTTCGAGTCAACTATATATGTAACATGTACATCTTCATTCATAGTGGAACTCTGCGAATGGTGGTATGACGTCCCGAAGGAAGAATCCCGCCAATTCCTCGGCTATTGCTATGAAGCGGTCATCGATTGAGAGCTTGTTCCGCTTTGTTGCCAACTATAAAAGAATAAGATACAAATGAGTACATGAGATATGTGTGTGTGTATATATATATTCAAACCACAATGAAACAACTATTACCGAAACTCAGCACAACTTATGATAAGAAAACAAATTTGTGAATATTGTTTTCGTACCTCTTTATTTCTTGCATTATTAATTCTCTCGTCGACAATTCTGTGGATGTACTCGCAAACGTAGAATCCACGAGAGATCAGTCCCTTGTGGTTGTTGCGGGCATTTCTTTACAAGAATATAAGTCAATCAAACAATAGTCAAGTATGATAATTAAAGTTGTGTGGACCTAGGTAGTACTACTTACTTTCGCCTTCCATCGCAGCCTCTGTGGCCATTCATGGGACGTATCTTCCTTGATGAAAGTTGCCCATACGCTGCCCGACAAAAGAAAATGCATAAAAGAGTTATCAATTAGTTCATAGCAGGAAATTAACGAAACAAACCGATAACAATTAAAATTACCTTTTGAGCATTAAATAACAAGACAAGTATAGTTCCGGTTCTTTGCTTAGTGAGTCAAAGACTTCAACTTCTCCAGTTTGCATATTGATGACGAGAAGAATAAAGTGAAACCTACGCACGTTTAAATATGTAGTGTCATATATATAAGGCATTAGTTAAAATTTTGACATACGGTGAGCAAAATATAATGTGTTATAAGACGAGTAAGACTCACCTGGAAGTTGTAAGGCCAAATTATTAGGTTTTTGTCACGTTGTCGCTTCAAAAACCTTAGCAAAGTCTCCGGTGTATCCTTGTTATAGACGGGATCTTCTATGGTTTTAACATGCATTGTGTGCGGATCAATGAACCCAATGTTCGTGATTTCATCCCTTTTGCATTCGAGTATCTTCGATCTGCATAATATAGCGCACAAAGGATTATAATCTGCGAGACAATGAACGAGCTGAGCTAAAGACTTCTCAAATTAAATAAATCACTTACGAGACAATAGGAACCGATGATAGATTTGTCGAGGGCCCGGAGATTGTATAGCTGGAAAAGCTCGTTGAAGTCAACGTTCACACGGTATTCCTGGAAGTAGTGCTCTTCCCTAACTCGCACCATGATAGTCTCGATCCCTTCCTTTGAGGCATTAAGGTACCACGAATGCAAGCTACGCATACGTGTTGGTAGCTTCCTGAGATTCTCGACCAAATCTTTCCCTTGAACAAATTGATATGCTTGTTCAGCCAAGGCGTAATCGGTTGTGTCTTGTCGAGAACTTTGAACGGCCTTCCCGTCAAACACCTTGAGAGGCTCGACCGATTGAACGGGTTGTTGTCCGAGCTGGTAGACTTGGTGTATCCCTTTTATCTCCCTGATACCCGATTTAACGGGTTTTGTCGCCTCGATCATCTTGTCATACGACCTTTCAATAGAACGCCTATAGTCAGATGGCGGCGATGGTACAGGGTCATATAGATTCTCAGCCACGTTGAGAAAATAATGCATGCCAGTAATGAACTCGGGATGGACCCGGTCACCGTACATCCATTGTCGACTCATCTGCATTTTATATGTATATCAAAAATCATTAAGTACACAACATCATGGATATATGAGTGACCAACTTAATTAATATTCAAGTTCATCACATAAAACTAAGTTTTTTTTATAAAAAAGAAGAGGCTCACCGAGGTTGTACGGTGCCGGCTAGGGGACGACGCTAGCGATCGACGGCGGTGAGGACGGGGATGATACTAATTAAAACCTACAAAATATACCATAATTTCAGCTCAAATTGATTATAAAAAAAGTAAAATCCCTAACTTAGGCATTTCATCAAACACCTTGCTAGCACTAGAAAAATAGTACGAGTTAAACTACCAAAGAAATGAGCTAAATTAGGAACGCCGGAAGAAAGGATGATATTGCTAACCCTTGGATAGATGCATGCCGTTAATCTTGTTAAAATGGTGGAGAAAAAATAAAAATTTGTTGGAGTGTGAGAGGTGCAAAAGTTTTAGAAATGTGAGAGAGATGAAAAAATGAGAATGGATCGGGGCGGGGGAGGGGCGGTGAGCATATGAGGCACCCTTTAGTACCGGTTGCTAACACAAACCGGTACCAAAGTTCCAACCACGGCCCCACCCTCACCTGCTATTACGGCCGAAGACCTTTCGTACTGGGTTCTAACACGAACCGGTACGAAAGCTCGTAACGAACCGGTACGAATGCTGCTCGCCCGTCTGAGCGTCCGAACCGGTACAAATGCCACCTTTAATACCGGTTCGTAAGGGAACCGGTATTAAAGTCTTAGATGTATGAGAGGTTTTCTACTAGTGACTGTACGTGGAGTTGGCATAACTGTTGCATGCAAATCGATGCTTTGCTGCAGTACTGGTGCTGTACTACGTCAGAGCGTCGTAATCGGACAGTGGAGAACCGTTTGGTCCAAATCTTGTTGCGCACGGGATACGCGATTTCGGTGTATCCTCGCCGAGGACTGGTCGCCCGGGAGCTATTCTAGCTCTCGGGATAAGGTGTGCACCTAATCCTACTCGGAGAAGGTAGCGACGTACGTTTTGAAAGCTGCTGCTGCCAAGTTGTTGCTGGATCGTGTGACCTGTCGATCCATCCAACTACTCTCATAAACCAAACCATGCAACAATCAGAAGATTGCTAGTTATTCATGGGTCATGGCATGGCCAGCCACTGCCAGAAAAAGATGGAGCATGAAAAAAGTGAAGAGATACGTGGTGCCCGTTCTTTCAGGCCCGAGTCCGTTATCAGGATCGATCGATCGATGTGGTCTTACACAATTCAAGAGCCTTAGAGCATCTCCAGTCGCGTCCCCAAACAGTCCCCCAAACCGCGCCGGATCGAGCGTTTGGGGGAAGTGTTTTGTTCGTGCCGCGTTTGGGGGACGTCGCTCCCCAGCCGCGTCCCCCAAACGCCGCCCCCAAATGAATATTTGTGCAGGAAAATAAAGGTTTTCATTCAATTTCGATTATATATTACAAAGTTTGAATGAAAACGGCTAGATTTCATCTAAACCTAGGCTACTGACCGCCCGGCGGCGCGTTCGACGGCCCCGCCCCGTCGTCGCCTCCCCTACGCCGCAGCTCCTCCTGCGCGCGCCTCCTCTCCTTGCGTTCGGCGGTGGCCGGACGGTGCCGCTCCCGCCGATAGTCCTCCTCCGCCCTCCCTGCTCGGGCCGCACGGAGGGAGAGCTCGACGGCGCGACGAATCTGCGCCTCTTCGCGGGCACGGGCGTCGTCCTGGAGCTTCTTCTCCGACTCGAAGGACTCGACGAGGGCGCGTTGCTGATCGGCCGTCTCGTCCGTGTGCGGGCGTCGTCGTCGGACCGGTCGAACTCGTCGTCGTCGTCGTCGTCCTCCACCTCGGTCTCCTCCGCCTCGGCCTCCTCCTCCATTGGCGCCTCCTCCTCCACATCCGTTGGCGCCTCCATCATCGCCGCCGCAAACGCGTCGGCCGCCGCCAACTTGCTCCGCCCGCCTCCCCCATAGCGCCGTAGCGCCGACTCCGTTGTCGACGCTCCTCCGCCGTCGCCTGCTCGCTGGAGCTCGATCGACTCACGCCGCCGGCGCTCGATCGAGTCACGCCGTTCACGGAACAGCGCCGCCGCTCATCGCGCCGGCGCCGGCGCTCGTCGGCCCATCGCTGCTCCATCTCCTCCCGTGCACGGCGCCGTCGCGCCTCTTGTCCCGTCGAGGCGTCGAACGCCGCAACGGTGTCGCACCTGCTTGCTCCTGCCACGCTGCTGCCGCCGCGGCCTCCTCAGCTGCGGAGGCGAGGGCGGAGAACGCCGCTAGATCCGCCGCCTGCTGCGCCTCACGCCGGCGGCGGGCCTCCTCCTCAAGTGCCTCCTCGAGTGCCGCACGCCGCTGCCGGCTCGTCAATGGAGGAGACGGCGGTGGAGGAAGTGGCCATCGCCGGGCGGTTCGCCATTGCCACCGGTGACGGAGGAGACGGGCCGTGGAGCGACGAGGGCTGTGTTTGATGCCGGCGAGGTGTGGTGGCTACCATTGATGAGCCGGGAGACCTTTTATAGACGCCGGCGTCGGGAAGAAAGCGCGGGAACGAGACGAGAAGAGGCGGGAAGATCGCGCGGGAACGGGCGGTGGCGTGCGAGCGCCGGCGACGCGTGGGGGCTGCGCAGCACCGACGAGACGTCTCGCCTCGCCCTCCGTCGCCATTAAGGCAAAGATGCCGCTGCGCGCGAATAACTTCCGTCGCGAGGTAGGCGACGGTTAGGTTAAAATTAGCCGTGCCGCTGACGCGTCGGCCCCGCGCCTCCTCGCCTCGCTTTTCGTTGTGTCCGGCGTGCCCGGTGCGTCCCCTGTGGGACGGGGACGGGCTCGGGGCGCCGGACACCGTATAGGGGCGCGCCGGACAAAAAAGGGCTTTGGGGGACGCGGCTGGAACGCTTTTTTTGTCCGGCGCGCCCCAAATCCCTTTGGGGGACGGTTTGGGGGACGCGACTGGAGATGCTCTTAGCAGGATCACGCGATCTTCACCAAAGTATATACTGTGTTACGACAGCTCCAATAGTCCAAATGCAAACATAAATTCGATTTGTTTTGGTTCGCTTGCATAGGAGAAGATAAAAAAACCTCCTCAATGGCCCCATGCAGATGAACCGACAAGTCCGCGGCGACCTATTGGCTGCCTAAATTTTTTCAGCAAATGTGTTGTCATGGACGGCATGGATCACGCGTGTGTCTTCGCTCTGCTGGCTCAGGCCTGTATGCCAGCGGGTGAGCGCCTGCTTCAGCAAATGTGTTATCATGGACAGCATGGATCGCACGTGTGTCTTCGCTCTGCTGCACCGGAGACGCCGCGAGTTCGCCGACGCGGCGACGCCGGCGGCCCCCTATGCGCACACGAGCATCTGCTTGAGGTCGTCGTCCACGCGGAGCTTGATCGAGGAGGTCGAGCAGAGGCGCGGTGTGCTGCGCGGAAGTTGAGCTCGAGGCCCACATGAAGGAGAAACTGAAAGAACATTTCCCGCCCTTTTGGGTTTTGTGTGTTTGATGTCAACACTAGGTATATATTTATGTGTGTTGATGTAGACAGGTACAAGTGTTCGGAATATATTTTTGCTCAGCGAGATGGTCCGCCGATTCGATGATCCGAAGGGTTTTTATCTCCGGCGGAAGTTCGGCCCCGGCGAGCGGAACTTCCGCCCTGGTATGTTCTGCAGAAGCCCTGTCAGCGCAGTTTTGTTTGTTGTTTTTGTTCCCTGGCCGGAAGTTCCGGCGCGAGTGGCCGGAAGTTCCGGCCAGCGGAACTTCCGCCCAACTTCCGGGCAAGTTCCGGAAATGTGGAATTGTGGCTCAGTATAGTCCAGTAAGGTTTTCGGGCAATTCCGAAACTTGGCCGGAACTTGGCCGGAACTTTCGGTCACCGGAAGTTCCGCCCTAGTTCCGCCCAATCTTTTGTTGACCAGGTCATCTGACGAAGAATCTTCCTGGCGGAAGTTCCGGCTCCCCGGCCGGTACTTCGGTGCCGGCCGGAACTTCCGGCCATCCTGGCCGGAACTTCCGGTGTTAGTGGATTTCGCCACAACGGTCGGATCTGAGAGCTCCAATCATATAAATAGCTCTCTTCTCCATTGGGACAAGTTGCTCAATCATTGCAAGAAAAATCTGCCAAGCTTCACCACCATTAGAGCCACCTCAAGAACACAAGATTTGCAAGATCTCCTTCCTCCCCCAACCAAAGCTCTTGATCTTTGGAGATTTGAAGGAGAAGACACCGATCTACATCCTCACCGAAGCGTTCTTCATTTCCCCCTCATTTGTTTGAGGGATCTCATGCTAGTGTTCCTATTTGGTTTCCTAGTTGATTTGTTGTTGATGTGTTGTTGTTGATTGTTGTATTGTTACAGATTTGGGAGCCTCCAATTCAGTTGTGGATGTGTGCCCCAAGAACCTTGTAAAGGCCGGGTTCCGCCTCGAGGAAATCCCTTAGTGGACGTGGGCTAGGCCTTTGTGGCGTTGCTCACCGGAGATCTGAGTGAAGCCTTCGTGGCTGTTGGTTTGACTTTCGTAGCAACCACACTCCTCCAAACGTAGACGTACCTTCTTGCAAAGGAAGGGAACTACGGGAATCATCTCCGTGTCATCGCGTGCTCCACTCTCGGTTACCTCTATCCTATTCTATCTCTTATATTGCGTAGCGATATCTTGCTTAGTTGCTTATCTTGTCATATAGGTAAATTCACTTACTTGCATATCTAGAGAATTTACCTTTGTGTCAAGTCTAAATTGAAAAAGAACTAAAAAATGGTTAGCACCTATTCACCCCCCCCCCTCTAGGTGCGGCATACGATCCTTTCAATTGGTATCAGAGCCTCGGCTCTTATTTCGGGCTTAACCGCCTAAGAGTATGCCGAACGAGGATCCCACGGAAGAGGCCACCAAGACGGTCTCCATGGAAGACTTCAATTCGTTGAAATCCTCCATGGAAGCCCAAATGGAAAGCATGAAAAAGATGATTGCCGAGCTTTTGGCTCCGGCCCTTTCCAAGGCTCCTAGTGTAGAGGTAAAGGACACGGGTGCGTTAGAAGAGGGTGATGCTTCGGAATTACCCTCCTCTACCAAACCCGTGGAAGGTGATAACTTAAACACTATAAAAAAATCCCATTGCATCTCCTAGGACAACTAGTGGAGGTGAAAGCTACAATCGAGTAGCTCCACCTTTTCTATCTCCCGATATACTAGGTTCCCCATCCCCATATGAACATTCGGGGCGACCCACCTAAGTTTTCCATTGAGAATTTCGATACTTGGCAATTTGAGTTTCGCTCTCATGTTTGCGGTGCCTCCAATGAACTTTGGAGAATCATCTTGGAAGGCTTCAAGCCATACAACCCCGACAAGTTGACTAGAAGAGAAGCGGTTGATAGTCAACTCAACAACGCCGCCTTGCACATGATTCAAACTAGTGTGGGGACAAAGGAACTGCATCGTGTTCGGAACTACACCACCGCCAAGGAAGCTTGGGACGGTTTGTCCGCTAGTTGCATTGGAAGTGAGAGCACGAGGAGGAACAAGTATAATGCTCTTAAGAATAAAGCCGAAGGTTTCTTGAGGCTACCGGATGAAGATCATGAACTCATGTATGGAAGACTTCTCACCGTTGCCGATGCCTTCCGGATGATTGGTGCCACCCACATCAATGACTCTTGGATCAAGGAGAAGTACATTGAATGCATGATGCCGTTTGTACCCATTGATGTCAAGACTCTTGTAGGAGGGAATGCTATTCCTCTCTCACTTCTCAACAAGTGGTGCACGAGATGCAAGCTCTCAAGGTGCTTGAAGAAAACTCTCATGATTCTCGCAACCGAGCCCTTGGGATGACAAAAGGGTCCAACCTTGCCTTGGCGGTCAACTCCGTTGAAGAAGTGTTCCCTCAAGAATCATATAGGGCATCTTGGAGTATGTCCTATCCAGGAAGACTTGGAACACCACTACCATGACCACATGGCAGTCCATGCCAACTCTTTTTGGGTTGACCCATCCAAGGCCAAGGAAGACAACATCAAGAGAAACAACTCAAGGGGTCCACAAATTCGGGCCCAAGGACAAGATCTTGTTACAATTGTAATGACAAGCGCCATTTCATTGCCGAGTGCCCCTATGAGAATAGGGAAACTCATGGTGGAAGGCTCATTCCCAAGGACAAGAGCAAAGTTTCAAAGGACAAATATTCAAAAGCCCCCAAGAAGAAATTCTACAACAACAAGACCAAGAAGGGCAAGAGGCCCTGATACGTCTCCAACGTATCGATATTTTCTTGTGTTCCATGCTACATTATTGATGTTATCTACATGTTTTATGCACACTTTATGTCATATTCGTGCATTTTCTGGAACTAACCTATTAACAAGATGCCGAAGTGCCGATTCTTTGTTTTCTGCTGTTTTTGGTTTCGAAATCCTAGTAAAGAAATATTCTCGGAATTGGACGAAATAAAAGCCCGGAGGCCTATTTTCTCACGAAGCTTCCGGAAGACCGAAGACGAGACGAAGAGGGGCCACGGGGAGCCAAACCCTAGGGCGGCGCCCCGCTTGGCCGCGCGGCCCGTGGTGTGGGCCCCCGTGCCGCCTCTTGACTTGCCCTTCCGCCTACAAATAGCCTCCGTGACGAAACCCCCGGTACCGAGAGCCACGATACGGAAAACATTGCGAGACGCCGTCGCCGCCGATCCCATCTCGGGGGATCCTGGAGATCGCCTCCGGCACCCTGCCGGAGAGGGGAATCATCTCCCGGAGGACTCTACACCGCCATGGTCGCCTCCGGAGTGATGAGTGAGTAGTCTACCCCTGGACTATGGGTCCATAGCAGTAGCTAGATGGTTGTCTTCTCCCCATTGTGCTATCATTGTCGGATCTTGTGAGCTGCCTATCATGATCAAGATCATCTATCCGTAATTCTATATGTTGCGTTTGTTGGGATCCGATGAATAGAGAATACTTGTTATGTTGATTATCAAAGTTATGCTTATGTGTTGTTTATGATCTTGCATGCTCTCCGTTATTAGTAGATGCTTCTGGCCAAGTAGATGCTTTTAACTCCAAGAGGGAGTACTTATGCTCGATAGTGGGTTCATGCTCGCATTGACACCAGGACGATGTGACGAAAGTTCTAAGGTTGTGTTGTCTTGTTGCCACTAGGGATAAAACATTGATGCTATGTCTAAGGATGTAGTTGTTGATTACATTACGCACCATACTTAATGCAATTGTACTGTTGCTTTGCAACTTAATACTGGAGGGGGTTCGGATGATAACTTCGAAGGTGGACTTTTTAGGCATAGATGCGGTTGGATGGCGGTCTATGTACTTTGTCGTAATGCCCAATTAAATCTCACTATACTCATCATGATATGTATGTGCATGGTCATGCTCTCTTTATTTGTCAATTGCCCAAGCTGTAATTTGTTCACCCAACATGTTGTTCGTCTTATGGGAGAGACACCTCTAGTGAGCTGTGGACCCCGGTCCAATTCTCTTTCTTGAAATACAATCTCTTGCAATACTTGTTTCTACTGTTTTCTCTGCAAACAATCATCTTCCACACAATACGGTTAATCCTTTGTTACGGCAAGCCGGTGAGATTGACAACCTCAGCTGTTTCGTTGGGGCAAAGTAGCTTGGTTGTGTTGTGCGGGTTCCACGTTGGCGCCGGAATCTCCGGTGTTGCGCCGCACTACATCCCGCCGCCATCAACCTTCAACGTGCTTCTTGGCTCCTCCCTGGTTCGATAAACCTTGGTTTCTTTACGAGGGAAAACTTGCTGCTGTGCTCATCATACCTTCCTCTTGGGGTTGCCCAACGAACGTGTGAAATACACGCCATCAAGCATATTTTACGGCGCCGTTGCTGGGGAGATCAAGACACGCTGCAAGGGGAGTCTCCACTTCTCAATCTCTTTACTTTGTTTTTGTCTTGCTTTATTTTATTTACTACTTTGTTTGCTGCACTAAATTAAAACACAAAAAAATTAGTTGCTAGTTTTACTTTATTTACTGTCTTGCACTCTATATCAAAAACACAAAAAAATTAGTTTACTTGCATTTACTTATTCTAGTTTGCTTTATTTACTATTGCTAAAATGGCTACCCCTGAAAATACTAAGTTGTTTGATTTCACTAGCACAAATAATAATGATTTCCTATGCACACCTATTGCTCCACCTGCTACTACAGCAGAATTCTTTGAAATTAAACACCTTTCTTGAATCTTGTTATGAAAGATCAATTTTACTGGTGTTAGTTACGATGATGCTTGCTTGCCCATCTTAATAATTTTGTTGAACTATGCGAAATGCAAAAATATAAAGATGTAGATGGTGATATTATTAAACTAAAATTGTTCCCTTTCTCATTAAGAGGAAGAGCTAAAGATTGGTTGCTATCTCTGCCTAAGAATAGTATTGATTCATGGACTAAATGCAAGGATGCTTTTATTGGTAGATATTATCCCCCTGCTAAAATTATATCTTTGAGGAGTAGCATAATGAATTTTAAACAATTAGATACTGAACATGTTGCTCAAGCTTGGGAAAGAATGAAATCTCACGGTTAAAAATTGCCCAACCCATGGATCGACTACTTGGATGATCATCCAAACCTTCTATGCGGGACTAAATTTTTCTTCGCGGAATTTATTGGATTCAGCTGCTGGAGGTACCTTTATGTCCATCACTCTTGGTGAAGCAACAAAGCTTCTTGATAATATGATGATCAACTACTACGAATGGCACACGGAAAGAGCTCCACAAGGTAAGAAGGTAAATTCTGTTGAGGAATCCTCGTCCTTGAATGATAAGGTTGATGCTATTATGTCTATGCTTGCGAATGATAGGACTAATGTTGATCCTAATAATGTTCCATTAGCTTCATTGGTTGCACAAGAAGAACATGTTGATGTAAACTTCATTAAAAATAATAATTTCAACAACAATGCTTACCGGAACAATTCTAGTAATAACTATAGGCCATATCCTTATAATAATGGTAACGGTTATGCTAATTCTTATGGGAATTCTTACAACAATAATAGGAATTCACCCCCTGGACTTGAAGCCATGCTTAAAGAATTTATTAGTACACAAAGCTGCCTTTAACAAATCTGTTGAGGAAAAGCTCAATAAAATTGATATTCTTGTTTCTAGAGTTGATAGTCTTGCCTCCGATGTTGATCTTTTGAAATCGAAAGTTATGCCTAATAGGGATATTGAAAATAAAATTGTTACTACAGCAAATGCCATCCAAGTTAGAATTAATGAGAATATAAGATTAATGGCTGAGCTGCGTGCTAGGTGGGATAGAGAAGAAAATGAAAAACTAGCTAAAGAGAAGAATATAGCTAAAGTTTGGACTATTACCACCACTAGTAATGCTAATGCTACACATGTTGCTGCACCTCCTACTCATACTAATAAAAGAATTGGTGTTAGCAATGTTTCCACTTCTAATGCAAAGCGCGAAAAACTGCTCGAAGCTGCTAAAGCTACTGAAACCTGCTCGTGATAAAGTCTGCTGAAATTTTTTCCAACATTGGGGATGATGATCCCATTGCTTTAGATTATAATGGTTTGAATTTTGATGATTGCTACATCTCTGAAGTTATAAAGTTCTTGCAAAAACTTGCTAAAAGTCCTAATGCTAGTGCTATAAATTTGGCTTTCACGCATCATATTACAAATGCTCTCATAAAAGCTAGAGAAGAGAAACTAGAGCGCGAAGCCTCTATTCCTAAAAAGCTAGAAGATGGTTGGGAGCCCATCATTAAGATGAAGGTTAAAGATTTTGATTGTAATGCTTTATGTGATCTTGGTGCAAGTATTTACGTTATGCCGAAGAAAATTTATGATATGCTTGACTTGCCACCGTTGAAAAATTGTTATTTGGATGTTAATCTCGCTGATAATGCTAAAAAGAAACCTTTGGGGAAAGTTGATAATGTTCATATTATGGTTAACAATAACCTTGTCCCCGTTGATTTTGTTGTCTTGTATATTGAATGCAATGCATCTTGCCCCATTATATTGGGAAGACCTTTTCTTCGAACCGTTGGTGCTACTATTGATATGAAGGAAGGTAATATTAAATATCAATTTGCTCTCAAGAAAGGTATGGAACACTTCCCTAGAAAGAGAATGAAGGTACCTTATGATTCTATTATTAGAACAAATTATGATGTTGATGCTTCATCTCTCGATATTACTTGAGTTACACTTTCTACGCCTAGCTGAAAGGCGTTAAAGAAAAGCGCTTATGGGAGACAACCCATGTTTTTACCTACAGCACTTTGATTTTATTTTGTGTCTTGGAAGTTGTTTACTACTGTAGCAACCTCTCCTTATCTTAGTTTTGAGTTTTGTTGTGCCAAGTTAAGCCGTTGATAGAAAAGTAAGTACTAGATTTGGATTACTGCGCAGTTCCAGATTTCTTTGCTGTCACGAATCTGAGCCCACTGCCCTGCAGGAAGCTCGGAAAATTATGCCAATTTACGTGCATGATCCTCAGATATGTACGCAACTTTCATTCAATTTGAGCATTTTCATTTGAGCAAGTCTGGTGCCATTTTAAAATTCGTCAATACGAACTGTTCTGTTTTGACAGATTCTGCCTTTTATTTCGCATTGCCTCTTTCGCTATGTTGAATGAATTTCTTTGATCCACTAATGTCCAGTAGCATTATGCAATGTCCAGAAGTGTTAAGAATGATTATGTCACCTCTTAATATGTCAATTTATATTGTGCACTAACCCTCTAATGAGTTGTTTCGAGTTTGGTGTGGAGGAAGTTTTCAAGGATCAAGAGAGGAGTATGATGCAACATGATCAAGGAGAGTGAAAGCTCTAAGCTTGGGGATGCACCCGGTGGTTCACCCCTGCATATATCAAGAAGACTCAAGCGTCTAAGCTTGGGGATGCCCAAGGCATCCCCTTCTTCATCAACAAATTATCGGGTTCCTCCCACGAAACTACATTTTTATTCGGCCACATCTTATGTGCTTTTTCTTGGAGCGTCGGTTGTTTTTATTTTTGTTTTGTTTGAATAAAATGGATCCTAGCATTCACTTTATGGGAGAGATACACACTCCGCTGTAGCATATGGACAAATATGTCCTTGGTTTCTACTCATAGTATTCATGGCGAAGTTTCTCCTTCGTTAAATTGTTATATGGTTGGAATTGGAAAATGATACATGTAGTAATTGCTATAAATGTTTTGGGTAATGTGATACTTGGCAATTGTTGTGCTCATGTTTAAGCTCTTGCATCATATGCTTTGCACCCATTAATGAAGAAATACATAGAGCATGCTAAAATTTGGTTTGCATATTTGGTTTCTCTAAGGTCTAGATAATTTCTAGTTTTGAGTTTGAACAACAAGGAAGACGGTATAGAGTCTTATAATGCTTTCAATATGTCTTTTATGTGAGTTTTGCTGTACTAGTTCATCCTTGTGTTTGCCTCAAACAACCTTAATAGCCTAAACCTTGTATCGAGAGGGAATACTTCTCATGCATCCAAAATACTTGAGCCAACCACTATGCCATTTGTGTCCACCATACCTACCTATACTACATGGTATTTTCCCGCCATTCCAAAGTAAATTGCTTGAGTGCTACCTTTAAAATTCCATCATTCACCTTTGCAATATATAGCTCATGGGACAAATAGCTTAAAAACTATTGTGGTATTGAATATGTAATTATGCACTTTATCTCTTATTAAGTTGCTTGTTGTGCGATAACCATGTTTGCGGGGAACGCCATCAGCTCATTGTTGAATTTCATGTGAGTTGCTATGCATGTTCGTCTTGTCTGAAGTAAGGGCGATCTACACTGAGTTGAATGGTTTGAGCATGCATATTGTGAGAGAAGAACATTGGGCCGCTAACTAAAGCCATGATTCATGGTGGAAGTTTCGAGTTTTGGACAAATATCCTCAAATCTCTAATGAGAAAAGAATTAATTGTTGTCAAATGCTTAAAGCATTAAAAGAGGAGTCCATTATCTGTTGTCTATGTTGTCCCGGTATGGATGTCTAAGTTGAGAATAATCAAAAGCGAGAAATCCAAATGCGAGCTTTCTCCTTAGACCTTTGTACAGGCGGCATAGAGGTACCCCTTTGCGAAACTTGGTTAAAGCATATGTATTGCGGTGATAATCCAGGTAGTCCAAGCTAATTAGGACAAGGTGCGAGCACTATTAGTACACTATGCATGAGGCTTGCAACTTATAAGATATAATTTACATGATGCATATGCTTTATTACTACCGTTGACAAAATTGTTTCATGTTTTCAAAATCAAAGCTCTAGCACAAATATAGCAATCGATGCTTTTCCTCTATGAGGACCATTCTTTTACTTTCAATGTTGAGTCGGTTCACCTATTTCTATCCACCTCAAGAAGCAAACACTTGTGTGAACTGTGCATTGATTCCTACATACTTGCTTATTGCACTTATTATATTACTCTATGTTGACAATATCCATGAGATATACATGTTACAAGTTGAAAGCAACCGCTGAAACTTAATCTTCTTTTGTGTTGATTCAATACCTTTACTTTGAATTATTGCTTTATGAGTTAACTCTTATGCAAGACTTATTGATGCTTGTCTTGAAGTGCTATTCATGAAAAGTCTTTGCTTTATGATTCACTTGTTTACTCATGTCATACACATTGTTTTGATCGCTGCATTCACTTCATATGCTTTACAAATAGTATGATCAAGTTTATGATGGCATGTCACTCCAGAAATTATCTTTGTTATCGTTTACCTGCTCGGGACGACGCAGGAACTAAGCTGGGGATGTGATGCGCGTGATTACTGTTGTCTTTTCGTTCGACACGCGTCCGTTGGGAACCCCAAGAGGAAGGTGTGATGCGCACGCCGGCAAGTTTCCCTCGATAAGAAACCAAGGTTTAATCGGACCAGTAGGAGTCAAGAAGCACGTTGAAGGTTGATGGCGGCGAGATGTAGTGCGGCGCAACACCCGGTCCGCAGCGTGGAACCTGCACAACACAACCAAAGTACTTTGCCCCAACGAAGCGATGAGGTTGTCAATCTCACCGGCTTGCTATAACAAAGGATTAACCGTATTGTGTGGAAGATGATTGTTTGCAGAGAAAACGAGTAAAACAAGTATTGCGGTAGATTTGTATTTCGGTATAAGAGAATTGGACCGGGGTCCACGGTTCACTAGAGGTGTCTCTCCCATAAGACGAACAGCATGTTGGGTGAACAAATTACGGTTGGGCAATTGACAAATAAAGAGAGCATGACAATGCACATACATATCATGATGAGTATAGTGAGATTTAATTGGGCATTACGACAAAGTACATAGACCGCCATCCACTGCATCTATGCCTAAAAAGTCCACCTTCGGGTTATCATCCGAACCCCCTCCGAGTATTAAGTTGCAAACAACGAGACAATTGCATTAAGTATGGTGCGTAATGTAATCAACAACTACATCCTTAGACATAGCATCAATGTTTTATCCCTAGTGGCAACAGCACAACACAACCTTAGAACTTTACGTCCATTGTCCCGGTGTCAATGCGAGCATGAACCCACTATCGAGCATAAGTACTCCCTCTTGGAGTTAAAAGCATCTACTTGGCCAGAGCATCTACTAGTAACGGAGAGCATGCAAGATCATAAACAACACATAAGCATAACTTTGATAATCAACATAACAAGTATTCTCTATTCATCGGATCCCAACAAACGCAACATATAGAATTACGAGATAGATGATCTTGATCATGTTAGGCAGCTCACAAGATCAGACAATGATAGCACAATGGGAGAAGACAACCATCTAGCTACTGCTATGGACCCATAGTCCGGGGGTAGACTACTCACTCATCACTCCGGAGCGACCATGGCGGTGTAGAGTCCTCAGGGAGATGATTCCCCTCTCCGGCGAGGGTGCGGGAGCGATCTCTGGATCCCCGAGATGGGATCGGCGGCGACGGCGTCTCGGAAGGTTTTCCGTATCGTGGCTCTCGATGCGGGGGTTTCGTCACGGAGGCTTTAAGTAGGCGGAAGGGCAAGTCAGAGGCGGCACGAGGGGCCCACACCATGGCCGGCGCGGCCAGGGGTGGGCCGCGCCGCCCTAGGGTTTGCACCCCGTGGCCCCTCTTCGTCTCGTCTTCGGACTTACGGAAGCTTCGTGGAAAAATAGGCCCCTGGGCTTTGATTTCGTCCAATTCGAGAATATTTCCTTACTAGGATTTACTGAAACCAAAAACAGCGAAACGACAGCGGCACTTCGGCATCTTGTTAATAGGTTAGTTCCAGAAAATGCACGAATATGACATAAAGTGTGCATAAAACATGTAGATAACATCAATAATGTGGCATGGAACATAAGAAATTATCGATACGTCGGAGACGTATCGAGCATCCCCAAGCTTAGTTACTGCTCGTCCCGAGCGGGTAAAAGCGATAACACAGATAATTTACGGAGTGACATGCCATCATAATCTTGATCATACTATTTGTAAAGCATG
>NC_061514.1:289726550-289775874 GCF_022539505.1 Lolium rigidum
GCCTTCGTGGCCGTTGGTTTGGCTTTCGTAGCAACCACACTCCTCCAAACGTAGACGTACCTTCTTGCAAAGGAAGGGAACTACGGGAATCATCTCCGTGTCATCGCGTGCTCCACTCTCGGTTACCTCTATCCTATTCTATAACCGCAAAAACCGAACCAAAATTTCGGTTAAAACCGAATGCCCACCCAACACTACCCAGTGTCCGTCGATTGGCCTTCTACCATATTTAGTTACCGTAGAATGTGTATTCATACGATGTATTTTACTACTACATAGCGAAAGCAGGGAGAACGCCATGCGCGTCCATGTCATCCGCCAAGCGCCAATGATGTGGAGGTGCAGCTCTGCTCTGATGTCAACGTCCCTGCCAAACGCTCGCGAGCTAGCTTGGTGGTGGTTCTCACAGTCTCAACGCCTCTGCGGAGTGACGTGGCACCGGTTGTCCGGGCCCCACGCGTCAGTGCTGGCGGATCCAGCTCCTACGCTTGTTCGTTCACCGTTATAAAAGTCTAGCTGCCTAGTCAAGCAAGGCCCTCTTCTTTCCGCTTCCCACTCACACTCACTCTCACCAGAAGCTACCCGGCCCAGCCGCCGCCAGCGAGCTCAGCTCAGCTACCCCAGCTCCGCCCTGTCCCTGTAGCTTTAGCTCCCTTTCTCTCCATGGCGTCAGAGGAGGCAGAGCCACTGCACTACACGGTGAGTCCAACAGAGCCAAGCCTCCATTGCTGTGCTCTGTTTCTTCTTCATCATCGTCGTCGTCCGGAGACGGTTTCGCTGACTGACATTGTGTTTGGCTGAATGCAGACCACCGTGCTGAGGGTCTCCATCCACTGCGAGGGGTGCAAGAAGAAGGTCAAGAAGGTGCTCCTCGCCATCGAAGGTACCAGCAGCTTCATGACTGGCTCCGGTCGATTCATCTCTAATTTCCACGCAAGATCGTCATTAATCTGTATTTGCTGGCTTGGTGTCAAGATTTTGGTTTTAATCGAATGCATGTGCTTGCCAACGATTAGGCGTGTACAAGGTGACCATCGACGCGGCGCAGCACAAGGTGACGGTCACCGGCAGCGTGGCCGCCGACGCGCTCGTCAGGCGGCTGCTCAAGTCCGGCAAGCAGGCCGCGCTCTGGCCCGTGCCGGCACCGGCACCTGCCGAGCCCAAGAAGGAGAAGGGCGAGGAGGCAGTTGCCGCCACGTCTCCGGGGAAAAAAGGCAAGGGCAAAGATAAGGCGGCCGAGGAGGCATCGCCCGAGAGCTCGGAGAAGGACAAGAACTCCGAGAAGAAGCCGGAGAAGGACAAGAGTTCCGAGAAGAAGCCGGTGGAGGACAAGGTCTCGGAGAAGAAAGCACAGAAAACAGAGGCCAAGAAACCAAAGAACGACGCCAAGGAGAGCGAGTTGCCTGAAAACAAGGAGAAGGGCTCGCCTGAGCCGGCGGCAAAAGCGGCCAACTCCGAGGAGGCGGGCGGCGAGAAGACAGGCGGCAAGAAGGGGAAGAAGAAGAACAAGCAGAAGGACGCCGGTGGCGATGTGGACGCCGCTGCAGAAAAGCCGCTGCCGCAGCAGCAGCAGCAGCAGCAGAAGACAAAGCCACAGCCGCAGGAGGAGAAGGCGATGATGCCAGTGCCAGCGCCGGCGCTGGGGCCTGACCGCGCACATGCACACGGCGGTGGGTTCCCGTACTACGCGCCGCAGCCGGTGATGAGCTACAACATGGCGCACCCGAGCGCGAGCGTGTCGTACTACGCGCCCATGCCGGTAGCGTCCATGCAGCCGATGCCCCCGCCCCCGCCGGCGCACATGCCGTACGGCTACTCGCCGTACCCGCCCATGATGATGCCGCCACCGCCGCCGGAGTTCATGTACGGCCCGCCCGGCATGAGGTCGTCCCCGCCGCAGGAGTCGTACAACAACATGTTCAACGAGGAAAACCCCAACTCCTGTAGCCTCATGTGACACCGCCGCTGGCTCCACCTCGCCGGACGCCGCCGGCACGGGAACGAGCTGTAGTTAAAAGGGGGAGGCTTCGTAATAGAAGCCTCGTCTCGTGGTTACTAGGTAGAGTGGAGTGGAGTAATGTTAATTAGGTGGTCAAACTTCCTATTGACCAGTCTTTTTTTCTTAACAATTTTTATCTAGACTGGCTCGTCATGTAATGACATGAGTATTTTAGCAATATTTTTGCAGCTTATTTCAATAATGTACGATTTAATATCCTTTGAAAAAAATTCATATATGTATTGGATATCTTGCAAACTTTGCATAGAACCCATCTCTACAAACAATAAAAAATCCTCTGATGCATACATTCACAACAAACTCAAAAAGGTCACACAGAAACTAGTATAGAAATTGGTCAGTTGTGCAGTATTTGAATTCTCTGATTGTATGTTGTGATGAGCTGATTTTTTAAATGGAGATTTTACCCTCAGACTCTGCATCAAAATGAGGTGATCTTATGATGGTGGTGAGATAGTGATCTCTAGTTTAAATTTGACAGGCCAGGCCAGTGAGAGAAGTGGGGTCACTTTGGCAAAGATGACCCTTTGGCCAGGCTAATTAAGCTGGCATGTTGGCTCACAGGCTTTTTGTTTTTCCTGCTACGATGATTGCCCTGCAAACTAAAGTATGGTTTCAAGGAGTTGTCAATTGTACTAAACGCAATGATGATTCTTGTATGCACTGCTTTGTGCTGCTCCGTGCCCCGCTTGATTTGATTAGGGGAGTGCTCCGTAATGATGGAGCAATGGTGGTGGTCAAATCAGTAGGTACGGGGAGCTGTTTAAATTAGTAGCAGTCCTACTGCTACCTGTCCTCCTAATCCCATTGCCCTCAAATTGTTTATTTTTAATTAGGTGCAACTGTGTGCATCCAAGATCGCACAAGACTACATGGAACAGCGTCGTATGAAGAGAGTTTGATCAAATGTAACACTTGCAGGTATATCAGTGGTGAAATTTGATGGAGTTTGATCAAATGTAACATTTGCAGAGTATATCAGTTATCAAGAATGACATGATTTTCAAGATGGAAGAGTATACTGTAGACTGATGTGTTGCACCTTCAAGAGGTATAATTAGAGTTCCCGGACTGTTTGGTGTAATTGCGCCAGTAGAAAATAGCCCTAGTAGTATAGTAGCAGCCGTACCCGTACCATTTTTCTAAGGAAGCCGTACTGGTACCACTCCTACTTAGTTCTGTACGAGCACAGATGGATTCATTTACATGAGACGAACAGCTATGCAATTACTGGCTGACAACACAAGCGTGCATTGTGCTCTTCACCATGTACATAGGGCTACACACACGCAGACGAAATGTTGGAGTGGAAGGATGTGAACGAAATTTCTAAAAAATGCTGGAGGGGAAGTATTTCAAAGTTTTTGATTTTTTTTAAAAAAAATTGATACTTATTCGTGCAGATTTTAGGAAAAAAAACGTCATATGTGACCTACACAAAAATGTGAAACTGAAATTCCCTATTTTTGTTCGCAGTACGGAACCAACCATTATAGTGTCATTTGTACATTTTGTCATTTTCGTGTAGGACACAAACAATCGTATTTTTCCGTGCAAACTTACAAAAGTAAACATCTAAATAGATAATATCTACATCCAAATATTTATTTCATTTTTTTGAAACTTTTAAGTAGATTTTTCTATTTTGTAGAAAAACTGGGTGTACTGACACCCGGGTGCAACTCGGTATTTTTCATGAAATGTTGATGTTTTGTCACACTATAAAAATCGGTATTTTTTTTAGAAAAACTGAGTGTACTGCCGCCTGCGTCCGTGCCCGCTTCTCCTCCCTTGCTTTGTGCATCTGGCAGTGGAGCATGGCGGCCGGCGTCGCAGGGGCTTGCCGGCGGCACTGTCCCCGCGCTTCCAGTCTTTCCCGAGAAACTTCGATCTCGGCGCGGCTCGCGTGCTGGCGGGCGAACGCCTCGTAGTGGCGATGAGCGTTAAGCTCTGCGAGCTTCTATCGCTCCGCCTCCATGAGGCGCCGTCCTGCCTCCTCCGTGGCCGCTCGCTGGCGCGAGATCTCGAGGACGTGCTCGAGATTCGCGTCGTTGACGAACTCGCGCTGCTCCTCCTTCAACCGCTGGTATCGTTACGCGTTCAGCGATGCGAGGATCGCCGCCTACTCCGGATGGGCGGGGGCCTGCGGCGGCTCGCCCGACTGCGCTGCCTCCTCCGCCGCCTCTGCTTCCGCGTCTGCGACATAGGCCTCGTGCCACGCCGCGAACCGTGGGTCCTCGTCCTCGTCGGAGCTGTACTCCGCGTCGGCCTGTGGCTCCGGCTCCGGCTACAGCTGCGGTGGTGGTGGAGGCAGCGCGCGGCCATTGAGGCCAAGCATCGAGTAGGTGGTCTTCAGACGGCGCGACATTTTGATGTGGAGAGGAGAGAATGGAGCGGCGGTGGTGGAGATGAGAGGAGAGAATGGATCGGTTGGTAGTAGCCGATGCAAACCGTCGCGGCCGATGCGAACGGTCACGTCCTCTCGCTGACAAGGCGCCCCCACCAGCTATATAGTACTATATTTTGGTGTGGCTGTAATCACTGTATTTTGGCGTACAATTTCCTAGTTGTGCTATAATTTTAGCACGCATGAACATCTTATAAAAATGAAGGGATCCCGAAAGTGAAAGCATGTACCAGCCTCTCAGATTAAATACATATCAATATTTCCAATCAAGT
Source organism: Lolium rigidum (assembly GCF_022539505.1). Lineage (NCBI taxonomy): Eukaryota > Viridiplantae > Streptophyta > Magnoliopsida > Poales > Poaceae > Lolium > Lolium rigidum. The sequence goes on from NC_061514.1 coordinate 289,731,250, forward strand.
TGGGATAGAATTCAAATCATACATACGGGTGTACATGGACACATCGAGAAAGTGGAGAGGCTTTTTTTGAGATGGAGGTAGTAGTTCGAACAAATTTATCATAATTTATCCCAATTTGCGGCGTCGAACACGGCCGCGCAACGATGGGTTGGATCTACGGCTTTGCAACCACTCTTGGCACCGGCGCCGTCTTGGTGTACTTCATCAGCGACGGATCTGAGGAGGGCGATACGTCGCAGCGATGTTGTAGGCGATGGCTTCAATGTTCTTGGCATCGATGACCACTATCGACACGGCTGCCGTCTTGGTGTTCTTCATCAGGAACGGATCTGAGGAGGGCAACGGAAGTGAGACATCGGGAGGCTCCAACATTGAAGGCTGGATCTACGTCGTCGCAGTGATATTGTAGGCGATGGTTTCAATGTTCTTGGCATCGATGACCATTGTCGGCACAACCACCGTTTTGGTGTTCTTCATCAGCGGCGGATCTGAGGAGGGCTGGATCGGCGGATTCGTAGCGTGGTTGTAGACGATGGCTTCAATCGTCTTGGCATCGATTCGCATGGTCGCCGTCGAAGCGATGTTGTAGGCGATGTCTTTAATGTTCTTGGCATCGATGACCACTGTCGGCATGGCCGCCGTCTTGGTGTTCTTCATCAGCAACAGATCTGAGAAGAGAAACGAAAGTGAGACAGAGAGAGACATTTCAAATATTTCTGTGGGTTATCATCACCGGCACTCTTAGATCCACGCCGCCGCACAAACGCTGCAGTTCCGTGCCGTCGCGACCGCCAGAGTAAGAGAGGAAATAGAACAGAGGAAGTTGCGACTGGAATATGCGATTGCCAGGGTTGGTAGGTATGTGCTCTGTTCTTCTCTCCGTATGCGTCCATCCAGGTAGAGAGAGATATACATGCCGTCCGATCATAAACGATCCAATGGTGCAAGCGTACGTTGAGCTATCAACCAACCAAGATCCGTGTGACATACATCTCGACCAATCAGAGATCAGCCAGTGAGTACAAGTGAGGAAAACTGAGTAGAACTAAGAGGGGGAAACGTGAGGAAATGTTTATCGGGAGGGCAAAACTGAGTAGGACTGAGTAAAACAAGTGGACCCGGAGGGGGAAAACTGAATAAAACTAAGTAAAACAGGGGCACCCAAATAATAAAGGGAGTAAGGGAAATTGAAACTTTTGGCATGAAAATTGTTAGATTGTGTTATTTAAACAATATAGTACATTTTGGCCGACGTGATATTGTTTGTAATTCAAATATACACAAGTGTGACGAATTTGGACTCATTTGGACAAAGTTTGTAAGCATAGTGGGTATTTGGGAGGTGTGTTGAGTAGAAAGTCATGCATCTTCATAGCTAGTAGCTCATGGACTAGGAAGTGGTTTTGGGAAAAACGACATATCTCTATATTTTCTTTTTCATTATTATTTCTCTAGGTTGTAGGTAACATAACAAGACTCCATGGGAAGGTTCCACCATGTTTTGAATTATTTTGAACTAAACTAAACCCAAAACTATATTTTTTGAGTTTAGTCACTTAGGAAATGATAAATGTGGCTTAAGCAATAACACATACATTATTGTGAGGGTGCCCTTATTGTGATTATTCAACTTACAAAGGGATCCTCAATACAAATTGCTCATACAAAGGGAACCCCAATACCGATTGTTCATACAAAGGGAACCCCAATACAAAGGGATCCCCAATACAAATTAGTCATAGGAAGGGATCCCCAATACAAAGGGATCCCAAATACAAATTGTTCATACAAATAGAAATTAATTGTTCAAATCTTTCTCTTGCTCCTGGTGTGACTCGCTGGGGCCACCACCTTACACCGGGTAACCCTACCAGGGATATTACCGGTGTCTACCTTCCTTTTGACCTCTTTCTTGTTCTTGTTCTTCTTCTCTTCGGGTTGTGCCAAGATCGAGACAACCATATCATACGAAGTTTGTGCTCTTTCTTCTAATGCATTTTCTTCCCTTGCTTCTACAATCTGCTCTTCCATCTGTTCACTCACCAGGTGCATCATTTCTTCAACGGCCTCTCGATCCATTTGTTCCCTCTGCTCTCAATACATCGGTTCAAGCAGCTCTCGATCTATCAGTTCCCTCTGCTTTTTATCCATCGGTTCAAGCTGCTCTCGATCCATCTGTACCCTCTGCTCTCGATCCATCGGTTCAAGCAGCTCTCGATCAATCTCCTCATGTTGAATTGATGCTTCAATCTCCTCATGTTGAATTACTTTTTCAATCTCCCCATGTTGAATTGCTGCTTCATTCTCCTCTACATTTGATGCTCCCGCCTGATCTTCCATTCCAAAAGATGGGTCAACTTCATTTTTACAAAGCCTAGCAATGTGTCTAGGGATTCCACAACGTTTGCACTTACGTTTTCGAATCGGTGCACCACCCTCTGCACTAGCTTTGATCCTATTCTTCCTCGGCCTACCTGCCGGTCTAGTCAAAACTGGAGAGTACAGTTTGAAGCCTGGATCGACTTTCATCCATTGGTCTTTTCCCAACAAGGTAGGAACATTCATAGCATATGTAGCCCTAAATTTGGCAACAGAGAAATACTCTGGCACATACTGATCAACTTCACCTTCTGCACCCCTATAACACTCATGAATAACAATGCGTGTATGCAGGGTATCCCACGGATTTGCCATCGCCTACATTGGCATGTCCTATCAACCAAACTCACTGGATACCTCCACTGCCTGTTTTTACTGTCAGTGTAGGTTACCTCAACCTCCATTCCTTTTCTGATGCATTTCATCTTCCATTGTTTTGCCCTAGCATGCAAAGACTTAATCAAAGATGGGAGCATGAGATGGCCTTGATATTTGTTGGCTGCAATTCTTTGACGCAGATCGATCTTTATCATGATCATCTACCTACTCTTATCAAATATTTGCCACAACATAAGCCCTTTCAATGACTTGACCTTTCCATTGAAACTCTCCACAAGGTTACTTGTTACATAGTCTACCTTGCAAATTTCATTGAATTGGCTTCTTAATCACACCGTACCATGATGTTCATCCAAGTACTCCTTCACCCCAAGTTTTTGTTTATACAACACGTACAAATGAAACAGATGCTTCCTACTGCTGCATGTGTATGAAGCTGGCCATAGGTTGTCAGTAAAAACTTTACCCTTCAATTTCTTTGTAAAATTCTGTACCAAGTGTTGCATACATTCCCTATGCTCCACTCCAGAGAATACTGCTTCTACTGCACTCTCCAAACCTTTGCAAGCGTCTGCGTGGATAACAAGTCCTGGTGGTTGACCTACAAGATCGCGCAAATTATGCAGAAACCAAGTTCAACTTTCCTCTGACTCAACCTGCAAAACTCCATAAGTAACAGGGAACATCCAATTGTGTCCATCAACTGCAGTAGCAACAACTAGCTGTCCTTTAAACCTGCCATGAAGAGTTGTTGCATCCACGACCAAATAAGGCATGCAACCATCCAGAAAGCCTTTACAGCAAACTTTGAAACAAACAAAAGCCCTTCTAAAACATTCCTTATGCATTATCCTCCCGGTTTTCAATTTGTAGGGAACTGTATGCTTGTCTATCGCTACAACACTGCCTGGACTAGCCATCTCCACTTCAGCTTTGAAAGTGTAAAGCAACTGAAAGCTTTCATTCCATGGACCATTGATCCTGTCAAGAGCCATTTCCTTTGCATAGAACATCCTCATGTAAGGTATATGTATATCATACTTCTCATTCATCTTTTTTGGAGCACTGTTGGACCAAGTGAATGAGTTTCTCTGAGCCAATCTATGATTGCATCTACCAACCACCTAGTCTTCGCTAGCTTTGTTTTCTCCTATGACGCTCCCCCTCGAGGTGGACAACTATGGCCGATCGAGCTCTTATTTATCTGAAACATAATGATAAGGGATGTCAGTAACAGTAACAAATTTTACACCGTGATCTAAAATACACAACTGGTTGGCGTAGTACCTGAACCAGGGTGCTTCTGAGCATTGTGGATGCATGCAGCCTCCAGCTACACCTCTTGTATGGGCATTTAACTGTGAACCTACCTGGCTCACTTTTAATAACCTCATAATCATTCTTGGAGAGAATGCAATATGTAGTAACTGCATTACGGCAGTTCATCATCGTTTGAAATACGGTGTCTTCTGCAAGCTGAGGATCCGCTTTGGTCCACTCAATTGTTGGCAAGTCATCACCTTCGTAATCGGCTAAAACGAGGTTGTCATTGTTCTCAACCTTCTCTTCATCATCAGTGTCAGGAAACATCAACTCATCCTCATCATCTTGAGGAGACTGATCCTCAATGTCTGCATCGTCCTCCACATCGATCGCAGGAACGATCTGGCTACCACTAGCACTGGGGACAGATGGTGATGTTGTGGACCTACAAGGAGCGCGGCGGCGCAACTATTAGCAGAGGGAGCAACAGTAGAAAGACATGATGCCTGACCATCTGATGATGCCCCAACACCAGTTGATGCCTGGACCCTGTCCACATGGATACGAATTTTACCAACACGGCAAGAAGCATTCAAAGCAAAAAAGAATTCCCAGAGCCTCGTCGGAAGTTAGTGGAACATTTCTCCCCTCCGTGTTGTCGAAATATTCGAAATGAACTGAATCGCGAGGGCCCCAGGTGTTGTACATAGCGCATAAGTTTTCTTTCAAATTCCTGAACGAGATGGTGGTTGCAACCACCGCTAGGATGTAAAATCCGTTCATATTGCGTTCAGAACCACGCAAAAAGCTAGTATCCAGCCTAGCCACCAGCCGAAAAGCTAGCGCTGGATCAATCCTATTCGAAAAGCAACGCAGTTAGTTGAGCAACAATGATTCGCGCTCAAAAACTGCCTACTGTTAATTCACATAGGCAGACGATGCTTACCCAGATGGAATCCATGCGATAGATCCCTCCGATTCCCAATCTTCTCCGCGGTTTAGGGGCAGAATCGGCACACCAGACGGCACGAAAAACTCTAGCGCGAAAGGGGTAGATCTTGTGGAGGCGGAGCTCTCTCCGCCTCCCGGGGTGGTGGAGGGGGCGGGGTGGCTCGGTGGCGGACGACGCCATAAGGCAGGAGGCAGGACGTCGTGGCGGCGGAGGGGCGGAGGGGAAATCTTTTTTTTTAGGGGAAAGCTTTGTGTGAGCTCTTCCAGTCCGATTTGTCTCATTGGGTCAACAGTCAACACCATTCAAAAGCAACGGTCAATTCACCACCACCGCGGCTCGCTAGCCGTCACCGTTAACGGCAAAGCCTCTGACCAGACGGCAACCCTCCCGTCCGAGCGTCTGCGAGGGTTTCAAACTAGAGGGAGGGGAAAACTGAGAAAAAGTTAAGCGTCTGGGAAAAACTGGGTACAATTAACAAACCAGGTGCACGAAAATAGAAATTCCTTAACGAAAATCTAACCCATCTTCTCAACATCCTTTTTGTGGTTGAACTTTAGGCAAGCCACAGTCACAAATCTTTGCGTCGGAAAAATGTTTCACTGGCGAAATGGAGATAGCAAGGTCAATACCACGCTCCACCTTGACTCTAGAATCTTAGAGTATGTTCACTTGTTGGCGCCTCAGGCTGAAATTCGGCACAAAATAGCGCCAGATTTAAGGCAATTTTAGTCTTGGGAGGGCCGAACTCCCGGTCGATGCTCCAACTAGGAAGGCTGGAGGTTTGAATTACAATCCAATTTCATTCAAAATATAGCAAAATTCGGCTAAAATTTAGGCTAATTGACATGTTTTCATTAATTATAGGAGAGTTCCATAGATTTATTCGAATTTGATGTACTGTAGGCTACATAAAAACTTAAATAGATATATTTATAGGCTGCTTGTAGAATGCAGTGTAGTCACTGCCGTCATCGTCGTCGTTCGGCACGCGGCTGCAGCCCTCCCCGCCGTTGTTGTCCTGACAGCAGACCGTGGCCTCCTCCCGGAGGCGCGAGGCCTCCTGCGTGCTGCTGGAGTAGGCGTTCCTGGCGCTCTGCCTCGGTGCGCTCCCACTCCGTCCTCGACCAGTGGAGGCCGGCCTACAACGGCATTGGCGGGACGTCGTTCAGCGACACCTCCATCGCCGCCTATAGGAGGAAGTCGTCCTCGGCATTCGGCGAGGCCCACTCCTTCTTCGGCTCGCGGAGGGAGACGCCTCCCACGCTAGGCTTGTGCTTCGGCTTCACGAGGCGAAGCCGGCGAGGGAGCGTGTGGCTCACCGATGATGATGTCATCGCGTGATCGGGTTTGCGGCGTCGAGCGTGGAGGCGTGGCCAGATCGGGCTTCACCGACACCAGGGACGACAATCCGGAGGAGCGCGACACCGAGCCGGAGGAGGACAAGGCGGAGGCCATGCGCCTCGGAGTCCATGAAGAACCCCGACAGCGAAAGACGGAGGACACGAGGGGTGGTACCTTAGTTGTGGGGAGTTAACGGCCTCGATGTTGGTGAGGACCACGGCCACCAACGGACACGGCCAACGGAGTTGTTGCGGGCGGGCGCCGGCGATGGGCCATCATATGCCGCCACCTCCCGGTTGTGCCGCTCTTGGAAGTACGGCCACCGGGCGGCGTGGTTGTCGAGGAACCGCGCAGGGAGGGCGCACTCCTCGTCGGACATGCCGACAAGGAAGACCTCGCTTTGCACCTCCATCTTCACGCCCGCCGGCGGCGGGATGGGGACCCCGCCGATGCTCACGCGACATCCAGGCGGCGCGTGGAAGTTCGGCAGCGCGTGGAAGTTCGGCAGCGCGGGGTAGCCGTCCTCGTAGAGGAGGCGCCCTTCCCACGGCTGCAGGGACCGGCGACCGAACCCATTCACCATCGTATCGTCGCCAGGGAAACTCTTGGCTATGAGTGGAGGAAGGAGAAGACTGGGGAGTGTAATCGGAGGGGAATTGTGGGTTTCTCCGTCAAGATCTAGGGCTATAAATGGGGGAGATTGGACAGGAGAGGTGTAGCCACGTGGCGAAATGACACGGGAAGCTGAGCGAGCGATGGCGAGCCATTACTCCGCCACGTATCCCCGTACGCTGAGCGACGGCAGCCTTCCCGCGGCAGAAATGTCGAGACACCCGTTCGCTCGTCAACAAGGGGAGCCCACCAGACTTCCCGTGAGGTTATGAAATATTGTGTCCACTTTATGAAATGGCCAAATCTTGTATAGTTCACTGCTCGGTTATTTTTTCATGAAATTATTGAAACAGGTCTGACACTCTCATTCTTAAGTTTTAACCAACCTTAGAGCATCTCCACCGGTGGTCCCGGTAGCGTTTTGGGGGTTGGTACCAAAAATGGGCTCGCACCGGCGCGCCGAAACGGCGCCGGCTAGTTTTCGAGCCCAATAGAATCGCTGGCAACCCCGTGCCGGCCCCTTCACCAAGGGCGTGAATCGGGCGCGCCGGCGCCTCGCGGCACGTCTGAAAACGAGTGTGGGCTCCACCTGGCAGCCAGACACACCGATTTCCCACCTCCTACCCACGCCCGAGCCGACTCCTACCCCTCTAGATCGGCACCGTTGCCGTCGCTGCTGCGCCTCCTGCTTGCAATAGACACCGCCCCCCTGTCTAGGTACCGCCGTCCATCGACACGGCCGCACCCCCTCGACCGGCGGCCGCTATTTTGCCCGGAACAGAGCTTGCCGCCACCGCGGCACAACCTCCCCGCCTGCAAGGTGTTCGTCCGATTGCCGCGATGGACAACGATGACAAGATGATGGTGCGGCTGTTCACGGAGGAGCAGAACGATCAGGTTGTCCGGCGGCAACAACAACAACAGTTGATTTTGACGAATACGATACGCGTTCGCCAGCCTTTCTTCGTCGTGCCTCGGCGCGGCGGCTTGGAGCCAGGCAAGAGGAGGAACATCAACCGGCATTGTCAAGCCGGCACAATGCTGCTTGACGTCGACTACTTCAACGACGACGCGACTCATTCGCCGAAGGAAATTCGGCGCCGGTTTAGGATGAACAAGGAGCTGTTCTTGAAGATTGTCCACGGCGTCAGGGAGTACGACAAGTACTTCATGGCCAAGCAAGATTGCACAGGTTTGTGGGGTTTCACCTCAATTAAGAAGTGCACTGCTGTAATGCGTTGTCTTGCTTACGGTGCTCCTCCAGATACAGCCAATGACTACCTACGGATGGTAGAGTCGACATGTACAGAGACTCTCTATAGATTTTGCCGAGCCGTCATAGCGGTGTTTGATGACCCACAAGTATAGGGGATCGCAACAGTCTTCGAGGGAAGTAAAACCCAATTTATTGATTCGACACAAGGGGAGACAAAGAATACTTGAAAGCCTTAACAACGGAGTTGTCAATTCAGCTGCACCTGGAAACAGACTTGCTCGCAAGAGTTTATCAGTAGTAACAGTTTTATAGCAGTAGAAGTAGTAAAATAATAGCAGCAGAGTAACAAAGACAGCAGTAGTGATTTTAGTAAACAGCAGGATTAAAATACTGTAGGCACAGGGATGGATGACGGGCGTTGCATGGATGAGAGAAATTCATGTAACAATCAAAACAGGGGATTTGCAGATAATAATAAAACGGTATCCAAGTACTAATCAATCAATAGGCATGTGTTCCATATATAGTCGTACGTGCTCGCAATGAGAAACTTGCACAACATCTTTTGTCCTACCAGCCGGTGGCAGCCGGGCCTCTAGGGAATCTACTGGAAATTAAGGCACTCCTTTTAATAGAGCACCGGAGCAAAGCATTAACACTCTGTGAACACATGTGATCCTCATGTCACCGTCATCCCCTCCGGTTGTGCCAATTTCTGTCACTTTGGGGCCTCGGGTTCCGGACAGCAATACGTGTATACAACTTGCAGGTAATATCATAAAGCAATGAATATCATAATGAATTGATAACATGTTCAGATCTGAGATCATGGCACTCGGGCCCTAGTGACAAGCATTAAGCATAACAAGTTGCAACAATATCATAAAAGTACCAATTACGGACACTAGGCACTATGCCCTAACAATCTTATGCTATTACATGACCAATCTCATCCAATCCCTACCATCCCCTTCGGCCTACAGCGGGGGAATTACTCACACATGGATGAGGAAAACATGGCTGGTCGATGGAGAGGCATCGGTGGTGATGATGGCGATGATCTCCTCCAATTCCCCGTCCCGGCGGAGTGCCAGAACGGAGTTTCTAGTCCCGAGACGGAGTTTCGCGACGGTGGCGGCGTACTGGATGGTTTCTGGCGATTTCGACTAACTCCCCGTGCGTTTTTAGGTCGAATGCAATAAGTAGTCCGAAGGAGGGCGTCGGGGGCCAGCCGAGGCCGCCACACACTAGGGTCGCGCGCCCCCCTCCTGGGCCGCGCCGGCCTAGCGTGTGGGGCCCTCGGGCCCCCACCGGCTTGCCCTTCTGGCTCCGCCAATATTCTGGGAAAATAGGACCTTCCGCATAAATTCCGAGGATTTTCCCGAAAGTTGGATTTACGCACAAAAACGAGACACTGAATCGGTTCTGTCGAAAACGACATTAGTCCGTGTTAGTTGCATCCAAAATACACAAATTAGAGGCAAAACAATAGCAAAAGTGTTCTGGAAAGTAGATACGTTTTGGACGTATCAGTGTTTTCTAGAGACTATTTGAGAGCACCAAGAGAAGATGATACAGCTCGGATCCTACAAAAGAATGCAGCAAGAGGATTTTCTGGGATGATCGGAAGCATTAATTGTATGCATTGGGCTGGAAGAATTGCCCTTTTGCTTGGCAGGGGATCTACAAGGGGCATACTGGTGAGTGCAGTGTCATTCTTGAGGCGGTGGCAGACCATGGGATTTGGATTTGGCATGCATTTTTTGGCATTGCTGGAACAAACAATGATATCAACGTGTTGCAGCGCTCTTCGGTGTTTGCCAGGCTAGCTGAGGGACAAGCTCCTGCCATGAACTTTGAGGTAAACGGCCACGCATACAACAAGGGGTACTATCTAGTCGATGGTATCTACCCGACGTATGCTACATTTGTGAAGACAATTCCCTCTCCGGCAAACGAGATGGAAGGTTATTTTGCAACATGCCAGGAAGCAGCACACAACGATGTTGAGTGTGCTTTTGAGGTGTTTCAGCAGCGTTTCGCTATTGTCAGGTACTATCTAGTCGATGGTATCTACCCTGCTCTCACTTGGTCCGAGTCTCAGATGTGGGAGGTGATGAACGCCCGTGTGATCATGCACAACATGATCATTAAGAGCGAGCGTGGCGCACCTGTGCATGCTGATCAATCATTTGATTATCAAGGGCCACTCGCTGAGGTAGAGCATGTACCCCAAGAATTTGCCGCTTTTGTTCATATGCATAATGAAATTCGAGATGCAGATGTTCATACACAACTGAAGGTGGATCTAGCTTCACATTTGTGGGCGAGGAGAGGAGCCACCAACAATGCATGATTTTATTTGTATTTGTTTGGTTGTATGCTAATTTAAGTACTATTTGTTTGTTTGGTTTTATGAATAATTTAAGTACTATTTATTTGATTGATTGTATGAATAATTTAAGTACTATTTGTTTGATTGCATGAATAATTTAATTCTAATTGTGTGATTGTATGAATAAAATGTGATTGATATGTTGTTTCAAAATATTGTAAAAAACATAATTAAAATTAAATTGGTTAAATTGATGATCTAGGGACACGGCGTAGGACTAGTAAACTGAAGGGAGTAATTCCATGTCGTAAATAAATACTGCTACAATATTTTTGTATAAATTGCCCGATGTTGATTCTCGTCAGCCATGGCTCGGGGGAATCGGGTGAAGCGGCCGGCGGTCAACTGAACCCTAACCGAATCTAGCTACATACGCTCGCCGCACCTGCGCTGTTGGCCGTCAGTGTGGCGCAGCGTGCAGAATGCAGAGAGTCGAGCTAAAATAATCTATCTGCCTGAGCCGGAGGCTGGCTGCGGTTTGACCGGACTGCCACGGGCGCCGCTGCGCCGTCACGTCGTCTCGTCTCGTGATCTCGTCCTGGCGGCTCGCGCATCTTCTTCTCGGGGCGACGCAGCCTCGCTCGATCGCTCCAAACAGACGGACGAAACGAACCGGGCACGCGGCCGCCTCGCGACGCGCGCCGCCACCGGTGGTGGGGACTGAGATCCAGTCTTCACTTCACCATGCAATTTTACCTAACGCATATGGTTTGTCTAAAAATTTAAAGTTGAAATTTAAGTTGCTTAGAAAAATATCTGATCTACGTGCTACAGGCGGCGACGGGCAGCGGCAACCGCCGGCGGCGAGGCGACGGGCGGAGCATTGATGGCGCGCAGGTGGCCGTGGCAGGCGCTCTGCGACGAGCCTGCATCGAGCGTGGCGGCGATGTGACGTGCGCGCGTCGGGTTTCGTTTCGTTGGGTAGCGCGTGTCCGTTGCGATCTCGCGACGTACTGCAGGCAGGCGGTGCTTGTACTCCTGCGACTGCGAGCTCTGCACCTCTGCATATGCAAATGCAAATGCCTAGTACGTGAAGAGACGAGGATCTCGTGATCGATCGATCGACGGATCGATGCAGAGGGAACAAGCCTGCCAGGCGATTCAATGCCCATGGCAGGATCTACTATCTACCACCACCTAGCTAGCTGCTCCTACCGCATAGTGCGCGCATTAATGCTGTTTTGCGTCCTCAGGCGACGGCCGATGGAGCGGTATACAGCATTGTACTCGTAGAACGTACTGTACGCGTACACCGGTAACACTGTGAGCGTTCGTATATTCGTCCCACCGGTAAAAATGAGTGATAGTAGTAGTACTGCACTACTACCGTACTACGGGCATGAGTGGTAGAACCCATGATCAAACCAGAAACTCAATTCGGCTCCCGGGTGCGTATGATCCTTCTACCACAAAAACATATTTCCAAGTGTTAAAAAATTTAGACAAAAAAATTTACATGTACATCTCCATAATATATGTTTATTCGTCAAGTTTCACGAAAAAATGATATTTTTTGTAATCTAAGCGAAAAAGAGAAAATTTATCTTGTGACAAGTCTTTGTTTTAGCACCGAATTTTGTCTTTTTTACACACGTCACATGACATATCGATTTTTCATGAAACGGCTTTGTGAGCGCGTAGCACATGAAGATGTACACGCGAAATTTTTGTTTCATTTTTTTAAACATTTTAAATGTGTTTAACATGTATTTCAAAATAAAGGGAGCATATGCTCCCATGTGCCAAAACATCACTCCCTGATCAAACACTTGTCAATGTTCCATAAGTTCTGAATCACCACTACAACTAATGATAGATAGAATAAACACATAGGTAATAGGAGGGCCCCCGCGTAGACGTGTTCGAGGCAGGTTTAGAGCCTGCCGATGGAGCGGTCCGCCTTGTAGATGATCATCTTCAATGCGAATGCCTGCAGCTTGAACTCCACAATATCGCCGTACTGGAGATCGTACTTGTAGACCACCTGCGCCCAGTTCCGGCCGAAGACGACCTGCCCACCATGGTAGGTGACCTGCACTCACTCGTCGCAGATTCGGCAGACAGACAAGGCCACTATGCGAGGCAGTGGGATATTGATCCACTCACAGAGCGCGTCCGGGAACCATGGCGGGACGACGATCATGTGGAGGTCGTCCGTATTGAGCTGGACGTAGAAACTCCACGGGATGAGAGCCCTAGTGATGTGCCCCAGCTTAGGCTGGCGGCCAACGGTGAGAGGTGGCATGAGCACAACCTCCACCCTCCCGCGCACCACCGACTTCAGAGCGCTCGTCCACCGGTTGAGGACGATGTTGTCCTGGTAGCCTGGTGGAGGGAACCACCCTTTGCTGACCCTGTCGCACTCCAACTTCGCGACCTAGGCAGATAAGAAATTCTTGGTAGCTAGTGGAGGGAACCACCCTTTGCCGACCCTTTCGCACTCAAGCTTCAGAACCTAGGCAGATAAGAAACTTCGTGTAAGTTGCACGATCAACATGTATGTCACTGCCAATCTGTTGATCACCATCCTGACCATGATCGAGCAAGAGCAGGATCAACACTATGCAACTATGTCATTGTGTTGATCACCAGCCAGAGCATGAGCAAGAGCATGATCAACACTATGACATTGCCATTGTGTTCATCAGCATCCCAACTGTTGTGGGTATACTTCATGGGTGTACCATCGACAGTGCCTAGATCCGGCAAGCCCGGGTGGCCCATAGATGGTGATGTGGCATGTGGCCCATCGGGCGGCCCTGTTGCTGTTGATCCTGAAGGATGAAGTCCAGCCCATGAAAGGGAAGCCGGATCCCAACCGACCTTCGGAGGAAGTCGGATCCATGGAGGCCCATATGGAACCCGGATCCAGTACGACGTATAAGGGAAGGCGGATCCTTGACGTACACGGCAAGACATTGTACCGTAGTTAGGCAACCTGTAATCCGGCTAGGACTCTCCATGTAAACCCTAGATCCGTGCGCCCTTATAAGCCGGATCCCGGGAGCTCTAGAGGCACAACCACAACTCATTGTAACAACGCGAAAGCGCCCAGATAATTCCAGACAAGCGAGCGGTAGGCCCCGTCATCGTGCGGGTGTTCGAAGGCTGGGTAAATCGCGTACCACCGTCCCGTGTGCACTCCGCCCTATGGCCCCTACTTCTTCTACCCTTCGTGAGGATCCCTCCTCCGAGGCACCGTCGATTAGGCAACGGCGGTTGGCGCCCACCGTGGGGCTCGCGGCGTACGGAGGCCGGAACCGGGAGGGTTCCGCCATGGGAAGCTACGACGACACCATCGCCGTGGGGCGCGTCCTTTACGCCGGAAACCTTCCGATCGTCCCTCCGGACGAGTGCTTCGGATTCCGGCTAAGACTCGACCCCGTCAAGCTCTCCATCGTCCCGGTTGGCGGCATACACATCTTCATCGGCGAAACCGTCGATTCCGACGGAACGCACTCGGTAAGTAACGCCGACGCGACCGCCGCCGAGCGGGACGTAGTCGCGAAGATCCGATTCGAGATGCGAGGAACTTCCCAAGGAAGATTCCGCCTTAGATCCGAAAAATCAAAACCCACCCAATCCGCCCCCGAGCGAGAAACAAAGGTGAAAGACCAATGCGGATCCGCACGGGTCTCCCAAGTGTTAGAGAAGCAAAGGTGTCACTTCGTACACTTCTTAGCCCATACCGCGGGAGCCGCCCCTCAAGAAGTCGGAGCGGGCCCCATGCAGGTTGAGGAACCAGAAAATAACGCTGCTCTGGATCAGCAGGAGGCTGTCGGAGAAAGCAGTGCTCCGGGTGAAGAATCGATCCTGGGTAACCTAAGCCCAATTTCCGGGGATGCCCCCTCCATGGATACTGAAGAGTTTGATCGCAAGGTGAAGGAATACGGATACGGTGATCAGCCCGAAGTTGAATCCGCCCCAGCCAAAACAAGTTCTCGCAACCTTGGCGGCGCTGGACCAACGGGAATCGGAGGATGACAACACCTACTCCGATCCACAGCCATCCCATGCAGGATCTCCGCTCTCGCGGGAACGTCCGCACAAGGAAGTCCTGTCCCCAGAAGAACTGGTTGAGCAAGCAGGCATGGATGCAATGGCACATTCAGATATCCTCAACAAACCCATAACCCCTCACGATGCCGCAGATCCGAAGGCTCTAGAGGCTAAAAGGCAGGAGATGCTGGGAACAGCCTAGAAATTCGCCAGAACCGCAGCGGCAATGCTGGATGAAAGGAAAGAAGCCGCGCACTTCGTGGAAAATTTCCACCAGCGAGAGCTTGAGGTTGACGAACAACTGGTAAAAGTCAAAGAGCTCCAGCAACACTGGAAAGACAAGGTCACCGAGCTTCAGCGGGAGGCCGATCAAATCAGGCGGGATGCTATACCTCCCCGTAAGATCACCTTCGCAACCCCCACTGAGCAATAGCCACTCGCAACTCCAAAGGATAACATGTAGAAGGCTGCGGAGATCTTGAAGAAAAAGACCGAGGAGATTGACATCGACTACGTCCGTACGCTCGTTGCCTCAACAATGAAGCAGCAGAGCAAGGCTGACACTTCGCGCATGTTGGAATCCAACCCGGATCATTGCATCTACCGCGCAGAAGGACGCCTACGACAATCGCCATCGCGATGACGAATCGCGAACCGGATCCTCGGAACGCAGAAGGAAAACCAGAGAACACCCAAATCCAATCCCTGTACCATCAAAGAAGCCTCCGTCAGATCCAAAAAAGGGAAAGGATGCGATGTACACTGGTAGGAACAAGTACCGGAATCCCTCACCTCCACCCAACGGATACCCGCGTCCTCCACTTCCTCGCCGCCGTAGTCCAGTCGGAAACACCAGGCCTCATGGTCCAGGTGGAATCAACATCCGCGACAACGTGCCGCCTCCGAGGAACAGAGAGCGTACGCCGGAACCCCGTCGAAGCCGGAACAACGATCGAGAACCCGAGCCTAGGAGGAGTCGGAACGAGGATCGCGAGCCGGAGCCACGCCGAAGCCGGAACGACGAAGGCAGCCAGCACCATGGTGAAGGCAGCCACCGAAGCCGGAGTCAGCATCGCGAAGGGCGGGGAGAGTCGGATGGCGGAAGCAAAAGGTCACATCGGCCCCCTCGCAGGTCTCCCTCACCACCACCTAGCGGTGGAGGCGGAGGTGGAGGCGGAGGCGGCGGCCGAAGATCTCGCTCTCGCTCAAAATCCCCCCGCCACGGCTCGCGTGACGCGCGGGAACGTCTCAACGAATACAGAACTGACTACATAGGCCCAAAGTGCTTCGGCAGGATGATTCGAGAGGAACCAACGCCAAGGATGAACCTCAAGCTACCCGGAAACCTGAAGACCTATGATGGCACGGAAAGGCCGGATACCTGGATTGAGGATTGCTATAATGCAGTAACCTTTGCCGGAGGAATCCCTAACATCGCCTGCCACATGCTTCAGCTGTACCTTGTGGGTCCAGCCCGGATCTGGCTCAACGACCTCGAGAAGAATTCCATCTTTTGTTGGTTTGACCTGAAGACCGCCTTCGAAAAGCACTTCACGGGCACCTACAAGAGGCCTGCCACGACGAGCGACTTACAGGCGTGTATCCAGAAGAAGGTTGAAACATCAAGGAACTTCCTCACCCGATGGCTAGCAACAAGGAACGAGTGTGAAAATGTCGATCACACCACAGCTATGCACGCCTTTATAGGTGGACTGCAGAGGGGAGGATTGCTGCGACACAAGCTCACTTGCTTGGCTAACGCAAACAAACTGACTCTGGATGACATGATCTCCATTGCTAGCGACCACACTGCCGCCGATGACGGTGCAGCCACAGCAATTCCCCTGCACCAACAAAAGAAGAACCGTGATAACGGTAACACCAGCGGCACTAAGCGGAAAAATCCACCTGATGACCAGAAGAGTGGCGGATCCGAGATGGTCGCCATGGCTTTCCAGCGCGGAGGTCAAGGAGGAGGAAGAGGCCGCGGCCGCGGAGGCGGAGCCGGCAGGGGCCAGCAGCGTGGTGACGAGGTCACCGCTGCCGGAACCCGCGCCCCCAAACATACGAGGAGTACAGAGACATGCCCTGCCTGGCCCACCTGGATCCGCCTACGGGAAAGTCCACTCACACTAACCGCAACTGCAAGTGGGTCAACAATCTCAAAGCTGACCCGGAAGCAGGATACAAGCGAGCCCGGAAGCACCACCCACGCGGCAAAGGAGGCAAGGGCAAGAACAAGGACAAAGAGGAAGACAGTTCCGAGGCAATGGATGAGGATGACTCTTCGCCGGACCTCAAAGACGGATCCGCAGCTAAATCCAACCCCTTTGGCAAAAAGAGTGTAGGCGCGTACCACACCTTCCTCGGAACCCCAACAGTCCGGGCAAGCAAGTCAGTTTTCCGGATCCTGAACGCCACAGTTCCGGTTGTGCCGCAGTATGTCAGGTGGTCGGAAGTCCCGTGCACGTTTGATAGGCAGGATCATCCTACCATCGTGCCGAAAGAGTGCTACGCTTTGGTTGTAAGTCTCCGCATTGACGGGTATGAATTCTCCAAGTGCCTCATGGATGGCGGAGCCAGCTTGAACATCATGTACCTGGAGACTCTGGAGCGGATGAACCTTACTAAGGAACAACTTAAACACAGCAACACTGAGTTTCATGGCGTGGTTCCGGGTAAAAAGGAAAATTCCCTCGGCAGCATCAGACTTCCCGTGGCCTTCGGCGACATTGATAATTTCCGCGAAGAGATGATCACGTTTGAGGTCGTGCCTTTCAAGAGCTCCTATCATGTTATCTTCGGCAGGTCCACCTACCACAAGTTTCACGCTAGAGCGTGCTACATCTACAACAAGCTCAAGATTCCGGGTCCTAATGGTATGATTACCGTTTCCAGAGACTACAAAAAGGCTCATGAGTGCGAGCTGGGCGAAGCCGCCTTCGCAGAGTCTGTGATATCTGGAGAGGAGCTGAAAGGCTACAGAGCCGCGGTGGATCCGACTGAAATGCAGACCACCAAGAAACAGATCTCCGAATAGAAAAACTCCTTCAAGGCCACGATAGAGACCAAGAAAGTCAACTTCAAGGAAGGGGACGCTACCAAGCAGGTCTCGGTCAGAGCGAACATTGACCCCAAATAGGAAGACACGCTCGTCGAGTTCCTCCGCGCTAACATGGATATCTTCGCATGGCAGCCTTCTGACATGTCCGGAGTACCAAGGGAACTTACCCAAAAAGAATTCTGAAATACTAAGAATGTGCATCGATTACTCCGGCTTGAACAAGCATTGTCCGAAGGATCCGTTTCCCCTGCCGCGCATTGACCAAGTCATTGATTCGACGGCAGGGGTGGAACTTCTGTGTTTTCTTGACGCATATTCCGGGTATCACCGTATCCGGATGAAGAAGTCCGACCAAAAGGCGACCTCGTTCATCACCCCATTTGGCACTTACTCGCTATGTTACTATGCCCTTTGGCTTGAAAAACGCAGGTGCCACCTATCAACGTACGATGCAGCGGTGCCTGAAGGACCAAATTGGCCGGAACGTACACGCCTACGTCGACGACATCGCGGTCATGACCCGGAAAGGATCCGACTTGATCAGCGACCTCACAGAAACCTTTGAGAATCTCCGACGGTACAAGATGATGTTAAATCCGCTGAAGTGCGTCTTTGGCGTCCCAGCCGGAAAACTCCTTGGCTTCATCGTCTCTAATAGGGGCATTGAAGTTAACCCGGAGAAAATCAAGGCAATCTTGTGCATCAAAAGGCCAACTTGTCTCAAAGATGTGCAACGACTAACTGGTTATGTTGCAGCAATCAGCAGGTTTGTTAGCCGTCTTGGCGAGAAGGCGCTACCCTTGTACAAGCTATTAAAGAAGACAGACAAATTCGTTTTGACGAGGCAGCAGATGCAGCACTTCAAGGGTTGAAGGAAATACTCACCTCCCCACCTATCCTAGCAGCACCAGGGGAGTCAGAGCCTATGCTCCTTTACCTGGAAGCTACCAACAGAGTCATCAGCCTCGTCATCGTGGTGGAGCGACAGGAAGAAGGACACGAGTATGGAGTCCAAAGGCCAGTCTACTACATTAGCGAAGTGCTTACGGAATCGAAACAAAGATACCCTCACTTTCAAAAGCTAGCCTATGGAGTATTCCTGGGTAGCAGGAAGCTGAGACACTACTTCCGGGAGCATCCGAGTAGCGGTCGTGAGCAAAGCTCCGCTCGTCAACGATTCTCAACAACGCCGACGCAACAGGACGCACAGCAAAATGGGGCATTGAATTATCCGCCTTCGACATCAACTACAAAGCCGGGACTCGCGGTTAAATCCCGTATCCTGGCGGATTTTGTTGCGGATTGGACGAAGCTCCGGATACAAATGCTGGACCCGGAACCGGAGACATGGGTTATGCACTTCGATGGATCCAAGCAGCATCAAGGCTCGGGAGCCGAGTCACCCTAAAGTCCCCTACTGGGAGAAGAACCGCAAGTACGTTCGCAGATCCACTTCGAAGCTACAAACAACATGGCGGAATACGAGGCTCTACTACACGGTCCGTGCATCGCTAAGGAGATAGGGATCAAGCACATTATTTGCCGCGGAGATTCCGACCCGGTGGCACAACAAGTAGCCGGAACCCGGAACGCCGTAAACTCCGTCATGGCGGCTTACGAGAGATGAAGTTGACGAGATCGCCAAGTGCTTCCTCGGATACGAAGTCAAGTACGTCAGGAGAGACGACAACGCAGCGGCAGACACGCTATCCAAGCTCGGATCCGGCAGGAAACCAATTCCACCTGGTATTTTCCTGGAGCATCTACGGATACCCTCGGTGAAGGGCGCTAACCCGGAAAACCCAGATGTGGCAGTATCTCCGGCTAGAGAAGTGATGGCTATCATTCCAGCCTGGACGCAGCCTTTCCTGGACTACCTCATCGATCGAAGTTGCCCGAGGACGAGGTCCTCGCACGACAGTTCATCGGACGAGCAAGATCCTACACAATCGTTGACGGACAGCTCTACAAACGAAGCGCAACGGAGTATTTCTCAAATGCGTCTCTAACCAAGATGGTATTGAGATACTCGGAGAGATCCATGCGGGGACTCGCGGCATCATGCCACCCCCAGGTCACTCGTTGCAAAGCTTTTCGGCTTGGGTTTTACCGGCTCACGGCCTAAAGAAGATGCCGACAAGTCTGGTAAAGACCCGCCGAGGTTGCCGGTACTACGCTACTCAACCAAACGCTCCAGCCCAAGAGCTGAAGACCATCCCTATCACCTGGCCATTTGCGGTCTGGGGGCTCGATATGGTAGGTAAACTAAAGAAATCATCTCCTGGCGGTTTTGAGTACCTCCTGGTTGCTGTTGATAAATTCAGCAAGTGGATCGAGGCCAAGCCTGTGAGAAAAGCCGACGGTGCTACGGCACTAAAATTCGTCTGCAGCCTCGTTATGAGATACGACATCCCACACAGCATAATCACGAATAATGGCACAGACTTCGCGCAAGGATAACTAAAGGATTATTGTGAGGACGTAGGAATACGGCTGACCTCGCTTCTGTGGCTCATCCACAATCCAATGGTCAGGTCGAAAGGGCTAACGGTCTCATACTACCCGGAATTAAACCACGCCTTGAAGAACCGCTGCGACGCGCAGCTGGAGCTTGGGCGGAGGAGTTAGACTCTGTTCTGTGGTGTTTGCGAACTACCCCTAACAGATCAACCGGATTTACCCCGTTCTTCCTGGTATACGGATCCGAAGCCGTGCTTCCCTCCGACATCATCCATGATTCACCGCGAGTCTCCACCTATAATGAAGAAACTGCTGACGAGGCCAGACAGCTATTTGTGGACCTGATAGAAGAAGCTCGGAATTTAGCTGACCAACGCTCCACCATATACCAGCAGAAACTCCGACGCTATCATAGTCGTCGAGTCCGGAATCGCTCATTTATGGCCGGAGACTTGGTCCTCCACCTTCGTCAGGTGAAAGACCATAAGCTGCAATCTCCATGGGAAGGACCCTTTGTCGTTAGCAAAGTACTTCACAATGGATCATACTACCTTGTTGATTTCCGGGAGTTAAAAGACAGACCAGCTAATTGGCACCGGAAACGCAAGAGAGAGGATCCGGATGACATCTACGACGAAACAGATCGCCCTTGGAACATTGCACAGCTACGTCCTTTCCACACTTAGCACAAATTTCCGAGTTACATGCTTTGTAATAGTTATACATGATCAATGAAATGAAGCTTTTGGTTCACTCTCTGAGTCTTTTACCTCCTTTAAATTGTTCATTTTTTAGATCGTGTATGTTTCCAACTAAAACCGCAGAGCTGGATGTTTCCGCCGAGGCGTGTATGAAAGTTGTGATTTTCAAAAATTGTCCTTTAGGATGTAAGTTTAAGTTTTCTGGTGGAAATTTTTTCTGCTGCGAATTCGTGGATTCCTAGTAGCGATTTCCGGCACCTTGGCTGGGGGCTTGTTTCCGCGGTTATTGACGGATTGTCATTGGGCTTCATCGCTGCTGGCGAGCGTTTCCGGCTAAAGGTCTTCCGGCTCGCGGAAGGTCAAGCGAGTAAGCCGGAAAACATAGAAATCAGCACTTGCTTTCCAACAAAATGAAACATGCAAATAACATTAACGGATAGCAGGATAAGTTGTTTCCGCCCATTCACACATGTTTTCGTCCCTAGCTACTTAAGAATTTAAGTTATCTTACAAACCCACTCCGGGGCCAAAATGATACAGCAGTTTGATTTGTTTCACAGGATTTCTATTCAGAGGATTGATCCTCAACAGACGCTACATAGGTGGAGCCGTCGCCAGAGTCGTCGCCGGAGCCAATGCCGGAGTTGCCATCAGAGTATTCCTCGGATTGATCAGCGATCGATCCAGAGCCCTCCGCGTCGCCCTCATCAGCATCTCCCTCTTCGTCTTCCGCGTCCGAGAAGCCCTTGGGGAGATCGTACTTGTTATACCAGAACGAGTGATTAACTCGCCCAACAAAGAGCCGATCAAACCCTTGGGTTTCCGCGAGGATGGAGCGCATGTTGGCACCCTTAGGAGTGTCGCGCGCAACGTCCGCGAACTTCATGGTGGGGAAGTGCGCTTTGCAGGTGGCTAAGACGAGTGAGGCGACTCCGCGAGCAGAAGATTCTTGCCAATCTTTGATAAGCTCCGGCACCTGCTTCATAAGCCTGTACATAGTGTCAATCACTGTGGTCTTGGCTCTCTTTAAGGACAGGGATTTGGCAATTCCACGACACGCCTCGACCAGCTCGTCAATGGAACTCCGCGCTTCATCATATGCTTCCGTCCTCTTGAGGGTTGAATCCTTGGTCCATTCAAAGCCAAAACTGTAGGGATTCGTAGCATAGAAAACAAAAAATTTCCTACCGCGAGAACGCAATCCAAGCCAAGATGCAATCTAGAAGATGGGAGCAACGAGGGGATGAACGAGACTAACCCTTGAAGATTTCCAAAGCCTACAAGAGGATGCTCTCGTTGCTGCGGTAGACAATCACTTGCCGCTTTCAAAAGCGCGTAGAAGATCTTGACGGTGCCACAATCGGGAAGCACCTCCGTACTCGGTCACACGTTCGGTGTTGATGACGACGTCCTTCTCCCCGTTCCAGCGGGCAGCGGAAGTAGTAGCTCCTCCTTGAATCCGGCAGCACGACGGCGTGGTGGCGGTGGCGATGGAGAACTCCGGCGGAGCTTCGCTAAGCGTTGCGGGAGAGGTGGAGGAGAGGGCGGCTAGGGTTTGGGAGAGGGGGAGGTGGCCGGCCACTATGAGGGGTGCGGCCACAATGGCTTTGGTGTGGCCGGCCCCTCCCCTTGCTCCTCATTATATAGGTGGAACACCCAAGAGTTGGTCTACAAGTCTTCGAATAAGACCCCAAACCAAAACCTTCCATATGACATGAAACCTACCCAAGGTGGGATTCCCACCTTTCCTTGGGAGGGGGTGACCGGCCATGGGTGGTGGAGTCCCTCCGGGACTCCGCCTTCCAAAGTGATTTCTTCCGGACTTTTCTAGAACCTTCTAGAACCTTCCATAAATGCACCGGATCATTTCCAAACTTGGAATATGACTTCCTATATATGAATCTTATTCTCCGGACCATTCCGGAACTCCTCGTGATGTCCGGGATCTCATCCGAGACTTCGAACAATTACTTCGAACTCCATTCCATATTCCATATCTACTTAAACGACATCAAACCTTAAGTGTGTCACCCTACGGTTCGCGAACTATGTAGACATGGTTGAGACTTCTCTCCGACCAATAACCAATAGCGGGATCTGGAGATCCATAATGGCTCCCACATATTCAACGATGACTTTAGTGATCGACTGAACCATTTACATATGATACCGATTCCCTTTGTCACGCGATATTTTACTTGTCCGAGGTTTGATCATCGGTATCTCTATACCTCGTTCAACGTCGTCTCATGACAAGTACTCTTTAATCGTACCGTGGTATGTGGTCTCTTATGAACCATTCATATGCTTGCAAGCTATTAGACGACATTCCACCGAGAGGGCCCAGAGTATATCTATCCGTCACCGGGATGGACAAATCCCACTGTTGATCCATATGCCTCAACTCATACTTTCCGGATACTTAATCCCACCTTTATAACCACCCATTTACGCAGTAGCGTTTGATGTAATCAAAGTACCTTTCCGATATAAGTGATTTACATGATCTCATGGTCGAAAGGACTAGGTAACTATGTATCGAAAGCTTATAGCAAATAACTTAATGACGTGATCTTATGCTACGCTTAATTGGGTGTGTCCATTACATCATTCATATAATGACATAACCTTGTTACTAATAACATCCAATGTTCATGATCACGAAACCATGATCATCTATTAATCAACAAGCTAGTTATACAAGAGGCTTACTAGGGACTCCTTGTTGTTCACATAACACACATGTATCAATGTTTCGGTTAATACAATTATAGCATGGTATGTAAACATTATCATAAACACAAAGATATATTATAATAACCATTTTATTATTGCCTCTTGGGCATATCTCCAACAGTCTCCCACTTGCACTAGAGTCAATAATCTAGTTTACATATGTAAAGATATAACACCTTGGCCTTCCGGTGCTTTATCATATTTTGCTCACGAGAGAGGTTTTAGTCAACGGATCTGACATGCTCAGAAACGTATGTATTTTGTAATTTATTTGCGTCTCAACGTATCACTCATTTTCAAATGAGTCGGCATTAAATATGTTTGGTCTTCTGGTGGAACCTTAATTCCGCGGTCTGAAATATGTCACTAATATTGTCACACACAATATAGCTTCAAAGTTCGACTCTGTCGGGACTACACCAAGTTCTCAAAGAACCTCTTGACTTAACATCCTATGTCATTGTCAAAACAATGACATACTCTGCCTTCTTTTGTAGAATCCGTCACAATATTTAGAACTCTTCTAAATCTAGCATAGACAACTTCTATCTCATTGTGCTACCTTTTAAATAACACTTAGCCTAATTTGAGATTTGAATTTTATTTTTATATGTGATCAAACTAATATCGGTGCAACACTTTACAGCCGATTTGTTTGTCATTACCCCATACAAAACTATATATATATATATCCTTAGTTCTTCTAAAGTACTCAAGGATATTCTTACCTGTCGTCCAATGATCATCATATGAATCATTCTGGTATATGCTCATAACACTTTATAGCATAGGACATCTGATTGTGTACATATTATTCGTGATCTATAATCACTCATGTGTTTTTACTCATTGAGTGTCAGATACACTCAAGTCTTGTTAAACCTTCACATGACAAGAATATTTTATTAATATTTCTATATTGAACTATTTCAATATCTATTTTATGTACTTTGACTTAAACTTATTATGTGTTTCAATCTATCTTTATAGATCTTGATACTAAATTTGTTTCAGTCCATATCCTTTCATTGAAGTTAATTTCTCAATGAAACCTTTTTAATCAAGTATATAATTACATCATTTACAACCAACTATATGTCATCTACAGAAAGTATTATAAATATGTCTCAGCGCTCCCACTTAATTTCTTGCAAATGCAAGCCTCTTCATCGTGTCCGATGAAATCAAAAAACTCTTTGACTATTTCATCCGGTGAAGATTCCAACTCCGCGATACTTACTTCACCCAATTGAAGTTTGCATACCTATCTAGTATTCCACGGACTAGCAAAAACTCTTGTTTGTATCTTGTATACACCTTTACTACACACTTCTGTTAAGTAATGTATTTTGCCATCCTACTAGCATATCTCATAAAATAAATATGTAGCGATTACTAGAATAATCCATATAGACTATAAGCATTTCTACGGAAGATCTAATCTTATCGTAGTCAATTCTTTTAACTTTGTCGTAAACAATTTTTGACAAGTCAAGCTTTTTCAAGGATATTTCATCCAAGTCCATCAATTTTATAGATCCATTTACTTTCAAAAAAATATTCATCTATCATGGATTTCATGGCGTATAGCCATTTTAACGGAGTCAGGGCCCATCATAACTTCTTTGTTTGTAGTTGGTTTATCATTTGTTTAAAATCAATCCTTTGTCCACAAATCATTTATTTGATCACAAAGTAAACCATACCTACAAGGTTCAATAAGTACTTCGATCTCCATGGATAAAACAGTATGTAGTCATGGAAGCCATGATCGTCGTGGCCGCTTCCGGAACCAATTTCCGATGCTGAGCTACTCTGATCATTATGCTCAAGTTCATAAACCTTATCAAGTTTTATTGTCCTCCCACTCAGATACTTCGCTAGAAACAATTTCTCGGAAATAAGAAACATTGACAAACACTTTTGTCTTTGTCTCGTGAGAAGAATTCCCAATCAAATTTCTGGGATAACCAACAAAGACATTTATCCGATATTGGTTGTAAACTTATTTACTTATGCTATGCATACCAAAATTTAAGAAAAGACTATCAGGTCTCATACCCATGCCATAACTCGTATGATGTCATTTCAACGGATCATGATGATGCTCTATTTAGTGTAAAAGCGGTAATCACTAAAGCATAATGCACAAAAATATAATGGCGTCATAATATTTTATCTCATCATTAATCCAACAATGTTTGGATACATCTCTCGGATATTATATCATCATTATGATACTCCAAGAAATGTGAGTTGTAGAACAATTTCATGACTCTCTTAGATGTTCGCTAAAACTCGTAATTCAAATATTTCCACCATGATCCAATCATAGATATTTGACTTTTCTATTATGATGATTTCCACTTCATGCTGAAATTTATTTGAATCTATTCAAATGTATCAAACTTCTTCCTTATCGAATATATCCTCATATATATACTCAATTCATTGTTGGAAGTTTTCATGAAGTAGAAGAATCTCCCGCACACAACTATGTCCAGTGAACCACATACATCATCATGTATTTTTCCACTAAGTTAGTTGCCCGTTCAACTCTTGGCCTATGAACGGTATTTTAGTCATTCTCTTTAGAAAAGATTTGCAAGAGCCAAACGATTCAAAAATCAAATGACTCCAAAAATCCATTTACATGGAATTCCTTCATGCGTTCCTTTCTAACATGACCTAAATGGCGGTGCCACAAATAAGTGGAATTCAAATCATTTTCCTTACGGCATTTTAGCGTCAGTGTTATGTATGTGTGTTTCACCATTATGATTTATAATAACTTATCCATCGTACATGGAGCAATGTCATAATTTTAACAACTCATTGTTTTCATTTGACCAGAGCAAAATAACAATTATTAAGTTCTTTATTATAAATTCTAAGGGCTAGATAGAATGCCAACAATGAACATAATAACACTTTATTTTTGTTCCAGACGTGCATTTCTATCATATTCCTTGTCAGTCACTTAGGCCAGTGTATTCTTGTATTGCGTTGTTTTGTATGACACTTCATACCAACCAATATGCTACTAATACCCAAGAACTTCATTGTGTGACCAAACAAGGAATACATTCATAACATGTATATCATTTATATACACCTGAGCTAGACTTTCTAGTATTTTCTTTCTTTCTGCCAATAATGTTTTTGTAGTTTCTCTTTTAGCTTTCCTCATTATTCAGAAAAACACTTCAACATCAATAACTTCTAGGTTTGTTGGTCAAATACCAATAACCTTGAGGTTCTTACTTTGAAGTTGATCATCATATGACAAGTGTTCCGGATTTCACTATTAGTAACCTTTTACTATGATGAACAATTTCAATCATAATTTTATCATATCATGAAGACTTTTCGAGATCATGTCTGTACATGCTAGGCTCGTAAAGTATAACCTCAATATTCGCATATGCAAATCTGGCTTGCACCCGTTGTATGCACACGTAGAATCTATAACACCCGATCATCACGTGATGCTTCGAAACGACGAGTCTTAGCAACGTTGAATACTAAGGACGATCACTTCATGGATATGCTGTTAGTGCCCCAATAGTTGGAGGATTGGGACGCCTTGCGTCTTCAACCTTCGTACATTCCCATAAAACTTATGAGTTTATGTAGTCTCACCAAATTATATTCTATCATCTTGCAATAAGGTCTTAGATATCATATATATCTCATACCTTGATTATTTCTGAAAACTAAATTTTCAGCTCCTTACTTTTCAAACAGATTTGAACTTAAAGTTTCACGGAGACAAGATAACTTTAGGTACTAATTGAGACCATAGCTCTCTGAATCAACAATGTGAGGTTTACTAAAAGTTTGCAATAGGACTTAATCATTTCTTGATTCTTTAACAATACGGTACCAATCCGTAAAGTTTCTTGTCAGATTTTAACAGTATTTCTATCTCAATAACAAGACTAGCGCATGGTAGAAAAACGGATGCCAATACTACAAAATTAATTCAAAATACTACTCAGACTATGTTCATGATAATTAGTTCATGTTTTAATCTAATTACTAACGAACTCCCACTTAATACAACATCCCTCATAGTTGTTAAGTGGTACACGATCCAAATCCACTACACCAAAATCGATCATCACGTGAGATGATGTAGCTTAAATGGTGAACATCAACATGTTGATCATATCATCCATATGACTCGTGTTCAACCTTTCGGTTTCTGTTGTCCCGAGGCCATGTCTGTACATGCTAGGCTCGTCAAGCAAACCCAAGTATTCCGCGTGTGCAACATGGCTTACACCCGTTGTATGTGAACGTTGAGTCTATCACATCCGATCATCACGAGATGCTTCGAAACGACGAACTGTGCAACGGTGCATACAAGGGGAAAACACTTTATTATCTTGATATTAATGTGAGGGATCATCTTATAATGCTACCGTCGCGATCTAAGCAAAATAAGATGCATAAAGGATTAACATCACATGCAATTCATATGTGATATGATATGGCCCTTTAGTCTTTGCGCCTTCGATCTTCATCTCCATAGCACGTACATGATCTCCATCACCAACGGGCATGATCTCCATCATCGTCGGTTGTAGCACCCTACCTTTTAATAAAGGTAAGATACCTGTGTATAGTGCTATTCCCGGGATCACTGATAGCACACACATTACAAAATATAGTAATCATTGCAATAGTATCAAATTACTACATCTTAGATCCAAAGGGTAAAGTAAAACCTTACAAATTGCATAGTCACATGGACTAGCTCAACAATATTCAGAACATACGCAGCAGAAAGTAAGTCATCAATGAGCCTTCATCTTCTTCATGTGCCACAGGCAGTCATGTTGGAATGTAGACTCGAGATCCTACCACGTACTTCTCCTCGTAAAATCCCGCACGTTTGAATATGCAGCCCCACGAATGGAGGTCAGTACAATGATGTACTGGCAAATGACACTTGTATGGTGGCAGTTTTGGGCATGACTATCTACATGATATTTGGCTAGTGGAGTCTTGGGCTAGTTTGCATAAAGCCAATTTTATCCTATATTTTATTTAAAACAAAACATTTTGAAATCCTTTGAATGACATTATGAAATCACACCATGGATAAATCCTCCATGGGTTTTAGAATAATCACATGGTTACATCTCCCATGAGTTTTCTCAAAGTTGACCAAATTTTAAATACATTCAGAAAACAATGATGAGATTCTTCCGTACATTCCCTGCCTAGAAGCTCAAATTGTCCGTAACCGGGGACACGGCTAAGATCTTAGGTTTAACTCTCGAGAGGTTGTGCACTTTCACCTTACGACCCACCCTTCCCAAGAGAAGAATGAGACAAGATCTTTCGAAGAAGAATTCAACCATACAAACTAGACCCGTTCCCTTGGCCGTCGCCTCCACCCATCTGTCTAGCCACAAGTTGAACCCCCACAACTTACTTAATCCCGGCAGAGCCCATAATACCATAAGGCTGCACTGGAAGCTAACTAAAAACATGGACGACATAGTAATCTCTTTAATCCTGGGTGGCCAACCACAAGTGGAACTCACGAGCTTAAAACCCCTCACAGGTAGTAAACCCCCACACGATCCCCTGGTGAAAACCAGGTGTGCAGTCAAAAGCGACCACTCTACAACATGCGAACTCTCGTGGATTCACCACTTCGCCAACTAGGGCGTGGACTTCGCCACTTCGACCTACTAGGGCGTGGACCTGAGCAGCCGCCCACCATCAACCAATCCACCCAGGTGTTTCATTAGGGTTGTTAATCTTTAAATTTTCAAACACTCACCACCAATAACGAAACAACATTTGCATTTGATGTTGCAAAGCAAAAATTAAAGCATCCTAGCAATGGGTTCAGGAGTAGCTACACACTACTAGGTTTGCTAAGCATAGCATAATAATTTACTTTTGAAAACATAATCCTACCATGCATACTAGTTTCAAAACACTAATGCATAATTAAAATAAGTAGGATTTGAGTGTCACTTGCCTTTTTGGTAGTCGAAGTGCGTTCACTTCTCTTAATCAAAATACGTGCCTCTCCGTATGAACTATAATATAAAATATAGCACAACATAAACACACCATTCAACAACAACAACAAAATCAAACAACATTCGATATGAACAATCATAGACATGCATGCATGCTATGCACCAATTTATTTCACAAGAGAGGTAGTGTGTATATGTTGTATTGTGTTCTCTGATATGTGCAATAATAATAAAACTTCCTGGGTATTTAATTTGGTTTAGAAAAACAATAATTAAGTATCTACTTAACATACACAACCTTATTAATTAGCTACCACAAGACTTATGTTTCGTAAAAATATAAACTTGACTTCCCTGGATAGGTTACAGTAGTACAAGATTAGACCAATTGGAATTATTCAAAAATAATTTATAGAATTTGAATTATCGTCAAATTACTGATTTGTATAGATTTTACTAAAGCAAGTTTGTGCACGTGTCAAAGTTGTACAACTCCTATACCAAGTTGAAGTATATGATCTGAGGATTCCGGAAAGTACAAATTTGTTAAATTTGGACCAGTAGATTA
This sequence comes from Lolium rigidum, assembly GCF_022539505.1. Taxonomy (NCBI): domain Eukaryota; kingdom Viridiplantae; phylum Streptophyta; class Magnoliopsida; order Poales; family Poaceae; genus Lolium; species Lolium rigidum. The sequence goes on from NC_061514.1 coordinate 289,761,283, forward strand.
TTTGATATAATTTTTATAGTGAAAAGGATTAATTAAATCATTTGAACTATGATTCGAAACTAATACATAACATATACAGTATTCTTGCATATTTGGATTCTACATGTTATAAGCTTTCCAACGAAATAAAGTTTGTAAATTTTGGACCTCTGGATGATTTTATAATGAATTTCTAAGTTGGACACATAATCTGATATTTAAAATTTATATTTAAAATAAGTTTGACCAAGTTTGACTGAGACGCTGACCGTACTGTATAGTTGACTGCTGATCTGTACAGTTGATTGCTGATCTGTATTGCTGACTGACAGATATGCTGATCGTATCATTGACCGCAGTTGACTTTGAGCAGACTGAGTTGACTATCGCTGATGTCATGATGATGTCATAAAGTTGATGAGAAAAATTTCTCGGATGGAAAAACTTTCTACATCAAAGTTGTATAGAATTAATAGATCTATCTAACGCACAAATTACTTTTCACAACGGATTAATGTGTTTGACAAGATCTGAGTTATACCTTATAAGATCTGAATCTTGCAACACGATTTTCTCCTTGCTCGGTCAACGAAACAAGGTGAAACTTGCGGCAATTGAAAGATCTTGACGAGAGGAACAACTTCCGTGTTGAGGTCATGACGATTCAAGATCGTTTTGAAACTCGATTTGGCTCCGGTTGACTCGAAATAGATCTGTAGATGAGCGATAAATCCGTACGTCAAATCGAAAAACTTTCAACATGAAAGTTGTAGAGGATGATCAGATCTACATACTCACCAAAGGAATTTGGATTTCGTGAAACGAGGACGAACTAATTGAAAATTCCCTTTGTGAGGTCTGACACCTTGCGATGCGAAATTATCCGTGTATGGTGGATGAAAAGAGATGAGATTAGTCGGGATTGAAAGATCTCGACGAGATCTACAACTTTCGTGTAGAGCCCGAAGCGATTTGAGGTGGTTTTAGGGGTCAAATCAACGAGTTAAGACTTTGTTGATGTAGGGTTTCGAGAGTTGGAAAGGGAAAACCAAACTGCGGTATTGTGGAGAGTTTATATAGAGCATAGGTCGGTGGAAAAGGTAGGCCTCGAAGTTAGAAACGCGTGGAAACAAACGGATCTGAATTCGGAGTTGTGTAGCTCAAGAAAAGTATGTTTAAGTGGAGATAAGTTTTGATAAAACGAAATTTGTGCGTGCTTCACGGTAGACACGACCAACTCCTTCGGTGGCTCGGTCCGGCTGGGCCTGCCGGTCGGCCGGGTGGCCGGCCCGATTTCCCTTTTTTTTCATTCTCTTTTTTTTTCTCTTTACTTGTTTCTTTTATAAAATGAGTTTCGTAATTCCGATTTGAGTGAATTAAATTTATATACATTTGTAAAATTATATTGCTCAGTATAGAATAATAAAGGGATTTAAATTTTATAAATTTTTATTTTATATCATTTTATTACTACTATGCCATTATACCTATATGTGAATAGTTTCAACATACACATACCAAACAAGTTTATAAAAATTTGTAAAAATCAAAATAGTGTTTTAGGATAACAAGGAACCTATTAAAAACCATTTACGAAAAATAAATTAATAATTATTTGCACTTGGCCTAAATGGCAACTTGGCAATATTTTGCAAATAGAGTTTTCTAACGTTTTGCTTTCTCAAATAAGAATGCATTAAGGATTTTGAAAACCTTGAAACAAAGATATATTTGATTTTGAATACTTTGAAACCAAAGTTTTTTTTTTGAAAACACTATTTTGAAATTAATTAGTAAATAACTTTAAAAAGTTTTTTATTCTTTGTGAATTTTCAATCAAGTTCAATCAATCAAGCATTAAATTAAATTTTTATTTTACATTCCGAAATTTAGAAAATTCCGGGATGTGACAGACTACCACCCGTAAAAGAAATCTCGTCCTCGAGATTTGAGAAAGGCTAGAAAGAAAAAGGTTTGGGTTAACGTCTTCTAATAGGTTCTTGCTCACTATTGCTTTCTTTTCAAACATCTCCGAGGAGATTTCGAAAGTTATCCTTGGGCTTTGAAAATGTTACACTAAATCATATGCGGTCATGCCATCAATTGTATCCATTCATATGAGGGTACTCATTCCATGGGTATTATCTTTTACTTGACTATACTCAGGGGGAACTCCTTGTGATTCTTTCTCCAAATACCATCTCATGCGGCATCTGGTGTAATCCATAATCCAAGGGTATGGCTTCTACCACCCTTAAAAGAGGCTTTTGTTAGGTAGTCTTAGGTCTTGGGTTTAGGATTATCTTGGACATGATTTGGCACATCCGGGGATATGACTTGACAACAGGTCATATTTGAAAAAACATCTATGGCTTTAGGGCTTCTGAGTTGATTCCAATAGGAGAATGTTTATTCACGTATAGTAAACAACATTTCTCTCCAAGGTGTGTCGAATAGGTTTCCTTCATAGTAGGGATTTCTAATCCAAATGGCTGGTTGTTGAACTACTTTTAACATCGATGGGTCACTCTTCGGGTCAAACGAAAGACCAACATGGGATTACTTCAAGGCATCCTTCATATTCTTACTTGTTGGTGTCATCGGCGGTCTTCCGCTATTCTTCATTTAGTGGTTGGGTCTTCAAACTAACTGTAGTCCTACGCTTGGCAGCACTTGCCTACTGTAAGGGTATAATATTTCTCCACCCTAAGGTTTTTGGCTTATCATCGACGTCTCACTTGTAGGTACGTCTCTCTAGATTTACCATCCCTCATAACAGGAGCAAACAATATGAGTAGTCGTCATGGGGGCCAATCCATGTCGCACCCAATCATTTCCTTGTTTTCAGTTTGGTATATCTCGTATTCTAACTCTTGGTCAACCTCACCAGTTTGACAAAAACTTCCATGGAGAATTGAATCAATGTTTCAATCCCCATTATTGATCTATTTTGAAAACATTTCTATCGATCCCTAACTAGAGTTTTGCGTATCTCACAAACTACACTTCTCCATCTTGATAGGAAACATCTGGGTTGGTTTCACTACTGTTGTGTTCATGGCGAGTTGCCGAGAAAACATTCTCTGGGTTGGGTATAGATGAGAATAGATAGAAAGATTCTAAAAAAGATTTCCTACTAAAACACATCAGATCAAGGCAAAACATCTTACAAACAACTTCTAACAAGCATCAAGCAATATGTTTCATCAAACACAACAAACTAGTATGGTCATACCTCAATTTGGTAAGATCAATACTTTGTTATTTATCGTTAGTTCGCTAAAAGATAACTAATGGTGGTCTAGTCTATTTCTATATTGGATGCATCAAGTTTCTATTCTACTCCTTCGGTGTATCTTCATGTGTTGTGCAGTCTACATCGAAGTCTTTCTTCAAGTTCTTCATTGGTCTCCCATGCAACACTTCTAGCAAAGTCGAAGAATGTCACATGAAGCAACAATCCCTCACTTCAGGCACAAGGTCATCATCGGTCCTTGTTGATAGTTTTGATAAGGTGGTGATCTAAAGTGAGAGGAAAACAATTTTGAAGATGGAATAGATGAGAATACCAGAAGTTCACAAAACAAACATCTTTTGATTGAAATAGGATTAGACAAAATTTTCATCCTAGGGTATTCCTATTTCTAATCCAAACCTAGGGTCTCGATCCTACAGGCAACACTATGCTCTGATACCATTCTGTAGCACCCTACCTTTTAATAAAGGTAAGATACACGTGTATAGTGCTATTCCCGGGATCATCGATAGCACACACATTACAAAATATAGTAATCATTGCAATAGTATCAAATTACTACATCTTAGATCCAAAGGGTAAAGTAAAACCTTACAAATTGCATAGTCACATGGACTAGCTCAACAATATTCAGAACATACGCAGCAGAAAGTAAGTCATCAATGAGCCTTCATCTTCTTCATGTGCCACGAGTGATCATGTTGGAATGTAGACTCGAGATCCTACCACGTACTTCTCCTCAGAAAATCCTGCACGTTTGAATATGCAGCCCCACGAATGGAGGTCAGTACAATGATGTACTGGCAAATGACACTTGTATGGTGGCAGTTTTGGGCATGACTATCTACATGATATTTGGCTAGTGGAGTCTTGGGCTAGTTTGCATAAAGCCAATTTTATCCTATATTTTATTTAAAACAAAACATTTTGAAATCCTTTGAATGACATTATGAAATCACACCATGGATAAATCCTCCATGGGTTTTAGAATAATCACATGGTTACATCTCCCATGAGTTTTCTCAAAGTTGACCAAATTTTAAATACATTCAGAAAACAATGATGAGATTCTTCCGTACATTCCCTGCCTAGAAGCTCAAATTGTCCGTAACCAGGGACACGGCTAAGATCTTAGGTTTAACTCTCGAGAGGTTGTGCACTTTCACCTTACGACCCACCCTTCCCAAGAGAAGAATGAGACAAGATCTTTCGGAAGAAGAATTCAACCATACAAACTAGACCCGTTCCCTTGGCCGTCGCCTCCACCTCGCTGTCTAGCCACAAGTTGAACCCCCACAACTTACTTAATCCCGTAGAGCCCATAATACCATAAGGCTGCACCGGAAGCTAACTAAAAACATGGACGACATAGTAATCTCTTTAATCCTGGGTGGCCAACCACAAGTGGAACTCACGAGCTTAAAACCCCTCACAGGTAGTAAACCCCCACACGATCCCTCGGTGAAAACCAGTGTGCGATCAAAGCGACCACTCTACAACATGCGAACTCTCGAGGATTCACCACTTCAGCCAACTAGGGGCGTGGACTTCGCCACTTCAGCCTACTAGGCGTGGACCCGAGCATGCCGCCCACCATCAACCAATCCACCCGGGTGTTTCATTAGGGTTGTTAATCTTTAAATTTTCAAACACTCACCACCAATAACGAAACAACATTTGCATTTGATGTTGCAAAGCAAAAATTAAAGCATCCTAGCAATGGGTTCAGGAGTAGCTACACACTACTAGGTTTGCTAAGCATAGCATAATAATTTACTTTTGAAAACATAATCCTACCATGCATACTAGTTTCAAAACACTAATGCATAATTAAAATAAGTAGGATTTGAGTGTCACTTGCCTTTTTGGTAGTCGAAGTGCGTTCACTTCTCTTAATCAAAATACGTGCCTCTCCGTACGAACTATAATATAAAATATAGCACAACATAAACACACCATTCAACAACAACAACAAAATCAAACAACATTCGATATGAACAATCATAGACATGCATGCATGCTATGCACCAATTTATTTCACAAGAGAGGTAGTGTGTATATGTTGTATTGTGTTCTCTGATATGTGCAATAATAATAAAACTTACTGGGTATTTAATTTGGTTTAGAAAAACAATAATTAAGTATCTACTTAACATACACAACCTTATTAATTAGCTACCACAAGACTTATGTTTCGTAAAAATATAAACTTGACTTCCCTGGATAGGTTACAGTAGTACAAGATTAGACCAATTGGAATTACTCAAAAATAATTTATAGAATTTGAATTATCGTCAAATTACTGATTTGTATAGATTTTACTAAAGCAAGTTTGTGCACGTGTCAAAGTTGTACAACTCCTATACCAAGTTGAAGTATATGATCTGAGGATTCCAGAAAGTACAAATTTGTTAAATTTGGACCAGTAGATTATTTGATATAATTTTTATAGTGAAAAGGATTAATTAAATCATTTGAACTATGATTCGAAACTAATACATAACATATACAGTATTCTTGCATATTTGGATTCTACATGTTATAAGCTTTCCAACGAAATAAAGTTTGTAAATTTTGGACCTCTGGATGATTTTATAATGAATTTCTAAGTTGGACACATAATCTGATATTTAAAATTTATATTTAAAATAAGTTTGACCAAGTTTGACTGAGACGCTGACCGTCATCTGTATAGTTGACTGCTGACTGTACAGTTGACTGCTGATTGTACTGCTGACATGATCTGCTGATCTGCATCGTTGACTATGAGCTGACTTTGACTGAGAGATCGAGTTGACTATCATTGATGTCATGATGATGTCATAAAGTTGACAGAAAAAATTTCTCAGATGGAAAAACTTTCTACATCAAAGTTGTATAGAATTAATAGATCTATCTAACGCACAAATTACTTTTCACAACGGATTAATGTGTTTGACAAGATCTGAGTTATACCTTATAAGATCTGAATCTTGCAACACGATTTTCTCCTTGCTCGGTCAACGAAACAAGGTGAAACTTGCGGCAATTGAAAGATCTTGACGAGAGGAACAACTTCCGTGTTGAGGTCATGACGATTCAAGATCGTTTTGAAACTCGATTTGGCTCCGGTTGACTCGAAATAGATCTGTAGATGAGCGATAAATCCGTACGTCAAATCGAAAAACTTTCAACATGAAAGTTGTAGAGGATGATCAGATCTACATACTCACCAAAGGAATTTGGATTTCGTGAAACGAGGACGAACTAATTGAAAATTCCCTTTGTGAGATCTGACACCTTGCGATGCGAAATTATCCGTGTATGGTGGATGAAAAGAGATGAGATTAGTCGGGATTGAAAGATCTCGACGAGATCTACAACTTTCGTGTAGAGCCCGAAGCGATTTGAGGTGGTTTTAGGGGTCAAATCAACGAGTTAAGACTTTGTTGATGTAGGGTTTCGAGAGTTGGAAAGGGAAAACCAAACTGCGGTATTGTGGAGAGTTTATATAGAGCATAGGTCGGTGGAAAAGGTAGGCCTCGAAGTTAGAAACGCGTGGAAACAAACGGATCTGAATTCGGAGTTGTGTAGCTCAAGAAAAGTATGTTTAAGTGGAGATAAGTTTTGATAAAACGAAATTTGTGCGTGCTTCACGGTAGACACGACCAACTCCTTCGGTGGCTCGGTCCGGCTGGGCCTGCCGGTCGGCCGGGTGGCCGGCCCGATTTCCCTTTTTTTTTCATTCTCTTTTTTTTTCTCTTTACTTGTTTCTTTTATAAAATGAGTTTCGTAATTCCGATTTGAGTGAATTAAATTTATATACATTTGTAAAATTATATTGCTCAGTATAGAATAATAAAGGGATTTAAATTTTATAAATTTTTATTTTATATCATTTTATTACTACTATGCCATTATACCTATATGTGAATAGTTTCAACATACACATACCAAACAAGTTTATAAAAATTTGTAAAAATCAAAATAGTGTTTTAGGATAACAAGGAACCTATTAAAAACCATTTACGAAAAATAAATTAATAATTATTTGCACTTGGCCTAAATGGCAACTTGGCAATATTTTGCAAATAGAGTTTTCTAACGTTTTGCTTTCTCAAATAAGAATGCATTAAGGATTTTGAAAACCTTGAAACAAAGATATATTTGATTTTGAATACTTTGAAATCAAAGTTTTTTTTTTGAAAACACTATTTTGAAATTAATTAGTAAATAACTTTAAAAAGTTTTTTATTCTTTGTGAATTTTCAATCAAGTTCAATCAATCAAGCATTAAATTAAATTTTTATTTTACATTCCGAAATTTAGAAAATTCCGGGATGTGACATCGGTGTAGCGTCAAGGTTCATGGCGCCGTCTTCATGGTTGTTCACCTCATGTAGCAACTATTACAACTACTTTGAAATACTACTCAACATGAAATTTAAAGACAACCATAAGGCTCCTGCCGGTTGCCACAATACAATAATGATCATCTCATACATATTCATCATCACATTATGGCCATATCACATCACCAAACCCTGCAAAAACAAGTTAGACGTCTCTAATTTGGTTTGCATATTTTACGTGGTTTAGGGTTTTCGAGTGAGATCTAATCTACCTACGAACATGAACCACAACGGTGATACTAGTGTTGTCAATAGAAAGAGTAAATTGAATCTTCACTATGGTGGGAGAGACAGACACCCGCAAAGCCACTTATGCAATACAAGTTGCATGTCGAACGTGGAGCAAGTCTCATGAACGCAGTCATGTAAAGTTAGCCCGAGCCGCTTCATCCCACCATGCCACAAAGATGCAAAGTACTCGAACTAAAGACAACAAAGCATCAACGCCCACAAAACAATTGTGTTCTACTCGTGCAACCATCTATGCATAGACACGGCTCTATACCACCGTAGGGATTCGTAGCATAGAAAACAAAAAATTCCTACCGCGAGAACGCAATCCAAGCCAAGATGCAATCTAGAAGATGGGAGCAACGAGGGGATGAACGAGACTAACCCTTGAAGATTTCCAAAGCCTACAAGAGGAGGCTCTCGTTGCTTGCGGTAGACGATCACTTGCCGCTTTCAAAAGCGCGTAGAAGATCTTGACGGTGCCACAATCGGCAAGCACCTCCGTACTCGGTCACACGTTCGGTGTTGATGAAGACGTCCTTCTCCCCGTTCCGACGGGGCAGCGGAAGTAGTAGCTCCTCCTTGAATCCCAGGCAGCACGACGGCGTGGTGGCGATGGCGATGGAGAACTCCGGCGGAGCTTCGCTAAGCGTTGCGGGAGAGGTGGAGGAGAGGGCGGCTAGGGTTTGGGAGAGGGGAGGTGGCCGGCCACTATGAGGGTGCGGCCACAATGGCTTTGGTGTGGCCGGCCCCCTCCCCTTGCTCCTCATTATATGGGTGGAACACCCAAGAGTTGGTCTACAAGTCTTCGAATAAGACCCCAAACCAAAACCTTCCATATGACATGAAACCTACCCAAGGTGGGATTCCCACTTGAGGTGGGATTCCCACCTTTCCTTGGGAGGGGGTGGCCGGCCACCCTAGGGGAGTCCACTTGGGACTCCTACCCCTTAGGGTTGGCCGGCCATGGGTGGTGGAGTCCCTCCGGGACTCCGCCTTCCAAAGTGATTTCTTCCGGACTTTTCTAGAACCTTCTAGAACCTTCCATAAATGCACCGAATCATTTCCAAACTTGGAATATGACTTCCTATATATGAATCTTATTCTCCGGACCATTCCGGAACTCCTCGTGATGTCCGGGATCTCATCCGAGACTTCGAATAATTACTTCGAACTCCATTCCATATTCCATATCTACTTAAACGACATCAAACCTTAAGTGTGTCACCCTACGGTTCGCGAACTATGTAGACATGGTTGAGACTTCTCTCTGACCAATAACCAATAGCGGGATCTGGAGATCCATAATGGCTCCCACATATTCAACGATGACTTTAGTGATCGACTGAACCATTTACATATGATACCGATTCCCTTTGTCACGCGATATTTTACTTGTACGAGGTTTGATCATCGGTATCTCTATACCTCGTTCAACGTCGTCTCATGACAAGTACTCTTTACTCGTACCGTGGTATGTGGTCTCTTATGAACCATTCATATGCTTGCAAGCTATTAGACGACATTCCACCGAGAGGGCCTGAGTATATCTATCCAGTCATCGGGATGGACAAATCCCACTGTTGATCCATATGCCTCAACTCATACTTTCCGGATACTTAATCCCACCTTTATAACCACCCATTTATGCAGTGGCGTTTGATGTAATCAAAGTACCTTTCCGATATAAGTGATTTACATGATCTCATGGTCGAAAGGACTAGGTAACTATGTATCGAAAGCTTATAGCAAATAACTTAATGATGTGATCTTATGCTACTCTTAATTGGGTGTGTCCATTACATCATTCATATAATGACATAACCTTGTTACTAATAACATCCAATGTTCATGATCACGAAACCATGATCATCTATTAATCAACAAGCTAGTTATACAAGAGGCTTACTAGGGACTCCTTGTTCTTCACATAACACACATGTATCAATGTTTCGGTTAATACAATTATAGCATGGTATGTAAACATTATTATAAACACAAAGATATATTATAATAACCATTTTATTATTGCCTCTTGGGCATATCTCCAACAAAGACTCGCTGCGAAAATGACAATCAGTTCTTCCGCGGACATAGCAAAAAATGTGACGAAGCCGGAATTAAACAAGGAAGTTTCTTACGGAAGATCATCTTGTCGATAGCCTCCGCCTCCGCCTCTTGACTCTTGTTTTTAGCCGCTAAGGTTGATACCCTTTGCTGGCTCTTCTTGAGTTTCTCCGCAAGATCCGCCATGTCGCGGGCATGCTTCTCCAAGAGCTCTTTCTTCGCCAAAGTCTCCTTCTCGGAGGATTCTTTTATAAAGTTCTTAAGGGATTCATTTTCCGCCTCGAGAACTTGGACTTTGGCGGACAGGTCGTCGATGGTGGGGCGCTTGGCAGTTTCTTCTGTAGGCGGAAAATCACACATGTTATGCATCATAAAGGTTCATAGAAAGATTCAAATCTAACCCGGAGTTCTCACCGTTTAGGCGGGTCTCCAGGTGCTTTATAGCCTTTTGGCTATTTTCAGCGATTACGGCGCAGCCCCTCTATCTCCGTCATTTGCTCCAGCACATGGACGCGCAGGTCTTCGTGCAGCTTCCGCGTGTTCTGAGAAGCAGACAGGAGTTAGCCAGAAATTCAAAATTCTGGGGGCTGGCGAGGAGTTCAAAGTCTTGGATTGAGAATATTTTAAATTTTCGCTTAAGGTGCATATCGGAAAAAGCATCGGCTAACACATGTTACACGGAAAAATGTCTAACCCAATGCTTCGGGGCTAGTGTTACCTGGCGCACGTCCTTGTCCTTAGCAAAGAAGACCTTGATATCACTCTCGAGGTCGGAGAGCTCCTGCATTTCCGTATTCGCAGGCCTCCACACCTTGTCCATCATGGCGGAAACTTCCGCGTGGCGTTGTGAGAGGGGGAGCTTTTGCAGAGACGGAGAAAGGTGAGGGTGAGTTTGGGGCGTGCCAGTGGCATGAATTAGCTGCACTTTCTACTCGTATTGCTCAGCCGTAGGCTCAGCTGAGGTGGCGGTGGGCTGCTCAGGCGGAGGTGCAGACGAGGATGCGCCCTTGCCGGAATCGCCGTGGCCGGTACCGGCAGTTGGGTCTTCGGGGAGTTCATCGATGCTGATGACGTCCTTGGGATCCAGCTTGGCGGTTGAGGAGGCCTTGGGCGGAACCTCGACTTCTGGTGTGACTGGTATGGAAGCCGGAGATGGCTTGTTTCTCTTCTTGGGGGCCTTAGGGGCCTTGGGGGGCTGGCTTCCGGAACTTCTGTTGCGCAAAGGGAAAAGCATAATGACTAAGTATGTGCTGATTCATGATGATAGAGGGATTTTAATTCGGAAATCGAGCACTTACCCGAAAGGCTTGCAAAAATGGTGAATGTCAGGTTGGGCTCTGTTGCTGGTGTCGATAAGCTTGAGGCGTTTCTTCTCCGCCTCCGCCTTGCGGGTAGCCGCGGTGCTAGGCACCTCGCGGGCACGTTTGGTCTGCGGGGGCTGGAGGGAGCAGCCCTCTTTCTCTTGGAGGGGCGCGGAACCTCGGGAGCTTCCGCCTCCGATGCGGCTTCCGGATCAGTGTTGCCCGCTTGAGGGACCCGGAGGAGAGTTCCGAGATCGCCTTCCTTGAGGGCTTCGAGCTATGTTACCAAGCCAATACTTAGACAAAATTCATATTATAAAGGAATCGACGAATTGGGTCAAGGTAACGTACCGCGGTCCCGGAGTTGTTGGTGTGGATGTCCTTGTTACACACGTGAATATGAAGATCACGCGGAATCTTGATGAGGAGTCGGATCCGTTTGTCGATGGCGTCGGCGGAGAGGTTGTCCTTAGAAGCGCGCATAGGATCGTCGCGCCCCGTGTATTGGAACATCAGGCGGTCCCGATGTTGAAGTGGTTGGATCCGCTTCGTGAACCAGGACATGGTGAGGTCCTTCCCCGATAGACCTTCCTCCGTCAGCTTGCAGATCCGCCTAACTGCGCGAGTCAGGTGAGGCGACTCGGAAAGATGAGGGCATTGCGTCCAGGCTGGATTCTCGCTGGCGGGGCTATTTTTGAAGGGCGGCAGCACCCTCTCGCTCGCTGGGTCGGAAACGTCCTTCAAATAGAAGAAACCTCCCGACCAATATTGTGCGGATTCGTGGCGGTCGGTTGGAGGGTAGACGCGGCCGGGGCGGAGCATAAAGGTGATTGACCCGCAAGTGGCCAACTTGGAAGCTTTAGGAATTTTCTCCTTCTTGACGGAGAAATAGTACTGAAATAGAGGAAGTTCTGGAGGTACCCGGAGATGGCCCTCGCAAAGGGTAACGTGATTGCTGATCGCCAAGACGCTGTTTGGGGATATGTTGTGGGGCTGGAGCCCATATGCCTTCAAGATTTTCGAGAAGAAATCGGATGGCGGAAATGAGAAGCCACACTCCACCAGCACCTTGGTCACCACCATCTCTCCGTCCTCGGGGGCTGGAGCCAGAGAACCCGGAGCCGTCCGCCGGGATCCGGGCTTTAGGAAGCCTTCCGCCTCGAGGTTCTTGAGTTCGTCTCGGTGGTGGTGCGGGGCCACCATTTCCCCTTGGCTTCGCTATCTCGCCTGGCGAGCCTTAGATTTTTTGGCGGCCACTTCTTCCGCCTTCGCTTCCTGTTTGGTCCGCTCCGGAGGCTTTCTCCGGGTTAGTGGATGTTCCCTCGACGTTCTTGACGGAATCCTTGGAAGGTTCCAGTGAACCGGGACGAAGGGGTAGGAGCGGAGGAGAGGGGTGTTGCCATGATTAGCTCGGTTGAAGGGGGCGGAGTTGTAGAAGACATCTGAAAAGGAAAGCATGGCGGAAGAGCTGGCTTAGTCGGATCCAGAGTTGAAACCCTAGACTCATCCCTACCAACTACGACGCGAAGACGAAGCTCGAGGACTACCGGAATGGTTTCCACGGTGGTCGGAGTCGCTGGCGACGAGGTTTTGGCGCGGTGGTTCGCCGAAGTTAAGAACAGGGAAGAACACCGCACGGCGGCGAAGCGACTCCGACGAAACTCCGGCGGGATTCCGGCGAGACTCCGGTACGGCGGAGGAAGAGCTCGGAGGCGGCGCTGCGGCGAGAGGTGAATGGGGTGCGAATGAGGTAATTGGGGTTAAACGGTGGATATTTATAGGTCGAGGGAAGAGATTCGTGTTCCGCATCCTATGGTCGGAACGCAAGCGTCGCACCGTTGGATGAGCGACACGTGTCGAAAACCCTAAGCAGTACAAACGGCTAAGGCTAGTTTACCGCTCAAATCGCGCGAAAATGGCGCCAAGATTGGCGGAACCGTTTGAATCTTTTAAGGTTCCGGGTAGCAGCGTGAAGATAAGCAAACTCTTGTCCGCAAGCAGGGGAGTAACCCGGAGACATGTCGTATGCTGTCGATGGATGAAGTCTCGCGAGGATGAGGAGATTTTCCGACCAAAAGTTGGGAAAGAAGAAAATGTGAAGTTTGAGTTCTTCAAGTTTCTCCGCGTTACCGAAATTGCCGGAACTCATGAAGCGTAGCAAGGCGGAAACGAGGAGGTGAAACTCGGAGAACTGCGGGGGCTACTTGTTGTGGGTATACTTCATGGGTGTACCATCGACGGTGCCTAGATCCGGCAAGCCGGGTGGCCCATAGATGGTGATGTGGCATGTGGCCTATCGGGCGGCCCGGATTGCTCGTTGATCCTGGAGGATGAAGTCCGGCCCGGGGAGAGGGAAGCCGGATCCCAACCGACCTTCGGAGGAAGTCGGATCCATGGAGGCCCATATGGAACCCGGATCCAGGTACGACGTATAAGGGAAGGCGGATCCTTGACGTACACGGCAAGACATTGTACCGTAGTTAGGCAACCTGTAATCCGGTTAGGACTCTCCATGTAAACCCTAGATCCGTGCGCCCTTATAAGCCGGATCCCGGGAGCCCTAGAGGCACAACCACAACTCATTGTAACAACGCGAAAGCGCCCAGATAATTCCAGACAAGCAGCAGTAGGCCCTGTCATCGTGCGGTGTTCCGAAGCCGGGTAAATCGCGTACCACCGTCCCGTGTGCACTCCGCCCTATGGCCCCTACTTCTTCTACCCCTCGTGAGGATCCCTCCTCCAGAGGCACCGTCGATTAGGCAACGACACCGACCATGCCCAAGAGCATGAACAAAACTATTGCAATGCCATTGTGTTGTTCACCTTCCGGATCATGCCCAAGAGCATGATCAACACTACTGGTAGTGCCATGCTCAATCTTCGCGCTCGAGGGGAGGCCGCCGGGTGGAGGGGGACGAGGAGGAGCGACGGACATGAAGATTTCGAGGGAGCTGAGTGTGCCGGTTGGGTGATGAGGGTAGTGGGGTGCAGAGTAATGGGTTTCGCTTCGTCTCCCGTGCTTCCCAACGCGTGCGGAATAGTATTGACGCGGCGCTCGCCCGGACCTGTCCTTAGAGAAATGGCCGAATCGGCCGTTCCTCTCGGGCAAACTTTTGGCCCATTGCTCCGTTTGCGTCGGACCGATGGTTGTCCCTTGTCCATGTGCATCAAAATGGACTAGGTTGGCCCATTTACATCAAGTTGCTGGAGATATCCTTATGCAGTAAAAACACAAACAACATTTCACTAGCTAGGTACGAAGGTATCACCAGGTCGCCCTATGACAGAGCCCACGTCTGGTCCAGTAGACCCTTAACAAACACCTCAAGCACACGCTTCAGAAGCCGTCACCGTTGGTCAACTAACG